>NC_138049.1:37487876-37987045 GCF_964194185.1 Rhinolophus hipposideros
TCTCAGGCCTTCTCTTACTTTTCTTCCTGGACACCATTAATACTGTGGAGCAATCTTTCATTCTTGAAGTGATCTTTTTCTGAATATAATGAAATTCCTCTCTTCATTTCCTCAGGAAAGTTCTTCCTGTTTTCACAGATTTTTAGGCTCCCTGTTAAGTGCTTTTGGAAGAGAATTTAATATGGAAGCTGTAGCTGAATCCCTTAAAATATACCAAACTGAGGTGCCAAGTTAAAATGGAAACTTACAGAGAAAGATATCAAAATCAGTTTTGGGACTTATCAGCCTCTTTTTCATATTTAGAGAAAGAGTTTTTGAAGATGATTTCTTGGGAATAGCTGGGCTGTGAGACCAACGTTCATCAACAGAGAAAGTGTCTCCATCCATACCTCAAACTTAGTGAAAGGAAATTCAAGGAGACCTTTTAAAGGACTCACTATTTATCATGTCTAGTTACAAAAGCACAAGAAACTGGTATTTGACACACTGTCCAGAAAATCAAAAATGATGTGCAATGGTCTATATGCTAAAAGATGAGCTGAAAGAGAGGAGACTGCTTTGGACTCATCCTGCACTCCTACAATCTGTAGGGAGGGGTAAAGGTTGTATAAGGGTCCCCAAGGCCAGTTGTGGGACATGTACAACAGAAAGCAGATGTGGAGTTAACTTAGGTCCTGTCTAACAGGGTCATCTGAGTTTGGGGTGGGGCATGGCATGGGGGTAGAAAGCCTCAATGGAAAGAAGCTAGAGTAACCTAAAATTTGTAGGGCATAAAGAAGGAGTATGTGATCTGCAAGTGGAGAATACATCACCTTATGCAAGGAAAGCACCAGCTAGAGGCCCTACTAAAAACACATACAAGCACCCTCCCAAGAGTTAGCTTTAGAGATGGGCCAGGCCCAGAAACCAAGAAGTCAATTTAGGACAGTCCTAGTCAAATAAGATTTTTTCTGTTTCCTTTTCCTCTCATGTTTCCCCCAGAAGAGTCAGAAACAATAACTAAGAGTAAGGAGATGAATGACAAAGAGAGAAGGGGACAACTATACCTCCCTGCCTTCAAAAGGCTAACTGGGGAATGGGGATAGCTTTTATATTGAATGGACTTGGAAACTTTGACTACTACAAGGGATAAGCACTCTGATATCTGATTTAGAAAGTATTTGCAATTTGAAGTGGCCATAGAAAAAGCTGACACTATCAGAGTTTTCATTGGGTTGGAAAAGTTCACCTTTCACCAGTTACAAAGGGGTAATGGGAAACAATATGAAGGTGCATTGCATGTACTCCCTTTTTTTTTTCCTCTGTTCAATGTGCCAATTACACTACAATGTGCCAATTACAACTTCAGCTTTGTAAATTATTTGTCACAGTTATAAATACCTGTTTGATATCTGCTTATCCCATGAGAGCTCTCTTGTAGCTTTGTCCCTAAATATAAGTGTTCAATTAGTCTTCTAATTCCATACTATTTTCAGACAAATCATGTCCAATATCTTCTCTCAAATTTTGCTCCTGCTATTGTTCCCATCTATGGTATCTCTACTTCATCAATCCACTAAGATAAACAATGTAAATTCTACTTAGCTTTAAGGCATCTCAAATCTTTCTTTCTGCATGAATTGTTTCTCATAGGTCCATGCCCCACTGGCCACTGCCTTCTCTGAACTTTTCTATATTCTCATTTTCAAATTCCACATTTTCATGTGTTGATTTATCTTCCCAACTAGTTATAAGATCTTTTTGAGTACAGACCAACTATTATATTTTCACAGTCTATTGCCATTAAAAATGTTATGCATTTCCTAAAAACAAAAAAAAAACAACAATATTTTTTCAGTCAACTTTGGGTCAGGCATTAGGTATAGGTTAATAAATATTTATGGATGTTAAAATAATGTAGTCTATGACATTGTATATAAGATGGAATTAGTCAATGGTGTTTCAGATACGCATTTGATTCTCTGAGGCACATTTTGTTTTATTTGTGTTTTTTTTTATTCTAATGGAAGAGCAGCCCAAATAATGTTGTGCTGTATTTAAATTCTGCAGCTGTTAATGTCCAGTAATTTCATAGCTTTTGGGTCTGTGCATTCATTGCAGTTCTCAGACTGTCATTAGAAAGCAATGTTCAGTATTTGGAAATTACCTGAAGCAAAATTTTTATTTTCTCTTACCTGGCCCATTTCTTCATGGTTTCTTTCTCTATTTTTGTTCTCTTTGTAATTCTTTACCATGATTAAAAGATTGTTATTTATAAACAACAACAGAAGTTTAAAATAAACCACATCAACAGTGGTACCATTTAGTTCAGCAATGAAAAAATGTTACATAGTCATAATGATAATTCTAAATATGAATTTTGAAATTGAGTTATAGCTGTTTTAGGCAAGTATGAGAATGATAAGGGAAATGTAAAAGAACTAATATAAAATATCTAAACTGAATAAACCAAAAGTTGTCAATACTTTGACAGTATTTAGAAATATGTAAGCAAAAACCCAAAAATAGTTTAAAACTTAAAAATTTAAAAAAAAGAAAAACTTAAAAAAAACTTAAAAAAAAAGAAAACTATTGAAGAAGGGAACCTCTGTTTTTTATTTGTTTGTTAAGCCTTTTAAAAATTAACTGCATGTGTTACTTTGATAGCAGTAAAAAATGTTCAATACAATAAAAACATTAAAGGATATTTAATATAGTTTGACCATATAGCCATACACAGAAAGTAGAACACAACACAGATAAACTCCTATTTTCTATCAGTTCCTTACTGTGTTGGCCTTTCAACCAGTATGTCATCTGTTAGTGAATCACCAACAATTGCATAAACACATTTTCTCCTAAAGTCTCCAATCTCAGCACAGACACAGGTCCAAACTGTTTAGGAGGTTCAATCTGGTAAATGTCGACAGGAGCTTCGAATATTTCTATGAGGTATTTATAAGTAAAACCAGGAGAAAACAAATGTCCATTTGTTTTGAGGGTACTGTATACCATGTGACTTTCTGAGTATATTTGTAAATGACAAACTATCTGCAAGAATGTTCATTTTCCTTTTTAGAGATATTTCGACATTGCCAATAGATCCCCTGATCTACCTGCCAGACAAAATACTTCAAATATTTTACACTTACTTCCAGTTAAGCTTACTTTTAAAAGTTAGTACATACAAAAATATCCACTAAGTCAGTCCCACATGTTATGTCCTTTAGTCTCTATAATCTTGAGAGCTAAGCAGTATACTGAGAGCATGGCTCAAAGACATTGTATGACTGCCCATGGTCACACATTTGGCATGGAATACGGCTGGGACTTTCTGCCACTTACTCAGAAGAAGGTCGAAATGTTTCTCTTATCAGTATTTAATGTTATAAGTTTTGCAAATATTTGTTGAGAAATCTAGATCTGTATTTTAATGTCAACAGAGATTAAATGCTCCTTTTACTCAGAAGATTTATTAAACCCAGTTTAATACATTTAGTCTGTTATATAACTCTGTACACCAACACAATCAAATCTAAAGAAGTAGGGACATGGCTAAAGGGATTTCCAATTTTTAATAAAGTCCAAAACTAAAACTTCCACATGCTGAAGTATCTGGAGAAACATAGAGTGATCCTTACTCAAAAATGAATAAGAAAATAAAATGGATTGGTGGAAAAATAGAAAAACTGAATAGATGGCTAGATATGAGATAAAACAAGTATGATAAAATGTAGAAAACATAGATATTCACTGTAAAATTGTTTCACTTTTTCTATTCTCTATTTGAAAATGTTCATAATTAAATATTGGAGAAAAAATAATCTAGATTACACCATCTATTAGAAATGTAATGAGAGCCACACATTTGAGTCACAAATAGAATTTTAAATTTTCTGTAGCCACATTAAAAAAAGAGAAAAAGAAACATGTAAAATTAATGTTAATAATGTATTTTATTTAATTCAATGCAGTCAAATATTATTTTCAATATGTAATCAATAAAAATTTATTGAAATATTTTGTTCTTTTTCATAATAAGTCTTCATAGTCTAGTGTGTATTTCCCACTTAAAGCACATCCCATTTCAAATTCACCACATTTCACATGTTAGATACTGATGTGTAGCGGTTGGCTACTTTACGAGGTTTTCAAATAAGATCTAGTTTATAAGATCTTCATATAAGATCTTCATATAAGACCTTCATATAAATGCACTTGCTGAGATATTCATTTTAAGCAAAAGTACAAAGCAAATATAGTAAAAGAAAGAATAATTTAGTAGGAAAATTATAATATAATAAGTTGTAACCACTTTACAGTACATCTCTTGACCAAAAAATATTTATCTAAAAATTTCATATGTTTTAAAATATATATTCTAATAAGGTTCTTATTATTATTCTTGGGAGTAGAAAATAATCTATTTGACAGGTGAATATGGAATAAGGACCTATAAATCACATTTATCACATTTTTTAAAACTATAATTCTTGTCTCCCCCTATTCTTTTGACTTTAACACAGTTATGTACATAACAATGCTTACGAAAAAGAAAAAAACAGGTATTTTTCCAAACTTTAAGAAATATTTTATTAGATTTGTGGCATTTTTTTTTCGGCATTTTTATTGTTTTTCTCTTGTAAACCTCTGGTATGATAACATACTTCTCAATGCTAATATCACAGCACACCCTAGAAATAAAAGTAGAAAGAGAAATGCTGGCAATGTGTTAGTTGATATCATTTCTCTGTTGTTTTAAGATATAATTTCTCTTCTGTTGTTTTAAGTCTTCTGGCAAAGTCGGAATTTCTAAGATTAAAAATAACCATTGATCTTTCTCTAGAGAATAAAATTTACCTAAAAGTGTAATGATCATAAACCTAAAGTCTCTTCTGCAACATATGTAATGATAAAATTTGTACAAAGAAGTTTTGTTCTGTAATTCTTTAGTAACTTAAAGAAAATATGGTTATAGTTCCCAAATTTTTCACTAAATGAGAAGACAAATATCAATCTTGTAATAGATGAGACTAATATGATATTAAGATTAATATGATTTAACCTATTAAATAGGCTTCATAGGTAGGAGTCCATCAGGGAACAAAGTACATATTCATTAAACTTCAGGCTAAAGGCATCCAGTATCCAATGACTGGATGCTAGATACAAGGGCCTGGCCATGTTGTCTTAACTCAGGACAACTCTGAAGGGCCATGTTATATGCCAACCTCCCTAAAACATCACCTCTGGTCTCTGTTGCAACTGCAGCACAGTTCATGCTCTCCCTTTCTCCAAATTTGCTTCCTTCTTTCTCTTACCTGTGTATCTGAGAGCATTCCCAGTAAACTTACTGCATACAAATCTTCATCTCAGACTAATTCTAGCCAGTGGGCCGTGAGCTTAACTGATATATGTCATTTCCAATCCTAGATATTTAATTGTGTGTGTGAATTCTTCACAGTCTCTCTTCTTCTGCTGACACCGCACATGTCACCTGTTCTAGATGATGTAGCTATAAGGCACGAGGCCTGGTCAGCTGGGTAACTGTATAGAACAAAATCTTCCCCATCTTGCCTCTTATTTACCTATATTGATTATGCAGTGGTGAGGGACAAACAAACCCTATGTTATTCCGCAAAGCCTAGCCTCTCTTGGCTAATAGAATAACCATACACCCCTTCTATTTTGGGTAATATATTTTTTTGAGAATAAATAAAAGTCAATTTCTGGGTTGTATTTTTTCATTAAAATTGAACCCAGAAATTCTGCAATATTTGTTTTGATGACTAAGAAAACATTTTACCCCTTCTTACATATCACCCCTTACTTCTAAGCTCTCAAAAAATTTCAGTGGAAAATGTTTGGGAATTTTTTTCTGTAACTTTGGCAATTCCATATTTTATATCATTCTGTAAAAAAAAAAAAAAAAAAAGGAGATAACACAACCTCAGAGAGTGATTATGAGAATGTATTTGAAAAACCGTACCATGTTGTATACAATAAATGTTAGTTTCCTTTTCTGTCTTTAGAGCCTGAAATAAAAAATGTCAGTTAAATACAGCATCACTTAGTTTTAACCAGGTTGATAGAATATTTCCACATGGATAATCTCAAGAGGAGAATCCTTTGAAATTCAAAGTAAATAAAGCAATTAGTCCTGGACACCAAGAGCATGGTTTATTTCACAAGTGAATAAACAGTGTCTACAGGGTTTTGCTATTTATAAATAGGAGTTCAGACTGAGATTTGTAAATAAAATCATTTGTAACTTTTAATAATTTCCTCCTCATTTTATTTCCCTTATTGTAAAGTAACGCAGGTGCTTTACCTTTTACTCTGTTGTAGAATACTTCTGCGTTTAGAACCATATATTGATAGTTTAGAATTGGTTTAGATCAAGGACTGCAAACTAAAATGCTAACGAGAAACAGAAAGGCATTATAAATAAGTGGACCAGGTTTAATAAAAAATAAATAAATAAATAACACATAGTTCTCTAAGCTAACTTTAACTTTTTCAATTTGATAGAGAATAGTTCCCAGATTATACCCTTTAAGTATCAGTTCCCACAGAAAGGAGCCAGGATTCCAAAAATGGCTGGTTCTATGTCTGGGCTGGAAATGTACAAGATGAGCTAGGAACATTTTCTCCAACAGATAGCAAAGAAATGTTCAAAGTTTACTAAGGTCAAGCCAAATGGAACAAAAGATAGAAAAATACAAATGTCAATAAGGCTAATAACTGCAGTGGATTAAAACCCAGTAAAGTGTTTAAATACATGAGTTCATAATACTAAAAAAGTACAAATTTGAAATGGAGGATGCTAATTATTTGGAGAAACTTGTAAATAGAGGAAAATAATTGCGCATCTGTTCAGCCTTTCCTATAAAACCTGTATCAGTATGGAAACAAATAATAGCAAGAAGATGTTTTTCTTAATAGAAGTTTTCTAGGTATTAAGTGAAAACAGATTAGTTTAATTAGATTATCAACATTTTGCAACCTTTAATGAACTGATGGACTAAACAGCGCTAATGAGAGAAAGGACAGAGAGAGAACCTAACACTATATGCCTATACCTCTTAATTGAATAAACCACCACCTATAGATTATTATTTTCAAAAAATTCAAGCCAATTTACAGGCCAAATTACAAAATACATGCAATAGAGGAGCATGCTAAATTTTGCCATGGTAAATCAGTAAATTTTAGGCTGTGAGAAATTCTGCAAAGCAATCAACCAGGTTTACTCAACAAATAAATAGCCAGAAGAAAGAGACAGAGAGAGAGAGAGAGAGAGAGAGAGAGAGAGAGAGAGAGACAGAGAGACTGTAAATTGGAAGAGATTTAAAAGACATCAATTAATTACTTTATGTGGGTCTTATTTTAATCTTGATTTAAGCAAACTGGAACATATATTTGAGACAATTGGAAATTTGAACCCACTGTGTATTTGATGATGAATATTACTAATGTTAATGGGTAATTAAGATATGGTTATGTGCTTGTTTTACAAAAAGGGTCCCCATTTTTTATTGTTACATGCTGAAATATTTACAGATATCAGGGCTTTTAAATAATACAGCAGAAGGAAGTGGGTAGGGATATAGATGAAACAAGATTGGACTTGATAATGTCAGTTAAAGCCATGAAACAGCTTTAAAAGTCATGGGGAGTTACTTAAATGTTCTACTACTTTTCTATATGTTTGGAATGTTTTATAATAGAAGCCTTTTAAAATTTGGAAAAAAAAATCTGAAATTAAAAATATACAGAATGGATTTAAGAAATAAGTTTTGTCTTAATTCTACTTCAGCCTAAGCAACAAAATGAGTATGTTGGCAAAAGGCAACTGTCTCCCATCCATTGGGTTGGGGACACTGGGGATTAATGGGTCTGTGGCAGACAAGAGATGGCATGCCCATTGTAAGAAGCAGGAATGACTCAGCACAAGGCTATCCATACTGTGTTGACAGCAAGGCTGATAATGCTACCTCTTCTGATCATTTCAGAAAAGCTGTAAATCGAGATTTGTAGATAAAATGTCTTTAGTATTAAATATTGGCAACTAATGCAAATTTATTTGAAACTACTGTGTGGGTAAGTACTACATCAAGCAAAACATGCCTTTTGCAGCCTCTGGTTTATAATGAATCACCATGGCCCCTTAACAGCTGGCTTCCTCATCACTTATAGAGGAGTCAAAGGTTATAAAATACCAGCACCCAAGTAATGGAATATTGCCAGGAACTCCTTGTTTGGCCTCCATTCCTTTGATTCACTTCATTGCCTTGAGTTCAGTTTCTCTTTTTGTGCTCATGTTCTAGCTATTGACCCGCTGGCTGGAATAACTGCTTGACTTTCATCTCCAGATTCCCTCCTTAACTATATTAGATCTTCAGAGTCTCAGGGCCCAATCCTGCAATGCTTTGAGCAAAAGCTTTCATAATCTCCCATCTCTGTACCCACATGTATGAATAGTGATGTAATAAGCTCTTGAATATCATCGCATTACTATTTCCAACTTCTTTGCTGTTCTTGAGACTGGACATAGTTATATAAATGTTGATATTAGTTAAGTTTAACTTGTCTAAATGTTGCTCAGTGTACAGATGTTAGATGCTTAAAATACCACTGGGGAAAATAGGGACTTAAATTTACATTGGTAGAGATATTTATTATCAGGATTTCCTGGTTTGTTAATGCAAAATTTAATAGAATTACTTCCCTACAGCTGTCCCTCCACTGTTTCCCATCCCTTATTCTTGCCATGTATAGACCAAACACAAACCCTCATTTTCTTGTGTTGGAGTAGTTAGGGCAAAAAAAATGAGATGATGAGTTTGATCATCATCTCTAGCACTTTAAATATTTTACTACTTACATATATATAAATAAAATGAGTTGGAGATTAGTATATAAAATATCCTTTGCTTACGATAGAAGGGCATTTAAACTGCCTGTATCTATTACTGCGTCAACAATAACACTAAAAGAAAACAATTAAAATTTCCTTAAATTATAAATAACTTATTCATTAGTGGTCATTCCTCTAATACCCAGAGCCACGCTATGAGGCCTTGGTACTCTTATATTACCTGATGTAGGAGCAGGAATAGCAGTTTCTTTTATACCCTAATCAAGATAAAGTCTTAATTCATGTATCATTTAGAATTGGTTTTCACAGGTTAATTTTCTCTCCATTAAATACTTTTTTAAAAATCACTATAGGAAATGAAGATTCTCAAAACATAACTACAAGACAAGATCACTGGAAGACCCATTAACAAAAAGTTTTAGATGTGTGGTAGTGGGGAATGTATAGTACATGTGGTGCACTGGTACAAGTATTTTGTAAATGTGTGGTTTGTTTTCAGAAAGAATTCCATTTCTCCTTCTTTTGTGAGATAAAGCTAGAAAACGAAAAGTCTCTTCTTAACAAATTATCTGGAATTGTAACAATTTAATCCTTACATTTAAATTAAACTATTTATCAGATCATGTACTCAAAATAGGCAAAAGATAAAAATGTTATAAAAATAGAATATAAGTGTTAGAAAAGACTCATTTTTAGACTACAGTAGGGTGTCTAAAAAGATTGCGTTATTTTCTATATATTGAAAAGACAAAGAAAAATTGCAAAGGGGCAGTTTAGGTAAAGTAAAATACTTCTTTGGGCAAAATCATACAATTGATTATGAGATCATGACTTATCTCATGCTGATTCAAAGTTACAGATGCCTTTAATTATTTTAAAATGAAAATACATTATTACCTACAATATACAATTTAATCAGTTGACAAAGCTTTTAGAGACTTTAGTAGTCAAAATGTTAAACATCATAGATATAGTCTAAGACCTTTCTTTTTTAATTTTACAGATGAAAACTATGCTTGAGAGGCTTGGTAACTAATCCAAGATAACACAGATTGTTTTCCTTATAGCCAAACTAATAGTAAAACACAGCTTTTGTAAATTACGTTACAGCATTTTATGTACAGCAAAGTATGCATACAACCTCCCCCAAATCTCTGTGGTTTGCAACAGCAAAGGTTTCTTTCTCATACGCTTTACATGCTGATAACTTTGATTGGCTGCTGTTGTGTAACATGTGTCTGTTCATTCTAAAACCTAAGTTGAAAAAGCATTTGGAACATGCCATTTTCATGGCACAGAGAAAAGAGATTTTACAGAACTATGCAATGCTTCTTAAAGCTTCTGCTTAGACATGACGTATATCACTTCCATTCACATTCTATTACCACTCACATTCCATTGCCATATATTTTGCAACCTATATGGCAAGATCTGACTTAGTGGAATAGAGGTGTATGGTCTTGTTACAAGTAGCTTAGCAGACAAGTGGGAACAATCACATTATCTAACACAACAGATCCCCAGCTCCCAGAATTGTGCACTCTCTCTCAGTAAGCAATAGACCTCTCCATTTCTTGGACTCATGAAACAGTGGATCTAAGGACTCACTGGCTACCATGTCGGATCTGACTTTTCAGCTTTCAGGCAGGCTAAAGATTTTATTCAGATCATTAAGACTGAATACCATTTCCCTTGGAGACTAGAAAACTGAAATTACCAATAGGGGTAAATTAACTCTGAGCTAGTGCTTCTCTTCTATAGACTCATAGGGAAGAAGTTGCTTTTTTCAATGAAGATCCTGCCTAGGTTAAAAATTATTCCTTTTAGAATTTGATGCCATGATTCACGTTTTTAGTAAATATTGTAATTGACTCCTTATCATCCATTTTAACTCAGCTCCAGTGAGCAGCAGTCATTCAGCAGGGGGGGGGGGGGAATCATCTTTACCTCAAGAGATTCATCTGCTTCAGCGAAGGATAATTGCATTTTCCTTGCCATGAATGGTTCAGAATGAGCTGATTCTGGTCATTCAAATGTGACGAGAAGGTTGCTGGACACTTCTGGAAAAGATCCTTCTTTACTTTTAAAGGCAATAATGGAAAACTATTCTCTCTACTTCCCATAGAATGTGAACTTGAAGAATGTTGCCCAGTGGTTATTGGCAGCCATCTGGAGTGCATGAGGCTTGACAGTCTAAGGACAAATCTGACATCTACAATGCAAAGCAGTAGAAAAACTGGAGAAACATTGCTAAAATGCTAATTAAATGATGCCTAAATCCTGACTCAGAATTTACATTTATATGAGCCAACAAAATCCTTTATTGTTTAATCAGATTAAATTGATATTCAGATACTTCCAACAAAAAGCATCCTAAATGAGAAAGTATTAATCCTTCTCTCCTCCTTTGTTTTCCCCACATCACACCAAGAACCAAAGTTACAAGGTTAGTCTTGGTTCTCTAAGAGCTACAAGCAAATGTCCACACCTCCTGTTTAGTTTTACAATGAAAAGTATTCCCTCTCTCTCTCTTTTTCTTTTGTTAAAATATCTTCTGTACCAGTGTACCTAAGTACAAGGCATAAGGCAGCTTTTATATGCTAAGCAAATAAAATTATGTATTCCACTAAAAAGGAGGGCGCAAGTAAAGATGACCTATCACTCCTTTAAAAATGCATTAAAAAATAATCTCATCCTCAGTAGATTACTCATGACCTATTGTTTTAGCAGTGAACATTTTCCTCAAATCAACAGAATAGATATTCAGATGAGCCAAGAAGTTGTTGAATAAACAGAAGCTTTGAGATTCTCACAAGTAGTTTTCAGTGTGACATTAAAATAACTTGGGTGCTAAAATCAGTACACAAGTCTCTATTCTCCTTATTTTAAATGCTGTGCCCTCCTCTGTCTATACAAATATATCAAAATAGCAAGACAATACTGTTCCTGTAAAATATTAGCTACAATAAATGTCACTCTTGACCCTTCCTTATTTGCATCTTTCCTACAACATGTCCATGGCAAGAGTTAATTCCAATAAACTCTTGCTACAAATTTAATCTGACATTTAGAAATTCACCCCAACCAACATCAATTTCTTGTTACAAGCTTGTAGTTTTAAACTGCATATCTGCATGTATCTCATTGGTGTGGAACTGATAGAACACAGTAAAAGAGAACTCTGAGCCTTAACAAGTTGCAAAGTTCCATGTATGTTCTAAGACAGCAAAATAAGATTTCAATATCAAGGGCATGTCAAAATGTGTCATCTATGCTAAAGCAGGGTGGAGGGTGGGGGGACGCATTAGAAAAGTCATAAGCAAAGACTTCCAAAGACATAATAATATGCATGCGTTTAGAACAGATAGAAGATGAAGTTTCTGCAAAAATGTCAAATGTTGAAATTTAAAAGGAAAGAAACTCCAAAAAAATGCAGAACATGTCTTTGGCCCCTCAGAGATACCAACACTTTTGTGTGATGGCCTGTGGTACATGGGAAGCTGTTCTGGGAAGGTGTGTAGCACTATCCTGAGGATTTCCAGAGAAATAGGTAATAGCAGCAGATAGCATGGAGACCTACAGAAACTAGAGGTGAAGAATATCTGAGAATGAAATATGCTACAAAGGAGGGGTGGCAACCTGCTCCAAAGAGTGTGGAGATTGTACAACTAAACAGTTGAATTTCAGTTCAGAAAGTCCAAGGACATAAGGTTCAAAGAAAACCTGGAAATAAAGATTTTTAAATATGCAGAATGGGGAAGAAGAAACTTTAGATAACATTCTGGTGGATCATGGTATCACTGAGATTTCTATATGAGTTTTAATTTCTCTCACATGGCACTCAAAAAAAAAAAAGGAAAAAGAAAGAAAGAAGGATGGTTGGAACAGGGGATTGTTTCCTCAAGATAAATATAATGCTATAGTTAACATCTTCAAGAGAAATGTTTTCCTATCAAATTTCAAGTCACGGTATGAGGATTTGGGACAACTGGCATCAATCAAGTAGGATACGGTTGAGAAGGAAACCAAGATTTTCAGTTTCTGATAGTCTTGCTTCCACTTAGAAACTAGTAATTATGTCCATGGTTGGCAATAAGAGCCTGATGAATCTTTATCATTTATTGGATACTAAAGATTTGCTGATATTTATAGGTGTGGGGTTGGGACTGTGATAGACTTAAATAGGACTTATTAACTCTTCTTACTCTTTATAAAGAGGGAACATGTGAAGTGTAATGTTGGACTAATGCAATTAATTTTAGCTGATATACTGAAAGACCTATATACCTAGAGAAAGATGCCACAGGCTTGGGTTGCAAAAGGAATCCCAGACAGACACATGCATCTGATTAGCACCTGTCTGGCTGCAACAGAGCAGAAAATAATTGTAGACATTAATTTCTCCTTGAAAATACAATAGGAGGAGGGGTTATATTGTTCAAACTTGAAGCAGACTTATATTGCTGGCATTGTCTTACTTAAACTTTATTCTATCATTAAGGCTCATTGACTAGTCTCAGATAAATTATATTGAGCAGCATGGCTAGGCAAAATTTAAGAAATCAAATAAGGGCCGGCCTGGTGGCTCAGGTGGTTGGAGTGCCCAACCGAGGTCGCCAGTTTAATTCCCACACGGGCCAGTGAGCTGCACCCTCTACAGCTAAGATTGTGAACAGCAGCTCTCCCTGGAGCTGGGCTGGGGTGAGCCGCGGGAGGTTAGCGTGAGCCGCCATAGCCTGTTGTGTAATGATGGGGGCTTCCACGTGCTGCCATGAGTGCCTGGTGGCCAGCGTGAGCAGCCGGCAACCAATGTGGGCTGCTGTGCGCTGCCATGGGCTGCTGTGTGTTACCTTGGGATACTGTGTACTGCCAGGAGCAGCCGGTCGCCAGCGTGAGTGGCCGGCAGCCATCGTGAGCTAGAGCTGCCGTGAGCTGTTGTGAGCGGCCGACCAACGACCCACTGCCTCAGCCCGGGGGAGCGCAAGGCTCCTAATACCAGCATGGGCCAGGGAGCTGTGTCCTACACAACTAGACTGAGAAACAGTGGCTTGAACTGGAGTGGGGGGAGGGGAGGTGGAAGAAAGGGGGTAAAAATCAAATAAATGTGAATTCTTCAGCCTAGGGCAGTATTTCCCATCCTTAGCCCTATTGACATTTTGAGCAGATAATTCCTCTGTGGGGGCCATCCTGTGCACTGTAGGACATTCAGCAGCATCCCTGGTGTCCCCACTAGATATCAAGAGCTCCATCTTCCCACCACCCCACCCCAGTTGTGACACCTGAAAACGTCTCCACACATTGCCAAATATCCTCTAATAGAAAAATTCCCCTGATAGATAACCACTGGTCTAGAGCATAGCATGGCCTTTACGTTAATTTAATTAATACCAGATTCTGACTCATTTCAGAGCCTTGTAACAGATAAAGCTGAACTGCTGACCAATGCATACAGGAAAGGTGGTGCTTTACAGGGAGTAGCTTCATGAAGATGTGTACAGGATTGCCCTGAAATTTTCTGGTTTCTTCTCCTAAGGGAAACCAACCTTCGGTTTAACAACAGGGTGAATGATAAGCCCAACAAGTCGTGGAAACAAAATCAAAAGCCATTTTCTACTCAACCCCCACCCCCTAACATTTCTGCCTAGGGCTATAGAATCGGAACCAAGAAAGAATGAGTGTCTCTATCACTAGATTACATAAATCCAGGAACAAGTGGGTGGGGGTGAGAGGAATCCCTCTCACTATTACTCTTAATCCACTGAAGAAATTTTAGGTGTCTGTCCCCACAGCTTTGGGCTTGTTGATTTGAAGGTCCTAGTTACCAATGGAAAAAATGCTTCCAGTGAGGAATATAATCATGTGCCGTTTAACTGGAAGCCCTCTGACCATTCAGACTTCCCGTACCACTGAACCAAGAGGCACAGACGGAGGGTACTCTCTCTACTCATCAGGGAGATTGGTTCCTATTACCATGGAAATCAGGGTGATGAGTCTTCTACTCCCTCCCAAATTTGGCGCAATTCATAGCCATAGCTTCATTCTCGACTCTATTACTATAGCTCCTACCAGGCAGCTCCTCTTCTATGAGGCTTCAGCGATACTATTTTGTCCCCTTTGCCTTTCCAATTTTACCTTCCCACAATTGTTCCCTTCTGCTCTAAAATCCCCTCTTAGTAAAAACCAAAGCTTTTGCAATGAGTTGCAAGAACCTATACAGTGTGTCTGTTTGCCCTGTGATGTCTCTGTTCTCATCTTCTACAAACCTCCCGCTCACTCCCTTTACCCACTTCACGTAGACCTCTTTACTTGCTCAAACGTACCAGGAACCCTCTGTCTGTCATGCGCTGTTTGTACTTAACTCTCCTCTCCACCTGAAATACTTTTTCCTGATGACTGGGATTTGCATCAGTATAGTCTAGTAAAAAAAGGAACGATGAGCAGGAAGGCATTAAGCAGATGGAATATGAAAGAACGTTGGCAAGGAGAGGACCTTTACTGAGTCTGGGGAAGGGTGTGCAGGGGTTCAATATACTATGCTTTCTACCTTTGGATGTTTGGAAGTTTCCATAATAAAAATTTTAAAGAACCTCTGGGGTAGGATCTGAGGAATGTGCATTTACAGGCTCCTCATGTGATACTCATACACTAAGTTATTTGAGAACCATTGTTCTAGTGCCTGGGAATTTTCCTTATTGTTCTGTGGAGTTAGAGGTTTCTCTGTAGCTTTGGTTGGGCAGTTTCTCCTCATTCCTCCTTATAATCTTCTGTTCACCAATTCTCCTCACAAGTCCCTGCTACCTTCTTGGAATCCTTATTTTTTCTGAATTGTCACCTTAGATTTTTGTTACATCGGATGTAGAAGCTGTTTATCCTCTTTAATAAGCCTGATAGTTTTCCTGAAATCCTTTTGCCAGAACCATCCACAAAGAGATCAGATGACATTCTGCTCTCACATAATTACAGAGTGCCTCAGGCAACGAGATAAACATAAAACATATCCTTCAGGTCACTAGAAACACTCCCTCCAGATTTACAGTTCAGAGTTTACAGATTATCTATACCTTTTGAGCCTCCAGGATATTACCCCACTAAATAGTCCCAACAAAATGCCCATTTGCCATGAAATTTTTCTCTTCAACTTATTGACACCTAGGAAGTTAGAACGCCCTGGGAACCCAGAGGCTTACCAACCTGTTGCACATATGGTAGCAAACAGCTGTTAGTTTACAACTGCATTGGTAATTAACATTTTGTGTCAGCTAAGTGTCAACCAGGACACCTCACAGTCACCATAAACACACAAAAGCTCTGGAACCAAATTTTCCAAACACTGGCACCTCTCCATGCCTGTTATTCCCTGAACAGCTCCCTTTTTTTTTTTTTCCAGTATTGGTACAAGGTGCAATGAGAATGTGGGCTGAGAGTTAAAGACATCTCTGCCAGTAGCCATAAATACTTATTAAACCTCAATTCCTTTATCTATACTATGAGGAGGTTGGAATACATGATCTCTCAAGCCTTACTAAAAGTGTAGTCCATTGTCTAGCAGCACAAGTATCACCTGGCAGCTTGTTACGAATGCAGGCTTGGAGGCCCCAGCCAGACCTACTGAACCAGAGCAGCATTTTATATAGACCTCCAGGCGATTCCTATACACACCATGGTACTTTTCTATTTTTCTGTGGTTAAAAGTATCACAAGCTTAGTGACTTAATACAAATTGATAATGTTTTCTGGATCGGAAGTGCAACACAGACCTCACTGGTCTAAAATCAAGGTGCTGACAAGGCTGAATTCCTTTCTCCAGGCTCTAGGGGAGAATTGTTTTCCTTGCTCTTTCTAGTTTTTAGAAGGCACCTGCATTCCTTGGCTCCTGGCTCCCTTCCTTCATCTTCAAAGTCAGCAGTGTTATATCTCTGTGATCATCCTTCCAGAATCACATCTTCCTCTAACCTTAACCTCAGTGGGGGAAAAGAGCTCCACTTTTTAGGGACAATGTGATTAGTTTGGGCCCACTAGAATTATCTAGGATTATCTTGCCACTTTATAATTGTTAACTAAATCATATCTGAAAGTTCTCTTTACTGTATCAAAGTACCATATTCAGTTTCCAGGGATTAAGATGTGGACATCTTTGGGGCCACTATTCCGCTTACCACACACATCAAATTTGTATAAGCCCTACTCTCTGCAACATATTCGTCTTAAGAAAATAAAGAAGTGGAATTCTTTTATTTGTGTGTTGTTGACTGCATTCTTCCTGTTAGGAGCTGAATGATTTCCCTCTACCTGCCCCACTCTAAAATTCATATTTTAAAGTCACAACCCCTAGTACCTGAGAGTGTGACTTCATTTGGATATAGGGCCTTTAAAGAGATAATTAGGTAAAAATGATGTTGGCGGGGGGGTCACAGGGAGGGTACCAATCCAATATGATTGGTGTCCTTATAAGAAGAGTAGGTTAAGATACAGACAAGCATAGAAGGAAAAAATCATGATTAAGACAAAGACAGAAGACAGCCGTCTACAAGGCAAGGAGAGAGGTCTCAGAAGAAACCAACCCTTGCGACAACCCAAGCGACACCTTGATCTTGGACTTCCAGCCCCAGGCTGTGAGAAAATAAACTGCTGTTGGTTAAGACATCCAGTCAGTGGTACTTTGTTATGGCAGCCCTCCATAAAGCAATTTCAACATATTTTGAAATAACTATGACTATGTTTTCAGCGTTGCTGCTTTATGACTGAGCTGTGAAGTCCTCTTGACCCAAGTTTAATCATTTTTGTCATTTTCTATCTGATAATAACCTACTCTCCACCTCGGTGTTGCACAGATTCATAACCCTGCTTCCCTGTTTTTCCCAGGTGACTAGTCTGTGAAAAACACATTCATCCTTCTTAACAAAACTCACAAACTCAACTCAGTTCTTCATCCATTCCCTAAGGAATTGGCTTTCACAATTGTGGAATCTGATAAATCTGAAATCTGCAGGGTAGGCTGAGAGATCCAAGAAAGAGGTAATATTGCAATCTTGAGTCTGAAGATAATTTAGAGGCAGAATCCTTTCTTTTTCGTGGGATATTAGTCTTTTCCTCTTAAGAGCTTCAACTGATTGGATGAGAACTACCCACAACATGGAGAATAATTGGCTTTACTCAGTCTACTGGTTTAAGGTTAGTTAGTCACATCTAAAAAATACCTTCATAGGAACAGTGAGACTGATACTTCATGATACATCTAGGTACCACAGCCAGGTCAACCTGACAGCTAAAATTAACCACCAAAATCCTCACTGTACCCTAAAGTGAATGACGCTAGCGTAGATGATATTATCTTCTTTACATATTTGTATTATATAGTCTCCCTTCTTGCATGTTGTAATTTGAAAGATTTCCTTTCTAGCTATTTCATCCTTTTTTTCTGATCAAATAGTTCTATAAAGTCTATGATTATGTAAATGTATTCTATATTCCCTTTTATTTTCCTAAGATTACAATTTGAATTGGTAATATGATTCAGAGTGGTTAAAGCTTTGTTAGTTTGCTGCCAAAGGTGACTTCCTTTCATCATTGACCATAATCCCTGTAGCTTCTTTCCAATGTTGTATGCCACCATTCATCCCTCCAGAAAAGTGTGAATGATCAATATGTTTAATCTCAGGAAAGCCAAATCATACACAAATTATTATTTTGACTCTTCAACACCTGCATTTACATACCTGGAACCCTAAAAAAAGACACAAAACAAAATGGCTGCTTTATTGGCGTGACCAGTTTGTTTCTCTGTGCAATTGGACTCAGTGAGCCTAAGAAAAGAACTAAGAAAACTGTGTTGTTTCATATTCATGCTTTCCTCTAAAATTTTCTATGCCAAATGAGGTACCTCAAGTTAAGACGCTTCAAATATTTTCATTTAAATTATTTTTAAAGTTTTCAGCGTGATGATGGTTATTTTCTAGATTTTATATTTTAGAGTTACAGATTGAAATATTTACTGAGAATAGAGTAAAATGTCCAAGATAATGATTGAATCTGGGTAATGAATACGTGAGGACTTCTTATACTATTCTCTATTTTCGTACAGCTCTGAAAATTTCATAGTAGAAAAGTTATAGAAATATTTTTATGTGGCATGTTGATGATATTTTACTAGTATTGGTTTGGTGCAAAAGTAATTGAGGTCTGTAAAAACCACAATTACTTTTGCACCAACCTAATGTGTTTGAAATGAAACAAACAAATATGTTTGGCTGCCTACCTGTTTTGTAAGCTACAATCAGTGAAGGTCACTGTATATTTTGAGCTATGTGACTATGATCTTTAATCTTGTATTTGTCTCTGTCCTTGTGCCCACCTCTATTAGTCCCCAAGTTGGTCCCTCCAGGGAGGGGGATTGACATTTTCATTAGAAGCACAAATTCCTAGCCTTTGGGGCTCAACAAGTAACTGAAAACAAAAACTCAATGAACCATCCCCTATAAATAATTTCAAATTTAAATGTTTAATATAAGGATGACTGAAATGTTGTCCTTCATTGGGAAATAGTCTGAGATTTGGGAAGGATTGCTGTTTACTACAACTACCATTATTTTAACACTTGCCTCTGCTACTCATCAGTGACCTTAGCCCAGTTCTCCACTGTGGCCTCAGGGAACGTTACAAAACATACAAAGGAACAGATTGTCCTTATCTTTTCTCTCTATAATTAAACCATAAGATTAAGGTATGGTGAACTTCCGTTAGGGACTCCCTTCATGAATCATGACTTGAGGCAAAAAAGTCACAGGTCACCTTATATAGACTAGGAGCATGACTTCTCAAAAAGAGATTTGTCAACATAAAGGTTAATTTAACAGGCTGCTTTCTCAGAGCTTGAACTAAGATCTTTGCCTTGCAGGGTACTCAAATTGCCTTTCTCTATCTGATGTAAGTCACAGATGATATACCTGCTGGATCATTGCAGGAAAATTCTTATCTATACCATCAATATTGTTCAAATAACATTTTTTCCAGTAAGTTTTCTTCTTAAATAGATTTTTAAATGCCATCTGTTGTATTTATGCAACTTAAAATATTCTTATTTCCCAAATATATAACTCTTGCTCAGATAGTGCTTTTCTATTTTCATCTTTCTATTTATAATAATACACTGATGTTTCTTCCCAAGAATTTTTGGTGTAATCCACAAAACTCAAATGAATCATCTGAGCCCATTGCTAGTGCTGAAGTATTACTATTTTAATGTGATTATTCAATCACAGAAATGTTTTGTGTGCACACATTCATTTCAAAATTATGTAAAATAAAATCCTCTGTGGCTTTCAGATTGCAGCCTACAATTGTTTTTCATACGTTAAAATACTTTGGACATATTGCCAAAGAAGTGAGTGTACTATATATGAAAATCATTCCTAGACTCATTTTTTTCCCCAATGAGATTAAAAGGCATAAATTGGGAATTTACTATAATTGTTCTCCCTCCATTACTCTGCTGTCAACACTGGCTACACATTCCTTGAATTGCAGTAAAGAATTTGGCTGTCTAGACACAACAAAACAAGAACACAAAGCTTACTTCAAGTAAATCACTAACTTATGATAGCCAACAAATAAGCCAAAAGATTTTCCTAACACTTTTGCTCTGTTTTGTTCAATGAATCTAGTATCTAAGGACCATATTTATTTCACATCCTTTCTTCTGTTTCCATTATATGAATAAAGATTTTTAAAAAAAGAAACTACCCAAAAATGCAGAGGTTAGCCCGAATCATCTTACATTAATATAGTCTCACTGGATAAGTTTATGTCTGACCTACAATGTAAACTTTGCTGGACAATCTAGAAGCAAGAGCTGTCACCTGTTTCTCTGACCTGCATTTAGAAAGCCTAAGCCCAGACACTTGTTTATTACAATAATTTCACCACCTGTTTAAAGGAGGAAGAACTTGGAGATTTGTGCATGGTCCCCTTCTTTTATGGATACAGAAACCAAGGAGAGCTCAAAGGAGTTTTCCAGGATCACTCAGCTAGTCAGTGCTCTCTGGATTCTATTGACCCCTCACAAACTTCTTCCTTATACAGACTGAATAGACCTAAAAGACTTCTGTCCCAGAATTGAAGGAGCAGCTAAATTCACGATAAGTTAGTTTTATGTGGAAGGAAAATTATTACTTTTAATAAGTATCTAAATAATTTGCCTAGCAGGGACTCCTTTAAACGCAAAGTGCTCAAAATTCAGGTCTCCATCTGTTCCTTTTGGTAAAAATTAAGGAACACATGCCATCTTTGTTGTGGTTTGTTATGACAGAAAACACAGAAGCATGCCTTATAGCTTTTCTAAAGGGATTTTTAAATCCTCATGGAAATTCCTTAAGCCAAATTGCTAATGCTAATTTTGTGATGCTCTATTGGTTTTACTTGTTTGTTAATACAGTAACATTCAAATCCTATTGTCTTAAATCTAGACATACCAAGAGAGATTTCTAGCTCCATATGCGACGCATTACTCTCATATTCTCATTACAAGCAATCCAATAAGTAAGACAGTGAGATGTTTGACTATACACTGGCTGCTGGGAAGGAAAATTTAAGAAACTTCATCTTTCTTTATTAAAATTGTTGTAGCTTTATATTAGAAATCCTAGAATTCAGAAGTAAACTGGGTTATTTAGTGCTAGCCCTGCTATACTAAATTCTGGAAAGCTTTCGTATTTTCTTTAATGCAATGTTGTTTTTGTTTGTTTGCATCAAAAATTCTTTCTGTAAAATCTTCATGGACGAAGCTTTTTTCAACACACACACAAACACACACACACACACACACACACACACACACACACACACACACACACTTTGCCACAACATGCCTAAAATGTTTCAGATTTAACATCTGAAGGTCAGTATCCCAAAAGAGAAAAACCAAAAGGAAGGAATATGAGGATTTAACAGAGACTAGACCACCCCACCATGAAATTTCTGTGAATTTTCATGTCTTAAAATGTTATGTTTTATTTTTTTAAGTACTGCAAATTTTGAATTTGCATAATATGTCCCTGTTTTAATATAAATATTATGTCTCAAAGAACTCAGTGGCCCAAACTGATATTCTAAGAAGATAACATGTCCTGTGGCTTCACATACATAGTGATATGGGTCATGGGCACCCAGTTTGAGAATCTGAACTACAAATTGTATGTGTTAGCAAAATTGAGCTGAGATTTACTATCATCTGCATAATTGTCAGTCCAGGCATCCAGATAATTTAGACCAAGTTTACTTGTGACATGGAAATGAGTTAGGCAGGCAGTCCTAGGTTTTTCAAAAGGCAAGCAGCAGGTGGAGTTTAGGGGAGGCAGGTGGCTGAATATTAGGGAATTCCTTTACATACTTGTTTGTTTATTCACTCCCTTCTGAGCTCCAGGGATTTAAATTGGTTAACTAGCTAGAAATTCAAAAATGAATAAATGACAGTCCCTAACCAAAGAAATTCTCCTACACTGGAAATTATAAATCAAAGTGAGAAGGTAGAGAGAAATACTAGGAGCTCTGCAATTGAGGAAGTAGCAGGAACTAAGGTAATGGCAGTGGCACAGAAAGAAAAGTCTGTCAATTTTGCCTCTTCCACTGTCATAAGAGATATTAGAATTGTTAGAAATTTCTGAAGTGCTCAGAAACTCAGAGAGAAATATGATGAATGTAGGTTCCTACCTCCTCTTAACTAAGACTTCAAAGTGAAGAGGTAATGTCTGGCTTATTTCAACAAGATCAATTTTAAAGCAATCCTCATGAATAACTAATTAATTTCAGTGGGGTAAGAACAGTTTTGTCACTTTTAAAAACTTCTCTCAAGCAAATCAAGTTGCTTCTCCCTGAAGGCAGGGTCAGATCACATTGGTCTTGCTCTGAGTAGTAGGATCTCAGGTACCAAACTGGATTAATGGAAAAGATCTGAGTGGTCAAATTAAATGTCCCCTTAAGATTAATATGATGGAGGTTGAGGATAATTAGTAGTCAAGAAAGATGCTTTGTGTCGCTGTTTTAAGCAGCAAGTCAGTGTGTAAGGTGACAGGAAGCATAGAGAGGAGGAGAATTTTTGTGGGGGGTGGGAACAGAATTTGATAAATTCAGATTTGGACAAGTTGGATTGGCAATGCTTTGCAAGCCAGCAAAATGAATGTGTAAAGCCTTCTGTTAGGTTTTTAGGCCTGGAGGTTGGTAGAGAGATTTGAATTAGAGATTTCGGGAGGCATTTTCAGAATATAAATAATGACAGAAGCTGTGAGAGGGGATGAAGATTACTTAGAGACAATGGAAAGAGTAGTGAGTGAAGGAGACCAAAACCATAGCCCTGAGAGAAACCAGCCTTTTTGTGACTGGAAAAAGGAGTAGAGCCAACAAAGAAGACTGAAGACAAGTGGCCTGAGACTTAAGAGAAAGATCACAAGAGTGCATTTTCTTAGAAATCATTTAGAGAGGGTCTTTTTTAGAAGGAGGAAGGAATCAAAGGTGTCAGGTTCTTTTGAGGAAACAAGCAACTCAAGTGCAGATCTAAGGATGTGAATGTCACTTGTGATTTTGACAGAGAAGTTTCAGGGAAGTGGTAGATGAAGAAGCAGATTATGAGGCTTTGAGAAACCAGCAGGTTAGAAAGCAGAGACAAAAATCTATGAGTAACTTGTTCAAACATTTGAGTTGTAAAAAGCAAGAGAGAGGTCAGTAGCTAAAAAGAGATACAATGCCTGCAGGAGGACTGTTTGGTATTCTTGCCTTCTTCCTGTTCACCTTTTCTTCTATTTTTTTAAAATATCATGTACTTGAATCCAGTGTGTGAGAAAGAGCGATAAAAATGGGACAGGTTGGAGACTGAAAGAAAAGGAGGAAAATTCTCAAATCTAGTACAGGGTTGGGGGAATGCCTCAGAGGAGAAGAGGCAGATTTTTTTCCATTAAAACTGGAGGAAAGGGGGAAAGAAAGGTGGGGGTGAGGGTAGTGTAGCAATGTGTAGATGTGATGCTGGAATATTGAGAGAATTTCCATCTGAGGAAATAGTTTCCTCTCTTTTCTCCACCAGGCTCCTCTGTGGAAAATGAGATTAAAAGCACAGAAAAAATAGCTGAAGTCTGATGTTTGAGGGGCATCAATTAGATTTGAAATACCCACATTAAAGAGCCAAAGGACAAACATACTCAGGCAATACAGAAAATTGCTTCATACTGAATGTTATGCATGACTCCATCATGTCAATGGCCCAGTAGAAGTGGTTAACTATAAATATAATGAGCATGAGTTGTCCTGAGTATTTTTTGTTTTTCTTCATTTTAATTTTCTCTAGCAGAGCTCAAAAGATCAGAAAGAAATGTGAAGAATGTAAATTCGTTACATTCTCCAACCTAAGACCTAGATATGAAAAGGTAATAGCTGGCTTATTTCAACATCCCCCTAAAGTCATCCCCCTAAGTAATTGATTTATTCCAACAGGGTAAATACACATTTGTTGCTTTTAAAGCAACACCCCCAATTTAATCAAGTTTCTCCTTCCTAAAGGCAGGGTCAGGTCACAGAGGTTAAGAAGCTTTAGTTCAGCTATAGAATTGAGTGAATAGACAAGATATGAATGGCCAAGTTAGACACCCCTAACAATTTTAAGGGAAATAAGATACAACAGAGTACATACAGGGTTCAATAAGAGAAGCCAATTCTTGGAACTAATTTGGTCACAAGAATGATTATTTAGTTTGTTGGACAAAGTCAGAGAACAAAAAGCTAGGCCAACTTGATGTGACATTATGACATTATTGGCCAAGTTTTTCTAAATTCCTACTACTTAAGGGAAATTGGTCTAAGAGGTTGAGTTGAATTCACAGATAGGAATTAAATAGCCTCAGCTGTGTGGATTGAAGGGTTGCAGAGTCAGGCAGATTACAAAATAAGGCTTTGTAATCTTAGAAGATCTCCCTCCCCACCCTCTATTCCCTAATCATATACTAGGAGCATTTGTGTGGTGTCACCAAAATGAAGGGTGCTGCAAGTACTACGTGGGTATTAAGAGGATATGCTGTGATCATGAGCAACTATACCATAATGAAATGAAAAAAAAGAGGACACAGAAGAATGACAATAGAACCAGAGTAAAAGAGAGGTCAGAAGTTCACGAAATTTCAAAGAAAATTTCACATGTGAATAAAAACAGAGTGAAAGGGCAGAGGAATGTAGAAATGTTAGTAGCCCTTTTTTACTTTTCTTCAAACATAATATAATAGCGGTATGTGCACTATAATGTAGAAATGTGGGGAAAAAGGAACAAATATTTGGGATAGATAAAGAAAAGAAGTGTAAACAATTGGAGTCATGCCGAGTATTCAATATGAAGCAATCAGAGAACCTACTGGAAGATGCACTGAAGTGGAACCTCATGGGTACCTGGGAACCAGTAGGACGCTATTGAAGGGGTAGAAAAGCAACGATAACAGACTGATATCTAGAGCTCTGGTTCTTACATACTGTATTCTCTGCTATTGCTCTCAAAATATGTCTTCAAAAGTTGCTTAAACTAAGATTTATCATCACTATCCAATGAATGAGAAAGAACCATATGCAATTTAAGAATGAGAAAAAATTATGCACTTTTTAAAATGTTAATGATACAATGACTTTTGCTATAGATTTATTTAATGTTGAAAAACTCAAAGCTTTGAATATACATGTAATCACCTACATTTACATGTCTTTTTAGTTTTTGATGCTTTGATTAGAAAAGCAATGGAAACTCTTACACATAAATATGATTTTTCATCTCCTACACTGTCTTAAACAACTTTGGAAAGGATGATGCTTGTACAATCCAAAATTTTTCAGACTTCACTGCCTCAAATTATATTTAGATTATCCAGGGATCAGCAAACAGTTTCTGTGAAGGCCCAGACAGTAAATATTTTCGGCCTTGTGGGCCAATGGTGTCTGCCATAACTACTCAACGCCACTGTTGTAGCTCAAAAACAGCAGCAGATAATACATAAACTAATAGGTGTGGCCATGTTCCAATAAAACTTTATTTATCAAATCAGGTATATAGCCAGATTTGCCCATGAACTGTAATTTGCAGACCACTGGATTAGTCTGTGAATTCATAAATTAATTAGATTAGCTTTCATCTGAAAACTATAGTTTAGATAATGTATTACTTAACTAAAAATTTATAGAATGAAGCTCATCCTGTAATTATTTTATTTAGATATTTATCTCTTGATTAAAAAATAATTAAACAATTTAGGTGATGCAAGCAAACTTTATTTAATGTTTCATGTAATGAGCTATCTTCTTTTGAAGAACTGCAAAATGGGGCAGGAGGCAGGAACTTTTTATAAGATAAAGAATATAGAACAAAGAAGAGAAAAATAGAAAATACTTGATTCGCTGGGGCCTCATAATCAACCTTTTTTGGGGTGAGAAGGAACAGAATATATTCATAAGTATGGAGTCTAGAGTTGGCTTTGCGTTCAGGAATTGGCTGACAGGATACTGCATTTCTGGTTGAGTGGAACATTTACAGAGACTCTAAAGGTATCTAACTTTCTGTTTGCTGATGTGGTACCCCAGGCAAGAGCTGCTCCATCTTGGCCCTAGATGTTTATTTAAACACTACTAATCTATTGAAGTGTAAGCTTTCTGAGGGTAAATTTTTGTTCATTGTTAAATCTTTGTTCATTGTTAAAGCTCTTGCACATGGTAGGTATTACATATTTAATAAATTAATTTATTTTATTATTCAGTTGTTTCTGCACAAAGTGAAAGTTAATAAAACCTTTTTACTAAGGCATTTATATCTGAAATGGAATTTTCCTAATAAAGTCTCTAGCTAGAAGTTACCATGTTTGTTCTACCTACATATGTAAATAAATGTCCTGTCCAAATATATCTGCAAAAATAACTTATCTATACTTTAAGTCACTAATTAAACTACTAATTTTGTTATACAACAGAAGTGATATTTCTTTCTCTTTGCATTTCTTCACTACTTTTTGAAAAATTCCATACCTGCCCCCCCAAAAAATTGTTTTTTTTTCCATGCAATCCTACTGTAACAATCCTATTTCTTTTTAAGTCTACACAGATGATTCTGCTTATCAGAGAGAAAAATCAAAGCAAAAAAAAATTTTTAATATTTTCATATTCATAAGTATTTTAAAAATTAAATTAACATCTGGTCATGAGTAAGCCAACTGCTCTACCTAACAAAGTATAACCAGGTTGTTTGCCCTACTACCCAGCCTCTTCCAAGCATCTGGTCTGGACCCCTTCTTTCCAGGCATTCAACCCTCAGAGTCTTTATTTTTGATACTCAAGAGCCTCTGAAATTGAAAAATACCCTGAATATTAACTTTCTCTTTGCATTCCTGCTTTATTGCTAGCTTGGAAGATCCTCCCCCTTCCAAAAAAATAAAAATAAAATAAAATTTAAATATATATATATATATATATATAATTTTTATATATGTATAAATTATTTACATGTTTATATTTATATATATATATAAATTATATATATATATATTTTTTTTTTTCCTTTTCTTTTGAAACAAATGTTTTTTTTGAAACATTTCTATTGAAACAGTCGAGATTCTTTTTGTGGCTACATGGATAATTCTGCTATCAGACAAAAGATTAAAAAGAAAAGGAAATTTTAATATTTGCATATGCGTAATAAAAGTCAAACTTTTTAAATTGTATGAGGACCTTACATGATCTGTCCTTTCTTATCTCTTTAACCTCATGTCTTATTACTCTGCCTTTTGGCCCTTACTCTAAAGCCACATTATCTTACACTTTGAAATGAAACTGACAACATTGAATACATAGTGAGATATGACAATTCACTAAATGAGAATTCTGCCATGGTTACAATTCTCTTTTACCTGCTACAGAAACACTAAAATCTGACTAGGCATTAATATTAATTAGCATGTTTAACAGAATACCCACTCTAAAAAATAGAAGATATACATTTTATCTAATACTCTAGCTTCCATAATTTGTTAAAAGATACGCTGACTTATCTCATGACATTTAGAACAGACCAAATCATTTAACAAAGAGATCTCATAAAGCTTTTATTGTGCATGATTTTTTCCACTCCAATGCATGAGGTTTTACTAATTATCAACTGTGATAGGCTTTTAACACAGAAATATGAAATGTAGTAGAACATTTTGTAATAACAACGTCTCAAGGAATGCTAACCCAAATATCCTTGGGTTTTGTTGTGATCAGATTGTGCTCAAGTTAGCAAGGTCCCGTCCATCTGCACCACAGCTTCAAGGGCTTGAGATTAGCATTTGGAAATAGTTGCACAGTATACATTGCG
The DNA here is from genome assembly GCF_964194185.1 of Rhinolophus hipposideros. Taxonomy (NCBI): domain Eukaryota; kingdom Metazoa; phylum Chordata; class Mammalia; order Chiroptera; family Rhinolophidae; genus Rhinolophus; species Rhinolophus hipposideros. The sequence goes on from NC_138049.1 coordinate 37,516,094, forward strand.
GTTGGTTGATTTCTGCTCTCTCCTCGGTGAAACTGAAATTAATACAGATGACCTTCAATTTGAGCTTCTTCAACATGGCAACAATAACAACAAAGAAGTGTAAATTCTGTTGTGGAAGTGAATTGGAATCAATGCACTTAGACTTGAAGACTGATCATATTCACACAGAGTTATGGAGCCACCATATTATCATCTCTATATACATCAGATGCAACAAGAGACACACCCATTGCCGTGTCCCTATTACACATTAATGCAGACCAATCCCATTGCTCACATTGCTGCCATACATAAATTTTCAGATACACACAACTTACCAAAGTACATAACTCTCTCAGTGGTCCCATTGAATTCTCTAACAATGAGCAAGAGCATATTGTACAATGTGAGTAGAACGAAAGTGACTGGTGTACATCAGTAAGTTGGCCCTGATGAAGTTACTATGTCTATATATAATTTACATAAAGAACGATTTATTTAAAATAGTTTATTATAACTCTCATCTTTTGAGTTAGGCATTGTGTACATATCTCTGATCCTCTCAACAACCCTAGAAGATAGGATTCTTATCCCCTTTCTTCTTAGATTAATAAAGGTAAGCTCGGAGATAGCAAGTGACATCTCCAAGGCTACATAGCTAATAATTGCTGGAGAAGATTTATTTCAAGTCTAACTGGCTGTGACTCTTTCAGGGGGAGACTGGGGTGGAGTCTGTGAAAGAACTGATAGGCAAAATAATTTATATTGAAAGATTAGGGATCACAATTTCTATTCCCAGATACTGTGAAAGGTGGAACATTGTTCACTTACGAATAATTCATATTGCTCTTTTCTACTCCATCCATCCGCTGCAATTCCTTCAATCCCTCTGTTTTCTACCATCGTATAGAAAAACTCTCACTAGTCCCACATCTTCACTGTATTGTTTTCTCTCTTCGTCCTGAATCTGGTTCACAAATACAGTCCCATCAGACTTATCTGGTAATAACACAATTTTCTTCAGTTTAGAATAGTGTTTCTCTCTCTCTCTCTCTCTCTCTCTCTCTCTCTCTCTCTCTCTCTCTCTCTCTCTCTCGGTTACTATTCCCCCTCTAAGAAACCTTTTCAGTCATTTTCCCCCCCAGTTGTTCCTGCCATGAAATTTTAATACAACAGACATACAGATATACTACATATTTGTTTTTGTACTGTGGCCTTTTGTTTTTGTTATGTTTTGTTTTGTTTCTTTTATGTACCATGTTTCCCGAAAATAAGACCTAGCTGGACCATCAGCTCTAATGCATCTTTTGGAGCAAAAATTAATGTAAGATCTGGTCTTATATAAGACCCAGTGTTTTATTTTATATTATATTATAATAATATTATATTATATTATTATATTATATTATATTATATTATATTATATTATATTATATTATATTATTAGATTAGACTAAAGACCTGGTCTTATATTATGTTAAAATAAGACCGGGTCTTATATTAATTTTTGCTCCAAAAGACACATTAAAGCTGATGGTCCGGCTAGGTCTTATTTTCCGGGAAACAGTAGAAATAGATCATGAGATTATTAGCCCATTTCTTTTCTTTTTCTTCTGCTGTTTTTTAATGCTCCCCATTTTGACTAGCACTTACATAGCATTACCCAGCTTTTTAAAAAAATTATCCCTATCCCTTCCCTTTGGCAACCATCAGCTCTTTCTCTATTACTATGGGTCTGTTTTGGGGTTTTTTTCTTTGTTTGTTTTAGATTCCACATATAAGTGAGATCATGTGGTATTTGTCTTTCTCTTACTGATTTATTTCAGTTAGCATAATGCCCTCTAGGTTCATCCATGTCCCTCTAGGTCACACATGGCAAGATTTCATTCTTTATTATTGCTAAATAATACTAGATTGTGTGTGTGTGTGTGTGTATCACATCTTCTTCATCTATTCATCTATTGATGGACATCTAGGTTGCTTCCATTTCTTGGCTACTACTAGTAATGCTGCAATGAACATAAGGGTGCATATATCTTTTCAAATTCATATTTTTTGTTTTCTTCAGATAAATACCCAAAAGTGGAATTGCTGGATCATCCGACAGCTCTATTTTTAATTTTTTGAGGAATCTCCATACTGTTTCCCATAGTGGCTGCATTAATTTACATTTCCACCAACAGTGTACAATGATTCCCTTTTCTCTACATCCTCAACAGCATTTGTTGTTTGTTGACTTTTTGACAATAGCCATTCTGACAGTTATGAGCTGATATCTCATTGTGGTTTCAATTTGCATTTCCCTCATGATTAAAGATATTGAGCACCTTTTTATATGTCTGTTGGCCATCTGTGTGTCCTCTTTGGACAAATGTCTTTTCAGATCCTCTGCCAATTTTTTAATTGGATTTTTTAGGGGGAGGATATTAAGTTGAATGAGTTACTTATATGGTTTGGATATTAACCCTTTATTAGATATGTCATTTATAAATACCCTGTCCAATATACTATGGCCCTTTGAAGGGCCATGAACCATTATAATAGCTAAAACACCTCCCACACCATCCCAGTCCTCAAGAACCAAATTTTTCCTCCTTGGGAGCATTATCACCCTTGTTGAAAATGCATGATTGAGAGCATGGTTTCTCAACCTCAGCACTATTGACATTTTCAGCCAGATAGTTTTTTGCTCTGAGGTGTTGTGTTGTGCACTTTGGAATATTTAGCAGCATCCCTGGTCTCTACCCAATAGATATCAGAAGCAATTCAGTTGTGACAACAAAAAGTATAACAAAAGTGTCTGCAAACATTTTCAAATATCTTCTAGGGGGCAAAGCTGCCCTTGGTCAGAAACTGATGGGATTCAGAACAGGCCTCCCCAATATATGCCACTTGGGCATGCTGATTACTTTGAGCTGAAGGCAACCAAGACCCTGCAGGCTCACAAGAAACTTAGGGACCTTGCCCATAACTAGAAATAACTTTTATGACCTATCTATAGGGAAAGGTAAACTTTTAACTACTGAACATCTGTTCTTCTTATCATCCTGCAAATGACATTACTTCCCTTTGAAGCCACCCCTCAAGTTGCCTTAGCTCAGAATGTCATATATACCTCATTTTACTTTTCTGTCTCTGAAACTCTCATGCATACGAAGACTTTGACTTTGTTATATATGTGGTGTCCCATGCAGATGTATGTAATTCAATCTGGTTATTTTCTCTTGTTAATCTAATCTGTCTCATGTAGATTTAATTATTAGACCAGCCGAAAGAATCTAAGAGGATAGAGGAAAGTCTCTTCCTTTCCTACAAGCCACCAGGTTAGAGGGAAGGAGAAGTGAAGGTCCAAATGGCCAAGGGTAGAGAGAAAACTTTGAACATTCACATAATAAAACAAAAACAACAACAACAACAAAAAAAACTGTAACCTGGATCTAGGCTCTCGCTTGAATCTGACCATGTAGGCACTGTGATCTTGAACTTCCAACGCCTAGAACCATGAGCAATACATTTCTGCTACATAAAAGCTACACGGTCTGTGATATTTTGTTATAGCCACCCAAATGGACTAAGACATAGGACGAACAGTGACAACTGGAGAAGCCCAGAGGACTCCAGGTCAGAGGTCTTCAAGATGACACTGATGAACTATATGATGAATCTGAACGTATTAGACAACTGACAGAGAAGCTTGGCTCCAATTATTGATAAGGACATAGAAAGCTAAATAAATAAACAAACAATAAAACAATTATTAATGCTTGAGAGGGAATTGGGAGTAACATTTAAATTGCCATAATCATGTAGACAGTGATCTAACGAAATAAATTTTCTTTGAAGCAAAAGTATCACATAGGGTGGCTGAGTGGCTCAGTTGGTTAGAGCACGAGCTCTCAACAAGGTTGCTGGTTCAAGTCCCCCATGGGATGGTGGGCTGCACCTCCTGCAACTAAAGATTGAAAACGGCAACTGGACTTGGAGCTGAGCTGCGCCCTCCACAACTAGATTGAGGGACAACAACTTGGGCGCTGGAGAAACACACAGTTACCCAGTAAAATTTATTTAAAAAATTATATATATATACATACATATATATACATACACACACACATATATATGTGTATATATATATATATATATATATAAACTCTTATATATATATAAACTCTTATGCATATATATATATATCATATAATTAAATAAGGAGAGTGAAGGAACAGAAAGAGTGCAAGTATGAGAGTTGAGGTAAGGTCATCACATGATATCTTGTGTAGTAAAGTCAGGAATAATGCCTAAAATTGAAATATCAGGAAGAAGCAATATAAGAGTTCAATTTAGAGACATGGAAATCAATAGGTAAAGAATCGGCTAAAAAAAAGCAAAATATTATTTTTTTCTGGTGTGGACAAAATAGAAGAGAAGTAGCTGCTGATATTTAACTAGTCTTTATAAAACTGATTTTTCAAACAATTTACACATATAAGGAGAAAAAAATGTATTTTTAAAAAATAAGGGAAGGAGGAAAGAAAGAGGGAAAACTCAAACCCAACTTTTAAGCATATTTTGGTTTTATATTTAAACTAATCAACTATCCGTAACTGAATGACTTAAAAAAAATCAAATACCTTCAATTCAAGAAAGTATCCAGGTCAAGGGGTGTTCTTATTTAATAATTAAATGATACATAAAGATGTAGTTTAGTTATATGGACAGTACTGTAATGCAAACTGAGTTTTTTTTAGTTAATTAGGCATAAAGGATTCTTGGAAATTGATGGTATGAGTTGATTATATAGTTTTAAAGTATTGTTGGATCCCCTTTCACAGAATCAGACAAAGCAATTATGTAACAGAACCAAAAACCAACAGACAACATTTGACCTAAAACTATGGGATTAGGTATCCCCACAAACTCCAGAACAAGAGGGTTGGGACAAAAAAACCAATAGCCACAAGACTTACATGCTATTGGCATCTGTGTGGGAGAAAGAAAATTGCTCAAATAGCCAATAGGTATTTATTGGAAAATGTTGTATGCCCATTTGAGAGCAGCAGCTAAAATACAGAATGTTTCCCAATCCAAAAGCAAGAGAGAACAGGAGATTCACAGTGAGAGCCGAAGAGGCTGAAGCAGGCCAGCTCCATGAACTTGCAAAACTGAGCAGCCAGGGCTCCTCAGGGACAGGGAACCAGAAATCAAAATTGAACAGACTATAAGGGGAAGGAAAGATAAAAATAAAAGCCAGGAAATCTCAGAAATTAAGCTGCCATATTTTTGAACACTTACACATACATACACATACACACAACGGAACCAGGAGCTTTGTGAAGTTAGAAAATCCACTCTGAACCACGGTTACTTCTAAAATTTCAGGAAAATGGTTTTCACATATAAAGGAACAATAGGAAAAGATTATATTCGCTTACTAGAGCTCCCATAAGAAATTACCACAAACTTGGTGGCTTAAACAACAGAAATGTGTGCTCTCACAGTTTAGGACACCAGAAATACACAATCAAAATGTCAACTGCTTTGTTTCAGTTTTAGAGGCCCTAAGGGAGAAACCATCCTGTGCTTTTCTCCTAGCTTTTGGTGGTTGCCGGTAGTCCTTGGTGTTCCTCAGTTTATAGACACATCATTCCAATCTCTGCTTCCATCTCTTTTTTTAAGTATAGTTGGCATACAATATTATGTTAATTTCAAGTGTACAATATAGTGATTAGACATTTATACAGCTTACAATTTAGATCACCACTCTAAATCTAGTAACCATCTGTACCCAAGTAAAGTCATCACAGTATTATTGACTATATTCTCCTTTACCTTTTTCACTCATCCACCTATAGCCCTCCCCTCTGGCAACCATCAGGTTGATCTCTATTTTTATTTTATTTGTTCATTCGGTTTTTTTGTCTTTTTTTTTTTTTTTTTTTTTTTTTTAGATTTCACATATAAGTGAAATCATATGCTATTTGTCTTTCTCTGTCTGACTTATTTCACTTAGCTTAATATCCTCTAGGTCCATCTATGTTGCCGCAAATGGAAATATCTCATTATTTTTTATTGCTGAGTAATATTCCATTGTCCCACATCTTCTTTATTCATTCTTCTATTGATGGGCACGTTGGTTGCTTCAGTATCCCCATAGCTTCCCCATGGCCTTTCCTGAGGAATCTATTAGAGAATGAGTTTCAGACAACAAATGTCTAGAAGGACATTGACACTTTATGACTAAATAAGGGGTAAAAGGAAGTGAGTACACCCAGTAATGGCTTATATGTGCTAACAATGTAGATGTACGCACTTAATTTTTTAAAACCTGGTCGGGGTAGGAGAATTTAATAATAATTCAGTTGTTTCAATAATAATTGGAGGTGATGGGAATACTAGCAAATCTCTAATTTGGATTGTCCTTGATAGCTATGTATTTAGGATGCCAAAAATACGGGAATATTTTTTCAATCTTCATGAGAATAAACAGAGATTATCGAACATGTGATATGTTGCTATTCTATATATGTAATGTTTCCCAAATATATCAGATCTGGTTCCTGGGCAACCTAACATAAAAAGAAGTCTGCATTAAAAATCATGGAATTGTTGATTCTGCATAAATTCTTGAAAATAATGTTTTCATTAAAATGCAGGCTTCTAAATGGCTTAAATTAAATTTTAATAAGCATCAAAGATTGTTTTATGTCAAAACAGAATTCAATAAAATTTTTGAAGAACGTTTTCATAAAATAGTACTTTGGTTCTGTTTGCAATATTGACAAATGAGGAGCTGCTTAAATTGTTCACAATCTGACCATTTATTTCTTTGTTTTATTATGGCTGCTAATTTCCTTACTAATACATTATAATAGTCCCCAGCGTACATAAAACAAATGAGTTAGAATCTATCCCAACACTGTTCATGTGCTTCTCTGAGTCAGTTTGTCTGACCTATGTGGAATTCAGTTGACGTGTGTGTATCCAGACACGTTCACAGCTCATTGGAGTTACTCAGAGCAAATGTTGCACACAGTATTTAAATCTTTGGCTCTTTAAATCTTGTTGAGCTTGTTTTTCATTAACTCCAAATTTCTCCTCCCACGTATGCATTAAATAGGTAGGAGGTAGGGCTTTTGCCCAGTATTGCATTTGATTGAAATTCTGAGCCAAATGTGTGTGTTCTAACTTCCAGTATCAACTGTTTTAGCCCACTTCTTATTTTTTTATATTCTGATTTGACATTCATCTGCAGCTATGTTTAAATGTCCTCAAGGAACAATTTAAAATTTCCCCAATACCGATCCATTTTAGAAGGTCTCTGTCCCCTGCATAAGGGGAAGGCCCCCTATTAGGGATCTGCTGTTCACCAGGCTACTTCTTGTGTTAAGGATTTGAATAATTATATTACATGTAAGGATGTCAGGTTGCCAGGCTGAAGATTACATCCTAAGGATTCTTATGAGGGTATGAAAAGTGCCATCCATTAAAGATTAAATTTATATTTGTGCAATATTCCTGAGACTGTTGGAAGTCCGTGTTGACAATTCACAAGCAGTTATTCTACAGAGAAAGAGGAACCCATCCTAACTGGTGAGGAAATGGAGATAAATATGCCCAAAGCTATAATAGGTACATTTCTCATCACAATCTTGTGTGATCAAAATATAAGAAATGGAAGGGTATATGAAAAGACAATATGGTAAGAAATGAACTAAACATTAAAAGCTCAAGGACATGTGAATAACGAAAAGACTGCCTCTTGAGAAAGCTAAGAACTAAAACAGATGATGCATTGTAACTAAGTTGTAGGAAATATCTTTCTTGAACAATATGAAAAATAAATATTTAATGCCAAATGGTGCAAAGGGTTAGAAAAAATAGCACTTTCTTTTTAATTCATGTAAGGACATATAAAAACAGATCCTTATAGGTTAAATATAACAGATGTATAGAGGCAAGGTAAGATTTTTAACTAAAATAGCAATTTCACTCACTCTTCTCTTTAAATGTTATAATTTTCAGTAGTTATAAGCCAGAAATGCTTTCCTATTTTTAGTGTAGTGTTCCACATGAAAGCATTTTCTATGTTTTGGAAAGGAATTTGGACCTGATATTACAGTCACCTGCAAATTGAGAGTTTTGAGAAACCAGCAAAAATGATATTTCTCTAAGCTAAAGTAAAAGAGATTTCTATGAGTGTCTTTAATATGTTACTCCAGAATTCATGGGAGAATGATAGTTTTTGTATTTACTACAAATGTTTCATCTAATTGAGAATAATAAGGTCTGTGAAAATTTTACAATATGTTATTACTTTTCCAATTTTAGAAACTATTACAAAATCAGACTTAATTTGAACATATTATAAGTGTTTTGGCTTTTTTTGTGGCCAGATTTTAAGGGGAAACAGTGAGGTTATTATCTCCTCCATGACACATTTGAATGGCCACTCCCAAGTAATTCCAGCTTTCAAAAACTGTAGAATTTCCAGCCACAGACAGCAAATGGATTTCGTTCACTGATGTTATTCACAGCTATAACTGCTTTAAAAACTTACAGCAGTAACTATAACTAACATAGCTGTATTTTGCCAGAATTTTTAAAACAGGAATTGCATAGCTCTTTTAAAGTGCATATTAATGAAAAAAAAATATCAGTATGTGTCATTTAAAGAATCTTTCAATTGTCTTTATAATGGGTATCTAAGAAAAAGTTTCACAAAATTTGAATGTGCTGGTTAAATTTAAATGGAAATTAAAATTTGTCTGCATAAAAGTTTGAAACAAGGCCATCAAAAATTCCATAGTTTAAAAATGAACGTTAATTTGGAAATAGATGTTGTTATTAGTGCAATTATATCTCATCCATATCTCTCCATATTGCCCCTCAGCTTCAAATCTCTTCCCGTTTTATCCACACTCCACATACAAGATTTTTTTATAAAGTAAAATTTTCCTAAAGTATGCTGTGGAAGAGACTTGGGAAAAGAAAAGAGATTTCCATGATCATACCATGTTTCCCTGAAAATAAGATCTAGCCAGACCATCAGCTCTAATGCGTCTTTTGGAGCAAAAATTAATGTGAGACCCGGTTTTATATCAATATATTATATTATATTTATTATATTATATTATATTATATTATATTATATTATATTATATTATATTATAATTATATTATACTGGGTCTTATAGTAAAATAAGACCGGGTCATATTAACTTTTGCTCCAAACGACACATTAGAACTGATGGTCTGGCTAGGTCTTACTTTCAGGGAAACACAGTATACATTTAGGAAATAGCAGACTAAATAATATTCTCAGGCTTACTTAATGCAGAGTTTTTCCGAGCCTTTAACCTGTTCATGTGCACAGTGAATCTCTAAGAAGGTAATGGGAAATGCAGCATGTGCCACATTTCATTTAACAACAAATCTTAACTTGTGGGATTGGTGATCTTCTAAATTTAGAAGCAGTTTTCAAATTGCTATTCCAAAATAAAGAATAAGTCTTCTCAAAGATGTTTACAGTCCCAATTCTTATTGACTGAAGTCTGGACCCTTTAGCGTTACACTCTATATTATTTATAATGTGCCCCAATCCACTTTTCATGAATCTTTGGCCAAATTGTTCCACTTTTCCTATGCCTGCACCATCTTGAACCATTTGAAAGTCTCTTGTTGTTTCACATCTCTCTGCCCTTTAGCACAGTGTCTCCTCCAGCTTCAAATGTTCTTTTTGTTCAGATTTTAATTTAAAGCCTCACACCTGTTTCATTCCCTTGGTAAATGCCTGCTACCCTCCTCCCCACTTCCCAAGATGCTCCTACAGCACCTTATTCTCATCTCTCCTGTAGAATTTAACAAGAACTGTTACCACGGATTTATATTTGTGTCTCCCTCTCCTCTAGATTGTGAGGGTCACCTGAGGGCAGACCTAGCACTTATTTATGTTTCTACTACCAACACCAAGTACAATGACTGAAACATGGTAGGTACCTATTAAATCATGGCTAAGTAAGCAGATAGATAAATATACATGTACATATTATTAGGTTTTTTTTTATGAAGACTAGTACTATTTCACTCTGTAAAAATGAAAAAGACTTGACAATTTTCTATACTAGTAAGTCTAAATAAGAATTTCCTTAATTATCAGATAATTTAGATTTGATAGTATAAATTAAGTCTAAAATGAGGATACTAGTATTAATCTATCACTGAATTTTATAGCATGTTAAAAAATTGATGCCCAAACACTAATTAAGATTATTTAGTTGCTAAAATTATCATAAGCATCATCAAAATGAGTTAAATTACAGAGGAAAATATTTTCAATAAAGCTTTAATCCTCAACACAAAAATTTCATGGCTCAGTTAATTCTTCAAACACATTAGGGTTGAATGAGGCGTGCCTTGATCCAAGTGAACAAATCTGTCATTCTTTAAAAACACTTCTTAGAAAAAGAACTTTCTAAAATAAGGTTGTCATATATGACCAGGAGCACTGCAGTTCTTGGAGAAGTTACATCATCTGCTGGATACCCACCCAAGATACCTCTTAGGATAGTGTAATAACATACCAGGCTAATGAGAATATTCTACTAACGAGGACAAAGTATGAAAACTTAGCCTGATAAAAATAACTAGTGCCGTCATGACTTAACCACAAATTTTGTTTATGTTTTTTTTTCCTTTTGGACATTAATTAATCATTATTTAATAGACCACAGATGTGTCAAATGACTATTTTCTCAAAATTAACTTTCTTTTTTTAATTGGTAAAGGCAGTTGAAAGTGCCTCTATGTTAAAAGAAAACTCTGGGTGCTGAAATGATTAAATTCTATGTATCTAAATTCTGTATAGAACTTGATGTAAGACCAGCCCTATTATCCTGTTCTTACAAGGGCATTTTCAAAGGGTTATTAGTAGATAAAGTAATATGACAGTATACTAATATGCTATCATCTGAGCTAACCTAAGAGAAAAGTCAAACAGATGTGAGCTGAGCTGAATCAAAACCTACTCTTTAGAAATGGGGAGCAAATACAAAGTTTTACTTCTCCTGCAATCTCCTTTTCTCTAAATTTTTTAAGTCAATTAAATTGAATTGCATAAAAAATGGTTTTAGAAAAGTTGAGGATTGTTTCTAGGATATCTTTGTTAAAACTGTCAGAGTATACCCTAGTGAGAGAGGAGAAAAAGAAAGAAACCAGATTGAAAGTTTAGCCAGGATGTGAGTAAACTCGGCATGTGACATACCAGTAATGGAAAACAGTGAGCAAAGATGAGTTTTCTTCAAATAGCAAAGAAATGTATAATTTTAAAAGCAGGGAACTGTTGGGGGGAAAGAGCTGCCTACTGCCCATATCTATGAATCTACAAATGTGGTAATCATAGCACACATATATTTTTCTTTTCCAAGTAAGTGAATCAGCCTTTTCAGTGGAATCTATCAATGATTTTCTTGTTTATGATATTATGTCTATTACAGTGAGTATGACTCATTCATGAAAGATGAACACAGGAGAAAATGGCCAGAAAACTTACCAAAAAGTAAAATATTGCCAACATGTAGAAAGAAGGTTGCATATATTTTGTTCCATATATTTGATGCTTTCAAATTTCATGCCAAAGAAATTTACGAGGTATTTATTTTCACATATATAACCAGAGAAAACCTAAACCAGGTGACATAATTGCTTGGATTATTATCTCTGTGAATCATTTCTACTTGCTTATTCTTTGACACTAAACACCTTTAAAAAAATAGTGAATAATCAGCTGGCATTGCTGTATTATACCTTAGACAATGTAACATGAACATCACTCTTCAATGTCAGTTTATTATGATAATGGCACTGCTTACCATAGTTGCGATATGTAGAATAGTAAACTTTTTAAATATACACAAATGCACACATTTAACTGCACAGTAATAATAATCACATAAAAAATAAGTGCTGTTACTAAATAATATCTTCTCCTAAAGTGTCATAACAGTTACATAGAGCACTCCCAGAGTCAAAACCTTCAGAAAAATAAAGCAAATTATTTTCTTGATACAAATATTCCTTCATCTAAATGCCATCAAAAGACATCTGATCTTTAGAGTTTACTATAATAGTCAGTTTTCTAGTTATCTTTTTTCCTATAAATTAACCATGCCAATCTTTGCCATATTACATATTACAGGCCATGTTGAATTTCCAGTCCAAAGATATGTCTTTTTTTCCCAGCTCTGCCATTCACAACTAGAAATTTCTTTATAAATAAGTAAAGACTTTAGAATATACCTTGTAATTTTAAAATTTCATGTGCGATTATTGTTGTGTGTGTGTTCTTTTGTAATTTCAATTCCAAATACCAAAAGCACTTAGATTATCTGGCACCTTCTGAAATCTAGTATCACAGTGAATTCATGAATAAACAACACAACCACAAATTAAAATATTTCATTTTTGTTTTGAATTCATAAAAATACAACCAGTTTCTCATGGCCATACCCCAAATGTCCACAATCAAGAGATAATCTAACACACAATGGGATTTATAGACGATGTAATACAGAATTGTACACCTGAAATCTATGTAAATTTACTAACAATTGTCACCCCAATAAATTTAATTAAAAAAAAAAGAAAGAGAGAAAAAAAAAGAGATAATCTAAATTTTTCAATTGGTAAAATATAGACATAGTACAATACATATTCAAAAGGAACAAAAAGTTATATAAAGAAAACTATGTGGTGAACACACAATGGGATGTATAGATGATGTAATACAGAATTGTTCACCTGAAATCTATGTAACTTTACTAACAATTGTCACCCCAATAAACTTTAATTAAAAAAAAAAAAGAAAAGTATGTCTCTCACTCTGTCACTCAGCTCCCCTCCCAAAAATACGATCATTTTAACCATTTTTTTGTGTATGTTCTTTTTAAGGTAATCTATGTCTTTATAAGTAAAGTAACACACACAAATACTATGGGGATCTACAAGAAGAAATGTAGAGAGTGTGGGACTGCAAATGCAACGCTCTCTTTTCTACAGCTACAGAACCGAAAAAGGACACACAAATGCGAGCTAAAAGTAGGTAAAAAATGATGTGGAAAACAGTAATTGATGATGCTACTGTAACGGAAAATGAAAAGGTAAACAGTGTTAAGGTTGACTTCTTTACACAAGCAGAGAGAAAGGCTGGGAGGAAAGCTGCTTTGCCTTTCCAATGCAGAGCTATAGTCCTTTGAAACAAAACTTTCTAATAGCTAACTTGGAGCTATCCAGAAAAGACAGCTATCCAGAATAATAGAATACCCCATTTTACCAGATGACTACAGGTTTATTGTACATATAAGGGTGTCCAACTGGGCACATTAGCCCTTGAGTTAATCAGTTTTTTTGACCTAGAAGCATTTTGGGCTAGCTCACTGGCTACACCCTCATTCATAATCTATTTCAATAATCTTATCACATTAAAATGTATTGCATCATTTCCTTGATACTAATGTTTCATGGATTTTAATTCTTTCAACATAAATTTATTAAAGCAAAAAGAAAAGAACAAAAAGTTAAATAAATAACAGTAAAAACTCCACTGTCATGGATAACAAGAATTTATCAAAAGTTTTCTCCGCTCTCTAACTTCTACCACCAGAAGAAATACAGAGAGGTATTAGTGACAATCCTAGGCCTTGGACTAAGTTGTTCAAACTCTTCTAGATACCCTTGAAATAAGTATAAATGTGAATGATTCTGGCAGGGGTCCCATGAACAGGTCAGTTTGATAACTTTTTCATAAATTCCACAGATCTGTGGCAGTAACTACATTAATTAGAAACAAGGACAAAGTATCATTTTTATGAAACTCTTCATAGTAAGTGTTATAAACAAATGTTATAAACAAGATCATGATAAACTGTGCTTAATCAGAATTAAACATGTAAGTCTGGTACAGGGTCAAGAAATATAAGCATTCTGCAGAACACAATCTGTCATTTCATGAATTTGTTCATTGCTGGAAATATACTGTTGAACCCCCCTGATATGTACCTACTTAGTAATGAAAAGGAAAATTAAATTAAGGGAAAACTATAGAAATAAGATTTTTTTTTAAACTGTTGACATAAGAAATGTCCAAACCTGTACAGAATTTTTGTAAGACCTTATTTGAGCCAAAATTGATGACAATGCTGGGAAGCAAGATGTCAAATGCTCCAGAGAATGAGTTTTGTAGTTTCTTTTATGCATTTAAAATGAAAGATTACATGAAGGTAGGAGAAAGCAAGACTGGGATTGGATTATAGGATAATTAAGATAATGTGCTTTTTTGAGGGTGGTTACACCTTTGAGGGGTATTACTTCCGGCATTTCAAAGGTGTGTTAGCCTAGATGCACAAGAACAATGGACAGGGTTTGCTTAAAAACCTTTCACTAAAGAAGGTCTAAAAGCCCAGGGTGTGACTACCCACCATGACCTGCCCAGTTAGGAATTTATGATTTATTACAGCACTCTTTGTTTATCCAAAAACCACCTTTTAAAATGTTTAATTATTGTCTTTTGAAAATGGTATGAATTTTCAATAGCATATATTATACAGAAATGTGTCTCTGGGATAATTAATAATTTTCAGAATAATTTATATGAGCATAGGGCCTATCAAGGATGAATAACAAAGACAGCATTCATAAAAAGATTAGTCATTAATGACATAAAAGTAAATACAACTCTTCCTGTATAGGTCCCTCAACATTTTTTTTATTCTCCTCTAAATCTTCCTCTAACTCTAAACATCAGTTGAGTTTCCTTTCAAGTTTAGCTAAGCAGAACAGTAAATTCTCCCAGATATTAAATACCTCACTTAAAATAATTAGAACTTTTTTTTTCCTTTTAATAGCATTTACATTCTTTTTGGCCTTAAAGTAATGGGCAATAATTTTTGTTTATTAACAAAATGGGAAGACGAAACTTCTGATAATCTAAATTATGTACGATTAAACATAATAAAAGTTAAACAGGGCTCAAATTAAAATGAAAATTTTTTTAATTCATTAGACAACCTAAGGAAAAATGACTTCAAATATATCCTCTAATTTGAGTATTATGCACTGGAATAAAAATGTTTATTATCATCATTACTTCACTATGGTTTTATAGATTTTCTCAATGATCCGGTGCAAATAATAATAACATCTAATACTTACTGCATAACTATGGGCCGGGTATATACTTAATTTAATCTTCATAACAATTCTATGAGATAAGTATTAGGATCCTTTATTTAACAGATAAAGATAATAGGGTTAAGAGAAATTAAGAAATTTGACAAAAGTTCCAAAACTTCTGGGTGCCTGGAATCAGAACTCTGGTCTAGCTGACCTTTGCTTCTTCAGTTAAAAATCAATCATTCTTCTCTCTGAGCCTTAACTAAACCCAGGTTCCAAGGAAAATAAAGTAATAATTTACTATAAAAGGATTTATTATATTGCCGATGGTTTCTGCATGATTTTTCTTTGAATGAAATGATTCAGGCTTCATAATTATCTTTAAATTATACCTAATAAAGCAGTGTTAGTAAGGATTATTACCCATACATCATGTAATGTTTTGAGTTCCTTGGATTCTTTGAAGGAGATACACTAAATTTGTTGCATGATGTGCAAATCCACTTTAGTTTCTTCAGAGAGTTTGACTTAAATACAAAAGGCTGTGTAAAAGCCATTCTGTCCAGCATTTTAAGTATCATTTATAATGTGACATGTACAGTTATGTCCTAATTTTTGACAATAATTAAAACCTAATGGCTATTATTTTAAATAATATGAAAAAAATAGATTGAAATTAGACAAAATTTAACAAGTATATTTAAACTGAAATTATTGAGGAAGAAACTCTTATACAAGTACAATTTATGGGAAGATTAAATTAGCTATTTTAAGTAATGCTGTGTGTTTTCCAAAGATCCTGACTATTATTCCTTGAAAGCTACTTGCCACCTGAAATGTCTGTTACAATTATAAGACTGGAGCTTCTATATGCCTGTCCCTTCATAAGCAATCACGGGAGGACCAGATAGACGTTTTCCCATTAAAGAGAAGCTGCTTTCTTCCAACTTTTGGTCGCTGCTGCTCTTCTCCGATGACAGGTACTGTTTATCGTCCCTACCATGCTTGCCTGCTTCTGCTCAGCCCTACCCCTGCTACAGATCTCCATAACATACTTTCTCTGCTTTCCTTTTCCCTTTGTTCTTCTGTCTTCAGTTGTTTCTCCTGTCCCTCTTGCCTTTCACCCCACAAAGGTCATATTTCGTGAACTTCAGCAGTTTGCCATAGTAAATCTTTCTTTTTCATTGGTGAAACAGAAGGGAAGAAATCCTTATTTAAGCTTTCTACTTTTTGCGCACATTTTCATTGTTTGGGAGATTTGGAGGAAGTTTCTTGCTCTCAGAGGTTTTTATTGTATTTGTTTGAGATCAAAGCTGTTGCAGTGTGATGAGTCTTAGTTGTATCAACTTAGCTAACCAGGCACTACATTTCCCAGATTTTCCTTCCCTGCATGTTCTTAGTTTGAGTGATCCACAGGAATCATTGGCATAGGAAACCAGAAGGGAAAGACCACCCTGTTCCTTTTTTATTCAGGAGGTCAGTGCAGAGCCTCAGGCACTGGTGCCACTTAGTCACATCCATGCTGATCTGCTGGTTTGTGGGTTGGCAGGGGCAGCACTTGGGCCAACACGATCTGTCGCTTTTGCTGGGTCTCTTGCTAGAGTTTCTCTGAATCGTAGGCCAGGTGCATGTTCCAAGGGCACTAGCTTCTCCTGTAGAATGCCTATTAATGGAAGCCCGCAGTTTGGATATAATGACAAGATAAATGATATACCTTCACTATCCTAACTCCGGGCTACATCAACTGCTTGGCCACATGTCAGGGATCTTGTTCATCTACCATTTCACTCTGGCCCATTACATTGAGGGTCTCATGCTGATTGGATCCAGTGAGCAGGAAGTAGTGATGACCCAGACATATGAGTGAGACAATAGTGTGTGCCAGCAGGTAAGAAATAAATCTTATAAGAATTCAGTGACATTTCTGAGAGTCAGTCATCTGGGGCATACCCTTCCAAAATGAATGGCAAGTTCTTGTGTCTGGTTCCCCCTACCATTATGAAAGGAACAAAATACCACTTGACCTCTTTGGATTTTGAAGGCAGAATATACTTCATTTGAGGAAACTGAAAAGCTAACAGTTTTTAGTGGGGCCCAAAACAGAAAGATTTTTACCAGGCCCAGGCTACCATGCAAGCTACAATGTCATTTTGACTGTATGACCCTACAGATCTGAAGGTGCTTAGGGCATCAGAGGTTTTTGGGAATGTTTTATGGGTCCTTTGACAGTTCCCAATAGCTGAATCACAGCATAATCCACTAGGATTTCAGAACAAAGCTAACCTTCTTCAGTAGAAAATTATGTGGACAAAAAAGGGCCACATGCTAAACCTGACAAGCTCAGGAGAGGCCAGCATGGTGGGCCTTACAAACTCAGAGACCAAAAGTAACCACTTTAGGATGGTCTGAACATAAAATTGCCTGACTAAAAGAAGGTCATGGTGGTAGTCACGTCCTAGGCCTGTAGCTTCCTTGATAAAGGTCAATCTTCACCTTAACTTAGCCTGTCTGTTGTCTTTTTGCATCTAAGATAACAGACTTTTGAAATGTCAGAGTAACCTTTTCCCAGACCCCTCAGGGCACATGCACTGAACCAGAGCACAAGATCTTAGAACCTTTTCACATTGTTATCTTGTTCCCTGAATACCATCTCTATGGGCTATAAATGTTAATTGTTAACAGTCCTGTACCCACCAATGTAAACGAAGTATGTGTCTCTCTGTTTTACTTTTTATCCAATCCCAGAGATTTTCCTGCTTTTCTTTCTCCTGCCCCTTAATCTACCACCAATGGATTTCATGTAACCCTCCTTACATCTCCTCCTTTGATTCCAATGTATAAAATAAGTTGCAAAACTGCCATTCTCCAGAGCATTTTCTCAATTCATTGACATTTTGCGTTCTGACAATTGTCATCAGCTTGGCTCAAATAAACTCATAAAAATTTTCTACAGGTCTAGACGTTTCTTACATTGACATTTACTTGGCACAGCAAACAGCATTCCAAAGAAGCCCACCCAGGACCACCCTGTGGACCTGGACCTGGTGCTAGGTACCAGAAGAGGCTCACTGTGCTCTATCAGCTCCCCATTTTGCAACGGGTGAACTTAGGTGAGTTTTTCTTGGAACTCTGGACCACCCTGTTTTAAGGTAAGAGGCCCTGACTTTATTTGAGCTGTTCTTTAAAATACATAAATAAATAAATTGACATGGTACTAAAGGTTAAGGATTGGGATAGTTCAGGCTAAGGATAAGGGTTGAGATAACTCAGGGACAGAGGAAAAACAAACAGGTGGCTGTTTTTAACTTTGGCTTTTCAATTGGAATTACTTACTGAGAGTCTGAACAAACCTTTTGCTAGATAAACAAGAGTCTAAACTCATTCAACTCCAAAGATCGGGGGCATTTACTTCCCCTAGCTCAAATTTCGGGTATTCTTAGGTGACTAAGAATCTATGTGCAAGTGTTAGAGGGTACCCCTCAAGACAAAGCAAGGCCCCATAGGGAATTCCAACACAACTATAATGAAATAATTGACTCATCCGGGGAGGTGCACATAAAGGCTGGTTACCTATTGCTCCAAGTACTCAGTTGTATTAAACAGCCAAGGAGAGAAACTAGGATACATCATAGCGTTGGAGCAACTCCGGAGGTGACAGCGCCTTGGAGCTCAACCCATAAACAGCACATTTTAACCCACCACACAATTGCCATAACATTTTTTCAGACTTTGCAGATCTCAAAAGAAAAATTAACATTAGGTTGGGGAACCACATCCCGAAGGCCTGCAAGCCCCCAGATCCAAGCCTCCATTAATACTCCTGCAGATGTATAATTCCTAGGGAGCCTTTACTTGCAAGTACTTACAGACACGGGAAGATTTAATTAGAAATATCAACTTAACATGGCCAAAATGGAATGCTTTTGACACCTAAATTCATTTTTTGCAAGCATAATAGAAAAAAATCCGGCTCTAAAATCAAACTGAATGAATGAGAGGCTTACTTACCTCACTTGGCCTCTGAAACTCAGCACAGAGAGACTTTCTCCTCTCCAGGAATTTACAAAGAAAATTTTAGAGACTGCCTGTAAAACTAAAGGTTTCTGAAGCTGCTTAATGCCAAGCCCCCACTTTTCCCTCTTCTCCAGCTGCCCTGCTTCACCATTTATTTGTTGTCCAAACTCACTCTCCTTTCTTTCCTCCTCTTCTCTTCTACATCTTTTCCAACAACTCCCACCTGACCTAGGGGACACTCAGAATAGAAAACCAGACCAAGATAGACTAGAACAACAACAACAACAAAAAAAAACTAACAGCTTCCTTTAGAGAAAAGCCGGTTTCAGGACAAGGAGAATCAGCCAAAATCTATTTCCCTTATACTAGGACAGAATTAAGGAATCTAACTAAAGTTTTCCCTCACTCTCTCCAGGACCCTGATGGACTCCCAAAGGAATTTAACTGTTAGAACATATGACCCTGGCTATTCTTACCTATTCCAATTAGTGCACCTACCATTTTCTAAGCGCAAAGCAACAGAATTACTAAACAAGGTTTGCTGGGAAACTCCTGCAGAGGAGTCTGTTTTTCTTGTAAAATGTCAGGTCACCTTAAGAAGGATTATAGAAAACTGAAATGGGATTTAGAAAAAGCAAAGAAACAGTAACAAGCATAGGGCTGGTCTGAAGACTATGAGAGGCCATAACCCTTTCTCTTTACTAATACTTTAGGAGAAATTGAAATTACCGTAAAGGGGAAACTACTAAGGCTCTTGTAGATATTGGGGTTACTTTATCGGTGCTTAACCCTGCCTAATTAAATTGTCCTCTCCCTCAGATTAGGCTTCTGTACAAATGGTAGGACATCTAATTAACTAATGTTTGTTTTCAAGTTAGAACCTGTTCCCTTCCAGCTAGGGATTGTCACGGGCCAACATATATTTTGACTGGTCAAATCTGCCCCAATTCACCTGATAGGATGAGACTTTCTTGGTACCAATGATGCTCATATAGCTATTTCCCAGAAGGATGAAGTGTTTTTAGAATTAAATTAAGCAAATGCTCAATTAATTGGGAAAACAATGATTTTAAAGAAACTTCCACAAGAGAAAACTAATCCGGAGACTGACTAAACGTTTGTTACAGGAGTTCCAAAGCAACTTTCGGACTTTTCCTGTACAGATATTGGCAAGACTAAGTCAGACACTTCTATTAAAATAACTATTGACGATACTTTGCCTCTGCCTAATATTCACCAATATCGTTTAAGACATGATGCACTAGCTAGAATTAAGTCCATTATACAAGATCACTTTATAAGAGGGCTTGTAATTCTAGGTATAAGCCCCTATAATTCTCCTATCCTTCCTATAAAGAAACCGAGTAAATGGGAAAGAATGGAGAAATATACAGGATCTCATAGGTATAAATAAAGACAGCCTGTGGTTCCAAATCCACATATCCTATTATCAGCTCTTCTTTTGGACTGCCAATATTGTTCAGTGATAGATTTATGTAGTGCCTTTTTCAACATTCCTGTAAAAAAAAAAAAAGAAAGAAAAGAAAGACAGGAAATATCTCTTTGCTTTCACCTGGTTAGATGACGGGTTTACTTGGACACTAATGTCCCAGTGATATACAGAGTCCCACCCATTTCTCTCAGATACTAGAAGCTGATTTGAATGGTGTTGAATTCCCCAAAAATTCTACTCTACTCTAATATGTGGAAGATTTATCTTTATAATTTAGGGCATATTAGACTCCCAAGAGGACACAATTTACCTATTACAACAGCTAGCCATAAAAAGACATAAGGTCTTTTTTTTTTTTTTTTAGAATAAAAAACAATTTATTAGATCAATAATTTTATAGTTTTCTATAGTAATTTACTTATGTAGATTCCATAAACATAAATGTTATTTTTAAGACATTTTCTACTTACATAAAAGTATTTTTTTTAATTTATTAGTTTCAGGTGTACAAGACAAGGTAATACTTAGATGTTCATCATTTATATCCCTCACACTGTGAACCCCCCTCCCCCCATCCACTATCCCTCCGACCTCACACTGAGCCATCACATTATATATATAAAATTATAGTTGGCATTCATTAATGTTTAGCTTCTGGTGTACAATGCCATGATCAGGCATCCACAATATCCCTGAGGTGGTCTCCCAAATAGGACGCATGTCCATCGGATACCCAACAAAATCTTTACAACATTATTGAATACGTTCCCCAAATTAATTTTCAGAAAACCCTGAGGTCATCTTGTGGTTACCAGCTGCTTCCTAATCCCTTCACCTTTCCCCTTATCCCCAACCCCCCCCCCACCCATCTAACAACTCTCGGTTTTTTCTTTGTGTCCCCAAAACTGTTTCTGATTAGTTCATTCACATAGTCTTTTCTTTAGATTCCACATATAAGTGAGATCATATGGTACTTGTCTTTCTCTTTCTGACTTATTTCACTTAACATAATGTTCTCTAGATCCATCCATGTTGTTGCAAATGATAAGATTTCTTTCTTCTTTATGGCTGCGTAATACTCCATTGTATAAATGTACCACAGCTTCTTAATCCAGTCATCTACCGATGGGTATTTCAGTTGTTTCCATATCTTGGCTATTGTGTAAAGTGCTGCAATAAACATAGGAGTGCATACTGATTTTTGAATTGGAGTTTTGGATTTCTCTGGGTAGATGCCTAGGAGTGGAATTACTGGATCATAGGGTAGTTCCATTTTCAGATTCCTGAGATACCTCCATACTGTTTTCCATAGTGGCTGCACTAATCTGCAATCCCACCAACAGTGCACTAGCGTTCCCTTTTCTCCACATCCGTGCCAGCATTTGTTGTTTGTTGATTTATTGATGATAGCCATTTTGACTGGAGTGAGGTGGTATCTCATTGTGGTTTTTATTTGCATTTCTCTGGTGGTTAGTGAGGTTGAGCATTTCTTCATATGTCTTCTTGCCTTCTGTAGAGACATAAGGTCTTGAAGGACAAGTTTAGATTCTGTTTTACCCCAGGTTAAATACTTTGGTCATCTAATATCTAAAGATGGGCTAGTAGGTTGGCTGGTTTGTTCAGTGGTTAGAGCACAGTGCTCATAACATCAAGGTCACCGGTTCGAGTCCCACATGGGCCAGTGAGCTGCGCCCCCCACAACTAGATTGAAAAACAATGACTTGACCTGGAGCTGATGGGTCCTGGGGGGAAAAAAACAACACACTGTTCCCCAATATTCCCCAATTTTTTAAAATTTATTGGGGTGACAATTGTTAGTGAAATTACATAGATTTCAGATGTACAATTCTGTATTACATCATCTATAATTCCATTGTGTGTTCATCACCCAGAGTCAGTTCTCCTTCCATCACCATATATTTCAATATCCCCCAATTTTAAAAAAAGGAGAAGGAGAAAGAGGAGGAGGAGGAGGAGGAGGAGGAGGAGGAGGGGCAAGAGGAGAAGGAGAAGGAGAAGGAGAAGGAGAAGGAGAAGGAGAAGGAGAAGGAGAAGGAGAAGGAGAAGAAGAGCTAGTAATTAACCCAGAAAGGCTTAATAAGAGGAATCTTATTTTTTCCTCTTCCAAAAACAAACGAACAAACAAACAAACAAACAGCAGCTTATAAACCTGGGTCTGACTGGGTTTATAAAAAATCTGGGTCTGACTGGATACTATCATTACTGGTTTCCAAATGGTTTATTACTGACCCAGCCTCTATATGGCTTATTAAAATCAGATCGACCTGATCCAATTCAATGGAACCCCAATGGGAAACAAGCTGAAGAAGCTCTAGAGCAGGGGTGTCAAAGCTGTGGCCCGTGGGCCAACTGTGGTCCGCAATCCATTGTTAATTGGCCCACAGCAAATTCCAAAAATATATTTAGTTTACTTAAATAAACCAGGTGAGGCAATATGTACGTCACCTCGAGTGAGTGGCCCACTGTTTGTGTATTTTACCACATACGGCCCTTCGTAAAAAACGTTGGAAAAAGTTTGGACACCCCTGCTCTAGAGGGTGTTTAATCTAAAGCTCCCACTCTGGACACCTTGATTATAAACTTTCTTCTTTTTTATAAATGAAAATAAAAGAAATGCTTTAGGAGTTTTAACTCAAAAACATAGAGATCATCATAGACCTATAGTAAGCAATTAAACTCAGAAGACAAAGGGCTCCCTCCCTGCATGACAGCCATCTCTGCTATAACCATGTTATGCAAACAAACAGAAGAAATCATATGGACTCTCCTTAATTTATGTTCCTCATTCTGTTGAAACTCCACTGAACTCTTATCACACTCAATAGTTCTGTCAGTCAGCTGGTGTCTTTGAAGTACTCTTGCTCTCTGGGCCTAATATTACTTTAACTGGATGTAACAGTCTTAACCCAACAACATTGTTATCTTCTTTGGGATGAAGACATCTACGATTATCTTTTACTTACTGACCACCTTCTTGTTCCTAGCAATGATTACAAGAAACTCCTACAGGTATTGATAATGCTGACTTACTTTGGTTTACAAATGGATCTTATCTGAAAGATGAACAGGGAAATTACTGAGCTGGCTCTGTAGTAAATTCCATCATTAACATAACTGAGGGTTCTTATTTACCTGAATAAGATCTGCCCAACGAATTGAATTAATTGCTCCAACTTGTCAATGAGCCAAAGATCAAATAGACAATATTTACACTGATATTGGCTATGCCTTTGGTGTGGCTTACAACTTTGGAATGTTGTGGAAGCAGCAAGGCTTCTTAACTTCCTCAGGGCAACCCAATGGAAAACAAGTTGCAGAATTATTATTAGATGTCATATAATTGGCAACCCAGACAATTGGCATTTATCAAAAATTCCAGGAAATTCTAAAGCTGCCACCATGGAAGCAAAAGAAAATAATTTAGCTGACACTGCAGCTAGACGAGCAGCAATAAGCAGCCAAATTATCCAGACATGAGAATATTTCTTCTCTTTATTAAATCAACAAAAGACTCTCATTTACAGTTTCAATGGACAACTGCAGAAGAAGAAAAAAGGATATGGCTACAAAAAGGTGGAAACTTTTACTCAAACCGATATGGTTTGGACACCATCAGAAACCAATTTTACCTATAAGGGGCTCAATTACTTATACTTTAACATGCACATGAGCTAGCACATTGGGGGCCTGAAAAGGTGATTTTATGGAGTAAACAATATTACTAGAAAACTTCTCCTACTGTAGCTCATAAAGCATATAGCAGATATTCTATCTGCTCAAAATATAACCCTGGAAAATCACTCCATGGGTCCCCAAGCACATTTCCCGTTTCCTTTACGTCCATTTGAGGTATGGTAATCAAAATTTATCTAAATGCTACCATCTCAAAGAGATAGATATGTGTTCATTGTGATTTGTATGTTTTATAACTGGATTGAGGCGTTCCGTTGCAGGAAAGCAATAGCTTTAATGGTAGGTAAATTATTTAAAAAAAAAAAACATATATTGCGGAATTCCCTCAGAGTTGCATAGTGACTGAGGGACTCGTTTCACTGGGCAAATAATGCAATACATCTGTAACATTTGACCTACTCTGCAGCATTTTCATTGTGCTTATCACGCCCAGTCCTCTGGAACAGTGGAATGTACAAACAGTACAATTAAAACAACTAGGTAAATTTTCAGAAGCTTTTAATTCCCTTGACCAAAAACTCTCCCTGTAGTACTCTTCAACCTGAGATCTACTCCTTTTGGTAAACATAGCTTTTCTCCTCATTAAGTAGTCACTGGTTACCCTGTACATCTAGGTGAAGGGACATATGAAACAACGTTACTAATAGGAGACATTCTGCATGATCAAAAACTTATTAACCAGTTTCAAGAAATTGGTAAATTAGTAATGGATTCATTTTATAGTGTGCTCCCAGGAGACAAAGACTTCAAAGACTGCAACTGTACAAATAAGAAATTTTGTCCATTGGAAAAGACATCAGTTAAAGACTCTCTCCAACCTTGTTGGAAGGGACCGTATTGGGTATAATTAACTAATCCATGTGCAGCTAAACGTAAAGCTGTTAACTCAAAAATTCACATTTCTTATTTTTTAAAAAAGTGCCTAACAGAGTGGACATGTGCCCCTGTCTGACACTCGCCTTGCCTACAGTGGATGTCAAAGACTCCTCGAGGATGAGAAGCCAACATCAGAGATGGACAGATATCGAGAAGGCTTGTTGTATACCTATATAACTGATGTTGAACTTAAAAAAAAAAAAAGCTTTTGTTTGATTATCTTTACCTGTCTGAAAATATTAGTCATAATAATAGTTATACTTGTTCTTTGGGCTTTTATCAAACTTTGTTCTTGTATAGTCCAGCTGTTAATAATTGCTGAAGGTAAATAAGATAATGTTTGTATTATCAATAATACACTTTTTATGGTTTCTCTTTTGAAATTTAGAAGAAATGTGATCGCAGAAGGAAGGAAAGGGAGGTGTGTTTCAAGAGAAGTTAAAAGGAAGCAGTTTGTCTTAATAAGTTGGTTATTTCCAGATGAATAAAAATGAGAAAAGTAAGGAAGACAAGAGCAGTTGTAGAAGGTTAGTGGAAAAGGAATTATTAAGCAAGAAATTTTATGTATAAACACTAGAACACAATTATGGAAATGTGCTTACCTCTTAACCCACCAAGGACTAACTATATTAATTTAGATGGAAGCTGAAGTGGCTTAAAAAAAAAAAAAAAAAAAAGAAAACTAACCCTCTGTCACAGCTACTAAGGCCCAGGAAATCTACTTATGAGATTCTTACTGTCCTCCTGGCTTCTGGAAATTTTTAGATGGTAATTGCAATTTACACCACTGTATTCTCACAGCCTTGACTCTGATTAAACCTTAGAGTTACAATTCCCCATTGCGTAACTAGCAGGAATCAGATTTTAATGAATGACACTTGAGCGCTTCCAATGGGAAGTAGATGGCCCATATTAAAGTAATAATTACTACTACTACTAATAATAATACGGGAACCAGTAAATGGGAATCCATCTCATGGCCAGATTGTTAAAACCAAAGAGGTATATGGTGTGCCCTCAAACTGTAAGTAAATGTTATAATAGATGCAAAATACAGAAAAGTGAGACAGACAGAACAACCTGGATCATTTTAGTTTGTAGGTTAAAAATGATCCAGTGCTTTTTTTTCTTAATGAAGGTCCATATGACCTGACTACCTCCAATTTACCTGTCTTTCCTTTTTGAGAAAATTTTGGCCTTGACTTCCATCTAAGGTTAAGGTCCTGCCCCATCTGCAGCGTTCACCATTTCAGCAAGACAAATGAGGACACAAAGACTTCCTAGGAATGAGCCTTCCTAGCACTGTGGAACCACATTATCCAACCTAGAGGGTCATGGCTGGTAGTCACATCCTCTGCCTGTAGCTTCCTTGACAAAGATCAATATTTATCTTACGTGAGCTTCTCTATTTTGTTCTTTGATCTAAGATAACATGTCTTTGAAATGCCAGAGTAATCTTCTTTTCTAGACCCCTCAGGGAGACCACAGACCCATCCCTGAATACCATCTCTATAGGCTGTAAATGTTAATTTCTAACTATCCTGTACCCACCAATGTAAATGAAGTATGTGTCTCTGTTTTACTTTTTATCCAATCCTAGAGATTTCTCTGCTTTGCTTTCTCCTGCCCCCTTAATCAACCACCAATGGATTTCATGTCACTCTCCTTATGTCTCCTCCTTTGATTCTAATGTATAAAATAAGCTGCAAAACTGCCATTCTCTGCAGCATTTTCTCAATGAGTTGAGATTTTGCTTCCAAGCAATTGTTATAAGTTTGGCTCAAACAAACTCATAAAAATTTCCTGCAGGTCTGGACGTTTCTTACATGAACAACTGCTACTATTGTTCTTTTGAAAATAAGATTCTTACCTGCTACTGAAACTTAATAGAGGCGGGAACTCTTGGACAAGAGCCACAAAGTTACCATAAGACCTGAGTGCTTATTATGGTTTTCTGTCCTACTAACCCATAAATTTCGGCACATATAGCAATACTTTCATTATATGAAAGTGGTATATGTAAGGTCCGACTTCATCAGGTTCTGAAAACACAAAGAAGTTACGTAAGTGACTGGCATAGATGCTCGTGACCCATATTCTGCCACATAGCCCCTCCCTCTCAACCTGCACCTATGACCGTAGGGTAGTTCGATTAATTAATTGGGAAGGAAATATTTGGGCCTGGTTGCAGGTGGTTCTGCATGATAGGCTGACTTTACCTGACACTAGACAACTATAGCATTACAACTCCAATCTGAGCTGCTTTGAAAGACAGTGGTGAAGGAAAATTCTCAGTGAACAGAATTTTGAGTAACACCTAGTTGTTTATTTTACCTGGAAAGAGAGAGTGCCAGAAATATGGATCTATACTGCCTCACTGGCAGCAGATATTGATTTGGCTGAATTGTCAGGCAGTTGGAAAGAACATAACTGAAAAGCTGATGATATGAAGGCCTGTGTTTAGATCTCTCTGGATGTGCACAGGATGTGAAGATGTATATACATGCTCACTGAAGAGAAATTTCAGTGGAGGAGGTTCTTAATAAGCAGTAGACAAGATTACTCATCATGTGCATAACAGTTAGCCTCTTTCCCCAACCATCCCTGCACTTGACCAATAAGCTCATAAAAAAGTACTTATGGCAGCAGGGATGGAGGTATGCATGGACTCGACAACATGAATTTCACTTGCTAAGTCTGATCAGACTACAGCCATTGCTGAATGCCCAATCGGATAGCATAGAAACTAACACTGAGTCCCCAATATGGCACCATTCACTTAGTGGTGGTGTCGGGGTGGGATATGATCCAGCCATCCAGTAGCAGATTAACTGCATGGAACCACTTCCATCATGGAAGGAGAAGTGCTTTGTTCACACTGGAATAAACACTTAATGCTGTATATAAATTTGCTCTCCTTCCCCACAATGCTTCCGCCAAGATCACACTCCTCAGATATATAAAATACCCTATTATCAGCTTTAGTTCTGATTCAGAAACTCATTTTATAGTCTATGAAATATGGTGGTGGGCTTATGCTCATTGATTTCACTGTTTTCACCATCTTCCCTCAAGTGGCTGGCTAGACAAATAGTGGAGTGGACTTTTGAAGACCTGATTATGGCACCAACTAAGTGGCAACACCTTGCAAGACTGCACTGGCATCCAGAATGGAGTACATACCCTCATTCAGAGACAAGTATATGATACTGTTTCTCTCCTCCCCAGGATTTAGGGCTCTCTATACAGGGAGTGGCTGCTGTAATGATTGCCACTAGTGATCCACTAATGAAACTTATGTCTCCTGTCCTTGTACTTTGTGCTTTGTTGGTCTAGAGGTCTTCACTACCAAGGGAGGGAAGCTTCTACCAGTGGGATACAGCAATGGTTTCATTAAACTGGAAAATGAGAGTTTCACCAGGCCTCTTTATATTTCTTACATCAAAGATCAACAGGTATCAGATGAGATGATTGATCCTAAAATCAAAAGGAAATTGAATTACCACTATACAATGAAGGGAACGGTAGTAGTAACGTCTGAAATGTAGATCTGCGATGCCTCTTAGAGCTTCCAATGAAATAAAAAAAACAATAGTAAGAAAGACTCCTTAGGGCCTAGAACCTTATGGATTAATAGTAGTTAACATTATAGCTCAATATTTAAGTTATTTTCAATCAAAGAGGAAATGTGATTCAGTTAGAAGAGGAATAAAAGTCATCAAAAGATAGATAAAGAATGTTATATCTTTATTAGGGGGGATTGTTAATGTGTTTTCAGTTATATGAGGGGTAGCTATGTTATGTTAGGTGGATATAAGATTTTCCTATTTTCTTTATTTGGAAATTAAGTATGGTTAGTGTGGATGTTCCTCAAAAAATTACGCATAGAATTACCATATGACCCAGCAATCCCTCTCCTGTGTATCTACCCAAAAAATCTGAAAACATTTATCCATAAAGACATATGTGCTCCAATTTTCATTGCAGCTTTATTTATGGTGACCAAGACATGGAAACAACTAAAGTGTCCTTCGACAGATGAATGGGTAAAGAAGTTGTAATATGGGGAGGCCAGATGGCTCAGTTGGTTGGAGTGCGGGCCCTGAGCAGTAGGGTTGCTGGTTCAATTCCCACATGGGATGGTGGGCTGCATCCCTTGCAACTAAAGATTGGGAATGGCGACTGGACTTGGAGCTGAGCTGTGCTCTCCATGACTGGATTGAGGGGCAACAACTTGGATCTGGTGGGCCCTAGAGAGGCATGTTGTTCCCCAATATTCCCCAATAAAATTAGAGGGGGGAAAAAGTAATTGTATTAAAAAAATGTTGTGGTATATATACACAATGGAATACTATTCTGCCATAAGAAAAGATGAAATAGTACCATTTGTGACAACATGAATAGATCTTGAGATTATAATGTTAAACAAAATAAGTCAGAGAGAAAAAGTAGGGAACCATATGATTTCATTGATATGTGGTATATAAAACTGAAAACAACAAAAGAACAAGACAAACAAATAAAAAAAAAAAAAACTCATAGACAACAGACAATAGTTCAGTGGTTACCAGAGGGTAAGGAGTGAGGCGGGTAGTAGATGAGGGTAAAAGAGATCAAATATATGGTGATGGAAAGAGAACTGACTCTGGGTGGTGAACACATAATGTGATATATAGATTATGTATTACAGAATTGTACACCTGAAACTATGTGACTTTACAAAAATAAAAAGAATGTCTTTGAAGATTGGAACAACAACAACAACAAAAAAAAAAAGAAGAAGTGTATTTGGACGCCAAGTTAACAAAGGTTAAACTAAGATGGATTTGTATTATGCCAATTTAATTAAGCTGAAACTTCAGTTATTAGAACTCCCTTCTCTGCATAGTTCATAGTTAACATGAACCACAGGAAACGTATTGCACAAGATTTGGAAGATGGGAATGAAAGAGCAAACATATTCCTCAAGATTTGGTGAAGGGAACAAGGCACTGTGGCATCTCACACATAATGCTGCTTACCTGCTTACTTGTCTGGTTGACAGGAGGCAGCAGCTGGGCCCTCAACACCTCCAACTCCTGCTGGGTCTTCTGATTCAGCTCCCTCACTTCTAAGCGGGGTAAGTGCATGTTTAGTTCCCAGACAATGGCCTCCAGTTTCTCTTCCAAAATGGCTCCATGCTAGAAATTGGAAGTTTGGAGGCAAAGAGAGACTGACAGGAATTCCAATCCTACCTTATGGTTTCTGGCTTAGCTCAGACTTCTGAGCTTCTGACTTCTCTTTGCTTTTTCAACTTCATGTTCATCCATCCCTCCTGAGTGCTTGACATGGAAACTTCAGACTTCAGCACCCGACACAGAAACAGCAACTCCCCAAATAATTTTATCACATCAAATCCCTACAACAAGTCTTTTATTTTACATGTTTATATTTTCTAGTGGTGCTACTTCTCTGATTGATGCTCCTGAGAATCAAAAGCCTGGTTGCAGACAATCAGGATGTTTTCTTATAAATATAGAACTCCGAAAGGCTATAGAAAATGGAAGGAAAATGGAAGACAAGTTCCTTACTTTCAAAAATCTAAGACAAACTTTTCTTAATGATTCTTAGTTTTAAACTATGTCATCTTGCCAAATATCAATGACATCTTGCAGTAATTTTAATGCAGTTTTTCTTGTTGAAGGAGGTGTCTTGAAATCGCAAGTGACCCAACAATATGCCTTGGAAATTATTTTTTCAAGAACATTCACCACCTGTGATTGCATTGTCATTATGTGCTTTTCCTCTTTAAAAATTAAGTGTAGAAAATAAAGTCAAGCAATTTTATGAAGCCAGTAATGTAATTTATAATAACTAAGCACTTCCATCCCATGATATACCTTTAAGCCTATTCCAGAAATGGAATTCTTAAGAGTAATCAAAGATTGGTTGGAAATTAAATCTCAAGCTCTGTTCAGGCTAATAAAGGCACGTTGGCAAAAATTAAGCAACTGTTTTACAGAAAGGAGAGTGTTTCTCCAGTAAAACATGAATCTCCATGTCTGCAATGCCAGTTCCTATTTTCATACATGGAACACTTCTCAGACGTTCTCATCATACACACTAGCTATCATGGTGGTATTATTTCATCCAGAGAAAACTACATCAAAGACCCCCTGTCTTATTTGATAGTTCGGCAAGTCTTTTAGCTAATTTTCATTTTTTCAATTCTTAAAAGAAAAGAAATCCAAATGAATTGTGTGTTCAGTTTCAACATTCTGTGTATATATCTGCCAAACTTGAATTAAACTATAATTTAGCATGTATTCCCTTTAGTATAATGTTAATCTGCACCAAAAAATTTAAGTAGATCAACATCCTAATTCAAAATTTTCATTGAAAACACTGACTTAAAGGTTTTAGATGATTATAAAATCATCATACTGTAAAGTACCACAAGTTTTAGCTCTTAAGAGCAAAAGCAAAATTAATAAAGATTTATCCCTCATATTTTTGTTTTTCTTCTCCCTAGGAATGGAAAGTTACACTCAGCACGTTATATATTTCTGGTTAGTACAATCCATTTTTTTCTGCTTTCAAAGTTTATTTGAGTAACTTCAAATTATCCAAAGATGCTGTTTCCATGTGTGCTCAATCACAGTCATGGTTACTGATACCTCTGCCAAGAGGTTCTATATGCCAAAATTATGGCACGGCTGGCAGTTCATAGTGATACACAAACTATGTGCTGTTCCAGAGGCCATTCTTCTCAGGAACATGCATTTCCGTCATGCAGATTGTCTTAGCTGGTTCTGCTATAACAGAGTACCACAGACTGGGTGGCTAACAAACAACAGAAATTTATTCCTCACAGTTCTGAAGGCTGGGAAGTCCAAGATCAAAGTGCTGACAGATTCAGTATCTGGTGAGGACCTGCTTCCTGGTGCATAGACAGCTGTCTTTTTGCTGTATCCTCACAGGACAGATGTTGGGGAAGGGAGCTCTCTGGGTCTTTATCATATGGGCCCTAATCCCATACATGAGTGCTTTACCCTCAGGACCTAATCATCCACAGTGGCCCCACCTCTAATACCATCACCTTGGGGGTTAGGCTTCAACAAGTGAATTTGGAGGGGACACAAATTAACCTGTGTAATAGAGCACAGGTTACAGGTAGATGAAAAGAAAAAGAGTAAATCCAGAGTTATAGTTTGGCTGAGGCCCAAGACAGAGGAAAGGAAGTATAATATCATAGATTCTACTTACCTCTTGCTTTTCCCAACTGAAGGTCATGATCACATATCACAGCCGTCTTCCCAGGAACATACTCTCACTAAGTATATAAACACTATGTTCGTCTATTCCTGAGAAATACTCGGAGAAAAACACTTTTAATCTCCCACATATTCAATTACTTTCTGACTGTTTATGAGAAGCTTTTTCCAAACCAGGTTTCCACATGTTCCTGTAAGACTTCTCTCTGTTCAACAAGTCCTTAAAAAATAGACTCTCCCAAAATATGGTCTTAAATAAGGTACTTCTACATGTGGTTAGAATCCATGTGTCATTATTATAACTGTAGAGCAAAATGAAGTTTATAAATTAGTTGTATGTACAGATCTTCTTTGGTAAACACAAGAATCCTTAGGGTTGTCAGAGTAGATTTATATTTTCTCAATTTCGAAATGCAAAGACAAACTAGCTATAACTAAGGTCACAATTAAAATATAGACAGATCTTCCAATTCCTGTTCCAGTGTCCTTCCAGACACTATGTTGTTCTTAACAGGAGGATACTCTGAAAGTATCTTCCATTAACAACATTCAAACTGAAGTTTTCATGAGGCAAACCAGATACTGACCATGGTGTGAGTCTGCAGCTCTAAGAAATCATCACAACCTTTCAAACTCAGGGCCTCTAAGTATTTTACAACCAATAAATTCAGAAGGCTTCTCTGAGACAGGAATTTCAACTAATTTCTATTTTATGGGAAAAAAGTAAGCCATGGCTTAAAATGGTGTACTAAGTTCCAGGAACTCAAATAGTAAAGAAATTAGCCCAATGGTTATTCCTCACTGAGGATTAGAACTAGATCAGGGTAAATCAAGATACTGTCTGTGAACTCCCTGCGGTACGCGTAAAAACTACCAGTTCCTGGGTCCCAACACAGGTCCATTGAATGAATATAGGTGCCCTGGAATCTGCATTCCGACACTCCCCTCAGGTTGTTCTCCTGTGCGCTGTTGGAGAATCACTGCACTGACCACGTTTCACTCCCATGAGACAAAAGAGAAGCAACTAAAGAGACACCAAGACAGTGAGAGATTCAGAGATCTGTCTAGAAATACATAAACTAATAGGATGTCATGCGAACTACGCACACCTAAAAATGAGGACCATTTAGAAACAAAATAGCTTATGCCACTGAATTAGTCATGTTCACAGGATTCCATTTGATTTAATAGTACCTTGTTTTATCTATCTATAAAATGCAAATAATACTTGAATGCTCTTGAAATGTGAGGATTAACTCAGTGACAGTATGTTGTGTTGCTATATGCAACGAGAGGGTAATACAAGAAAGGATTATAGGGGAAAGTTTATGAATATCATTTCCCATCCCTGAGAATGTTGTTGCCTGTATTTCATAAAAAGCAGTTATTCAAACAGAGAAATAATAGTACTGACTCTCAAAACTGGCACCAGTGAGAATAACTCAGCATATTTTATGATAAATAGGTCACACTGTCTACAAAACTTTTACTTTGACTGGGAACCCTGCACTAGGAGCCGTCTCAACCTGCCTGGTTCTGTATGTCTTTGTCCCGATGATTAGATAATTAGCGAGAACGTTGCAACTGTGTGAGAACTACAGTTTCGCCAGCTGATCTTAGCAGAGGGAAACATATATTACCTCTCTTTTAATAGTAGCTGTGATTAACCATAATAAAATATACGAGTAGTAATTTCAACAGCACATGAATCCCTTAAATTATTTCTTGCGAGGACTAAAAGGATTTTAGAATAAGAGCTCTTAATTCAAACTTGTAATTTGGGTTTAAACTATTCATTATAAAAATCAAGCCAAAGCTGAGAGAAATTATCCAGCGTCTAGGGAAAACAGATCCTTCTTTCATGATCAAACTCATTTTTTTTTTTTCCCTCAAGTGAAAAACCACGTGAGTCCTTACTCTTTCCTTTCTTACTTTCTATTTCCAGGGCTATGAAAACAAACACCTCTGTCTTGCCCCTGACAGTAATTTGAAAAAGCAGCTGTGTTTTGTGAGATACATATCGAACAGTCAGAGAGAACTTTTTGAAGTTGAAAAATCCCTTTTGAAAAGAACAAAGTTATTTTACTTTTTTTTTTCTTTCTGTATGCCATTACATTAAATGGTGAGGAGTCAAATTACCCTTTTAAAGTGTTTATGTTATCTGAACTCTATCTGGGTTTCTTTTTATCCAATACCAAGGATCTTAGCTAAGAAATCCATTCTCCATAGAACAAACCCTCTGGTTTGCTGTCACCTCTAGAAGCCCAGCTGCTGCCATGAAAGGGAGAGGACACCGGAGTTTGGGTTTGGTTTTTGACTTCTAATCTGATGAGTTGGCTTGTTACTGAAGGAATAGACATCAGTTATTCTAGCAGTATATGTACAGAGAAACTGGCACATACTATTCGATTCTCCAGTTACAAAAGTGCTGGGGAGATCAACTTCTCTGGAGCAAGTCACTATGCATAGGTCCTCTGAGAAATGAGTCACTATGAGGATACCAACACATATCTTTGAGGGAGAGAAGATTTTACATCCCATAACTTATTTTTTTCTATAGTGTTGCTTCTGGAATATACAGTAGTAAATGTATGTAGTGTAAACCAGACTTATTTTGTTATATTTTATGGTAGCATCATAAACAATTTTGGAAAACAAAGAAAGTTGGAGTGGATATAAATGGAACCTGGCATAGATTCAGGTTTTTTAAAAAAGCACATAAACTACCTGGATGAATCAAGAAAACCCTGTTTGTTGGGTATTTCAAACAAGGGCTTTAACAAAAAGAGCTCTGATATGCGGGTGCTTTTTGACAACAGCCATGAATCACTGATAGAAAAGCATGAGAACAGTCAGCACACTTAATTATATATCATTACCCAAGATAATGGCACCATTTTAGGTATGAATTAAACCTTTAGTGGTAGAGACTTGCATCATTTGGGAATGTTAGTCAATCCAATGATTTAAAAAACCCATAGACAAAACATTCGAGATTCATTGTCCATTTAGGAGGAGTAGCAACATTTCTTTGTGTTCACTTTTTAAGGCTTTGGAAGAAGGAAAGAATAGTTCATTTTTGAAGGCAGAAGAAAAGTGTTTTTAAATAAAGGAAAGAATATTTATAATGAGACAGTAAAACACATCACCAGAAATGGCTAAGAATCATGCAATCCTAGCCTGGAAGGAGACCCCAGGAGCCATTTAATCCAACCTCTTGACTGCAGTCAGGCATTTCCCCAATTTACTCCCTAGTGTTCAGACCCCATCTGCTCATTCTCCGCACAGGATTTCTGCTCTGAGGCCAAGGCCTGATGCACCTGTGAAAGAAAACCAGCTCAGCTCTGGGAGTGCTGGTACCAAACTTCTCTTTCCCTTTTCCCCCAGCAGAGTTCAATCATGAGAAGGAAAAACCCTGGTGCTGATGACCTCTAAAGATATAGAAAACATGAGAAGAGGTTTTGGTTGTAGAAACATATCAGACTGCAAGGCCTTGGGAGGAGCCAGGCATTCAGTCCTTCTAAGCAGAAATGAATCTAAACCAGAAATCACAAATGGTACCCTCAGAAAACAGACTTGGCCCCAGCAAACATCTTTAGTTTGACACACATTGTGTTTTTATTTTAACTCGAATCATTTTTTTAAATCCAAATTCAAATAAAAATTTAGATTTCCAGGTTTCAGATTTCAGGTTCCTGGGCCAGCATTCCTTCAGGGTCCCAAATTCAGGTGCTGAGTTATGTCCATCTATCTCTGTAAGAAGGGACAGGAGATTTGGAGTTAGCACTTTGCCTAGACCCAGCCTTACTTAGAGCATTGCCATTACTCAGCAAGCTCCAGTAATTTTTAAGTAATTTATGTGAGAACTAGTTTAAACCATCCTAAGTCAATTTTTTTGTTTTCACTTTAATCATTAGTGTTTCTTGAGAAATAGATTTACAATATCTCTTGTGAATTCATTCTCATTTTCTCACAGTCCGTAGACATAGAAAGTTCTCACCTGAGGTTAACATAACTTTCATCTATAGACTTGGTATATTCTGTCTCTTCATGTGTGGACAAGGTTTACACATTACCAAAATATTTCCTTTTTCATAAGTCTAGAAAACTTTCATGGAGTCAATTTTAAGTAAGGATCCATCCTCTTTTAAGACCTGATATTTTCTCCACATAAACCAGGCTAATCTTTTGCTGTTTGGAAAATGGCCAATGACATATAAAAAGAACTTAGTAATATCAAGGGCAACCCACTCTACTACTTAACCACCGACTCCCTAGTCTGCTTCATCCCTCCCAGGTCTGGCAAAAACAGAGGAACCATATGGACAGAACTATAACATCATCATCACTGAGACACATTGAATGTCTCACTAAAGCTCAAATGAAACTGTTCTCCACACTCCTAACTCCCACAATTCTGTCACTGGGGAAAATTTGGAATCTGAAATAGTTAAGTCATTCTGTCTAAATGGGATACATCTGGACTCATTATAGAATTGTTTCATTATCATTTATATCACTGTAATGTAATTGGCAGGGAGGAAGAGACAGGGCAACAGATGAGCTGTCTTCTGATCTCTTTAGTCATTTAAACCAAAGTGTAGCTTTCTCTCCCACAGATGAAACAGTGTTGTCATTTTAGTCTTTTCTCCCAGGACTATTTCTCAACTTTAATTATTCTTATTGTGCTTCTCCAGTCACTCTCAACTCTCACTCTCAGAACACTTTTTCTAATGACTAGCGTAACCTTCTGCACTCATCTAAAAGATTTCTTCTCTTCTCTGTTTTAACTATATTGAAGATAATTAATTGTTATTTTCTACAAGTTTTCATGTATTTTTAAGTTACAGTATTCATTCTACTAGTCCCTTCTCCAGTATAAATAATTGCAAATTATATAAGCATCCCTGACCAAATAGATTTTCTCATATTTGAATGTACCTATATTTGTTTTCACTTTATATCTCATTTAAGTTCTCCAAATATCACGTAAGTTGTAAGACCCAAAAGTGGACCATAATGAATGCATAATAAGAGCCTTACCTACACTGAATATGATGAATAGTTTATCTCATAGAAAGATTACTTCATGGTTTCTAATTGTTCCATTTCCATTTATATTATTTTTCTTTCCAGCTTTATTGAGATATAATCGACATATACCCTTTTATATGTTTAAGGTGTACAATGCGTTGATGTGATACATTTATATATCATATTCCGATTACCACTATAGAGTTAGCTATCACCTCCATCACTCCACATAATTACAGAACTTTTTAGTGGTGAGAATGTTTAAGATCTACTCTTTTGGCAACTTAAGTTTGTGTAATACAGTATTGTTAACTATAATCACAATGGTGTGCATTAGAGCCCCAGAACTTAGTCATCTTCTAACTGGAAATTTGTACTCTTTGTTCAACATCTCCCCATTTCCACCACCCCGTAGTCCCTGGTAACCACTATACTACTGTTGGTTTTATGAGTTCATATTTTTTAGATTCCACGTGTAAGTGATATCCTACACTATTTGTCTTTCTCTGTTATCAAAATTCTTTTAGTTATTCTTGCCTTCTATTTGCTAGCTATAGTCTAAGTAAAATTTCCTATTCCTTTATTTTCAACCTCTCCGTGTCACTTCGTTTGCAGAGTGAATCTTGCAAAGAGCACATTAATGAATTCCATTTTTTATGTAGTTTTTCAAAGATTTTTATTAAAAATATAGCTAACATATAATATTATGTTAGTTTCAGGGGTACACCATAGTTATTCAACATTTATATACAGAAAGATGTGATTACCATGAAAAGTCCAGCAACCATCTGACACATAATATTGTACCATTCTATCACAATATTATTGACTATATTCCCTATGCTGTACATCACATCCCTATGAATTATTTGTTTTATATCTGAAAGTTTGGACCTCTTATTCTCCTTTTCCTTTCCCCCTCTTTTTAAATTTATCAATCACAGTAGACATTTAACATTATTTTGTATTTCAGGGGTACAGCACAGTAATTAGACATTAATATAATTTAAGAAGTTATCCTCCTAACTAGTCTAGTCTACCCACCTGGCACTATACACAGTTATTACCATTTCATTGATTATATTCTCTATGCTTTACATCCCTGTGACTATTTTGTAACTACTGATTTTTAATCCCATCACCCTTTTTCACTCTGCCCCTAACCTCCTCTCATCGATCACCCCAACCAATCTAGTACCCATCTGAAACATAGTTATTATAATACATAGTTATTACATAGTTATTATAATACTGTTGAATATATCCATTATGCTATGCCCTATATCCCTACAACTACTTTGTAACAACCAATTTGTACATCTTAATCCCTTCCCATTCTTTCATCCACTCCTCCCATCTGGCAACCATCAAAATGTTTTCTATATCTGTGAGTTTGTTTTGTTTTTTAATTTTGTTCTTAGATTTCACATATAAGCAAAATCACATTGCATCTGTCTTTCTCTGTCTGACATACTCCACTCAGCGCAATACCCTCCAGGTCCATCCATGCCCCCACAGATGGCAAGAACCATTTTCTTCCATGGCTGAGCAATATGCCAAAGTATACATGTACCACCTGCTC
The DNA here is from genome assembly GCF_964194185.1 of Rhinolophus hipposideros. Taxonomy (NCBI): domain Eukaryota; kingdom Metazoa; phylum Chordata; class Mammalia; order Chiroptera; family Rhinolophidae; genus Rhinolophus; species Rhinolophus hipposideros. The sequence continues at coordinate 37,555,161 of NC_138049.1, forward strand.
CTCTTTATCCACTAGTCCATCAACAGACACCCAAGCTGCCTCCACATCTTGACCATTGTAAACAATGCTGCAATGAATATGTAGATGCACATGTCCCCACAAAGTAATGTTTGGGGTTTCTTCAGATAAATACCCTGAAATGGGATTACTGGGTATTTATAGCCTTTGTTTTAAAGTCTATTTTGTCTGTTATAAGTATTGCTATCCTAGCTTTTAATTTTTTCTTTTATCATTTCCATTTTCATGAAATATCTTTTTCCACCCTTTTACTTTCCGTCTCGGTGTGTCTTTCAATCTGAAGTGAGTCTCTTTGTAGGCAGCATATGTAAAGATTTTGTTTTCTTATCCATTCAACCCTCCTATGTCTTTTGATTGGAGTATTTAATTCATTTACATTGAAAGTAATTGTTGATAGATATGTAGCTGTTGCCATTTTATTATTCATAATTTTGATTTTTTTTTCTGTCTTAAAGAATTCTCTCTAAGATTCCTTGTAATACTGTTTTGGTGCTGATGAACTCCTTTAGCTTTTTCTTGTCTGGGAAGCTCTTTATCTGTCCTTTGATTTTAAATAATAGCCTCGCTGTGTAGAGTACTATTGCTTATAGGTCCTGACTTTTCATCATGTTGAATATTTTGTGCTTATCCCTTCGACATACAAAGTTTTATTGAGAAATCAGCTGACAGTCTTATGGGAGCTCCCTTATAAGTTACTAGTTGCCTTTTTCTTGCTGATGTTAGGATTCACTCTTTGTCTTTAACTTTTGCCATTTTAATTATAATTTGTCTAGGTGTGGGCCTGTTTGGGTTCATCCTGCTTGGGACTCTCGGTGCTTCTTGGACTAGTATGTCTATTTTCTTCACCAGTTTAGTAAAGTTTTCAGTCATTATTGCTTCAAATAGGTTCTCAATCTCTTGCTTTCTCTCTTCTCCTTCTGGTAGCTCTGTGATGCAAAGGTTGTTACAACTGATGTTTACCTGAGGTCTCTTAAATTATCCTCCTTTTTTTTTGTTTAATTCTTTTTTCTTTCGCTGTTCCAATTGGGTATTTTCTGCTACCCTGTCTTCTAAATTTTTGATTCAGTCCTCTGCTTCATCTATTCTGCTGTTGATTCCTTCTAGTGCATTCTTCATTTTAGTTTTTGTATTCTTCACTTTTGACTGGTTCTTTTTTAATGGTTTATGCATCTTATTTTATGCTTACAATCTCTTTGTTGAAGTTTTCAGTAAGTTACTTGAGCATCCTTATAACCATTGTTTTGAACTCTGTATCTAGTAGTTTGCTTGCCTTCATTTTGTTTAGTTCCTTTTCTGGAGTTTTCTCCTGTTCTTTCATATGGGATGCTTTCTTTGTTTCCTCCTTTTTGCTGCCTCTATGTATTAGGCAGATCTGCTATGTCTCCCAGTGTTGGTTGGGTGGCCTTTTATTGTAGGTGTCCTGTGGGGTCCAGTGGCACAGTCTTCCTGTTCACCTGAGCCAGGTTCTCCAGGAGTGTCCCTTGTGTGATTTGTATGTGCTCTCCTGTTATAGTTGAGGCTTGATTGCTTTTGGCATGTCAGCTGGTGAGACTGACCCTCAGGCTGACTGGCTATGGGATTTGGCCATGTCCAGAGCTTATGGGCTGCTGTGCAGAAAGCTTATCCCACCGAGTGGGATTCACACCAGTGGCCTCAGTTGCTTGTTGAGGCCAGCCTTTGTGTGTGCCACTTGTGAGGCTAATTGAGCAGTGCTCTGCTGTGGTCTGAAGCCAAACTCCAAATATATTCTGGGGTTAATTAGGAGGAGCTCTGGTTCAGGCACAGGTCACCCACTGCCTGTGACAGGCCGAGGGCTACCTGTTAGGAGCTACAAAGCAACCCACAATTGTTCACTGCCTGTGCTAAACCTGGAGGCACATGGGAGAGCCCATGCTGTGAACTGAGGATGGCTGCCACCTGTACCAGGCCTGGAATAACTTTGCAAAAAGCCATTACACCCGGAGGCCTGCTGCCACCTGCCAGTTCCCTTAAGTTTCAGCCACTGATAAAGCCTCGTGTGATACATGACTTGAGTGAGGCAGGGTCTCAGGGAATTACTAGAATGGGAAGAGCTGTGGTCACCAGGTTAATATCAACTCTGGTTTGGTGCCAGTGCTGAGCCTGGAATGACCCAGCAAAAGTCTCAGAGCACACGGAGGCCAGTTGCTGCCTGCTTGGGGCCTTTGGACTCTGATAGTTTTTCAAGAAAGAGTGCAATGCAGGTGGGGCTCACTGCTCCCAAGAAAATACCTCCAGCTGTGTGCTAGTTGAGTGAGGTGGGGTCCCAGCTGAGTCAGCAGGGCGGAGCTGTGGAGCTCACCAGACCAATCAGATTCAAATTTGGCCTATGGGGATGGGCTCAATATAGGAAAGATGGCACCCACTTGCCAGCAGTTCGGGAGCAGGAACACTCATGGGGAAAATGCAGATAATCCTTTAGTCCTCCCTGTGAAGCCACAGGCTTCAGTCTGCCCCCCACAACCCCACACCACATGCACCCGAGGTCCCCCGAGCCACCGTCTCTTCGCTGGAGTTCAAGGTGAGTGTCTACAAGCGAGTGAATCTGTGCACGGGCTATTTAAAAGGACACCTGGGTTTCTCACAACCTTCCATCTCACCCACTGTTTTCCACAACTAGATGTTGTGGGTGGCTCCTCCTGGTACCAAAATCCAGGCTGGGGAGCCTGGTGTGGTGGGCTGAGTTCCCTCATTCCTCTAGGGGGAACCTCTGCAGCCGGTATATCCCTTCTGGTTCACAACCGCCACACGGAGGTTTGGGGCCCATTCTATGTCTCTGTCTCTCTTACCAATCTCGATGTGGCTTCTTCTTTATATTTTTAGTTACATGATTTCTGTTTGGCTAGACATCAGGTGGTTCTGTAGGTTGATTGTAGTATAATTTAGTTGTAATTTTAATATGTTCACGGAAGGAAGCAGGCACAGTGTTTATCTACTCCGCCATCTAGAGCCTCTTCCTTTATATTCTTGAAACTTATATATATATTTTATTGTTGTACTATATTTTTATTTCATGCTTGATTTGTCACACACTATGGCTTTTAGATTTTTATAATATATAATTTCTCTCCTTTCACTTTAACAATATAATATTGATTATTATTTCTCAACTAATTGCACATTTATAAGTCGTCATTTTACCTTATATCTCCAACTACTCCTTTTATTAATGTTGGTGTGTGTGTGTGTGTGTGTGTGTGTGTGCACATGCACGTGCCTGTGTGTGTGTGTGTGTGTGTGTGTTATTTTTATGTTGCAGTATAGTTGTTAATTAGGAGATTTTTACTCATCCCTACTTCCACCTCCCACTAGATTGAGCTCCACAACTGTGAAGTCCATGCATATTGATTTGGTACCTCCACTCACAACTACAGAGCTTGGCAAGGGAAAATGAAGAATAGACAATGTAATATAGATGCTTGTCATTTGAGTAAATGGCAAACTATTTCTTCTAGGGCTAGGACCTTAGAATTTGACTGAATTGTGTCAGACCTAAGAATGTGCTATAAAACATACACATACACACACACACATACACACTTATGAAGCAATTCTTTTAAAATAACAGTTATATATGTATATTAGTTTATATTATATTATATTAATATTATATTAATAAAAAATATTCATCCTACTTATACCATTATGTAGATGAAGTATGTTATAAATAGGGTAAATTTTGGAAGGACAGAAAAAGTCAGACACTAGATTCTATTCCATCTGCCATGAAGTTAGTCTAGCTCAGGGGTGTCCAAACAGCGGCCCACAGGCCAACTGCGGCCCGCAATCCATTTTTTGTTGGCCTGCAGCAAATTCCAAAAATATATTTAGTTTACTTAAATAAACCAGGTGAGGCAATACATACTTCACCTCGAGTGAGTGGCCCGGCTGTTTGTGTATTTTACCACATATGGCCCTTGGTGAAAAACGTTGAAAAAAGTTTGGACACCCCTGGTCTAGCTCATTAATTCTTGAGAATTGTTTTTGTTCTGAGATACTACCTATATCTCACATTTATTTATCTACATCAAGAAAAAACACAAATGTATTAAGAAGAAAAACTGAAATTAAAGGTCAATAAAAAAAAAGGACATCATGGTGATAATAAGGTTCACAATCTCACCAAGTGTTGGAAGCCATTTCTTGAGATACTACAAAAAGAAAAATGTGTTTATAATTATACACAGGGAGATGGCTATGCAAATAGAAACTATTAGTAGACGAAAGCAATTTCTTGAACAAATATTTTGCTCTCACATGTTAAAATACTCTTGCAGCCTTCTCAGCTTATTGAAAACTATGCCTTGAAGAGTCAATTGCAAATATTCACCAGTTTTTTGTTTTTCTTAATTTTTTCATCAAGAAAACCAATTAATTTTTCCTGCTAATTCAGTTGTTTCAAACTCATCATTTACTGCTCATTGCTTTGTTTTGCACGGTTGCAAATTAATAATACTTTGTACTACAGTTTATCCAGCTTTGCTAAAATATAATCTTATAAAACAGGTATCTCAAAAGGTGACTCTTTACATGAGTATTGATCACATATTCTTCAAAATGGGGAGCTCTTTGGAAATACTTAAATTGTGATTTTAGTCATAAAATAGAAGGTGTATTGCAGTTTTCAGAAATATAAATGTATAGGGAAGGGTTGGCATTTTCATCTCTATTTTATCACAGATGAAGGGGCTTCATGATTTCTAATAAATTCCAAAAAACTGACCTTTATTTCATGACAAACTTATAGAGAGCATCTCAAAATTGATTGGACTTCTAAAACTTACTTATTTTAATATGCTGCAATTCCTTTAAATGGAAGTATTTACTTTTCTGGATTGGGACTGAGAAGCAAGCCTAAACTACCCTTTTTTATTTTTTTAAGATGTTTAATCAGGTGGAGACTTTCTAAATCAGATGCATGTTAACGTGTAAAATACACTAGGTGTCATTGGAAATAGACCATAGAAGAAGTTGTCTGCTCATAAAATGGTTCTTATATACCCAAGGACATTAAATTAGCTTTAGAACAAAGACACATAAAGTGATCGCTCTTTTGTGTTGAGGTTCTGTTTTATTAATTTTGAGATTTATGTAACAACTGTTAGGTATAAATGTCCAATGAAGCTAACAATAAAATAATAATGTTTGAATAAAGAACTAATTCTTAGTAGACACTTGGCACTTCACTGCATCTCCCCAAACATACCTTTATGAAATCTCCCATTCATAAGCATCAGGGTGTTAACTACAAGCCATTAAAAATGATATTGTAAGATTTGGTTGGCCAGTGGCGAGAGGACTTTCCAAAGATTAGATATTGCTCTGACTCCAAGGTTTTAGAAATACTTGCTAACGATGAGATAAACTTAAACGTTCTTTAGGCTGGTTAAGTTTCAAGGAGCAACTAAATGTACTTTGATTAAAAAAAAAAAAAAACTTAGAAATTACAATGTAGTAATAGCACCCTAGCTTAAAGAGTTTACTTCTCTTCTAAATCTGATGACTATGATCAATGGGGAAGGGGAAAAAGCATTAAATCACCTTAGAATGAACAACAATTTAAAGGTACTTTAGATATACTCCAGAAATTTCATTTGAGGTCTTGCCCACTACAAGCCGTGCTTTATAAAATATTCCTTTATGTCTGCCAAACCTTAGAATAACCCTTGTAAAAACCATAAATATGGTGTAGATAAACAGTGGCAGTCTTACATAATGAGGCGTCCTTGCCAAATGGGAGTAAAAGAAGACAAGAAGCCTCCCTCCCACTAAGCAACATGTTCCAGGCCTCACAAGCTTGAAACACCATCATTCATGGAGTGGCCTGGCTCCCGGCAGAAGTGAAGGTTCACACTGGGCTACCGAAGGGGAGAGATCTGTAGCCCTTCCCAGCAAAAGGGCAGCAATCTGTCTTACTGCTTTGTGCTAATATCATTTGTTAACATGTGCTGGCAGAAAGGGCAAAGATGCTTTTCTTAGTAGTATTGAATATTGTGTTTGATAGATGGTGGTTGAGTTGAATTACTTTTTAATCTCTAGGTGAGTTTATTAAGAAGTTATTTGTTCCACGAACAGGATGGATGCTGCATAGTGAATGTTACACAGAAGCAGCCCTTTCTCCTAGGAAGTGTCAGTCTGACTCAGTTGATAGAGATCAACAAAAGACAAAAAACAAAGCAGCTGGATCAGAAGTTAAGAGAAAAAACATTAATAACAAATATATTTCTGTGGGCTACAGGAAAGGATCAGTGTTTATGTAGAGATACAGCACAATGAGTTAGAGAAACCATCAGCTTCTGTTAAGCACACTGCTTGAAGTCGGTGATGCTTCATAAGACAAAACACAGTTACTATTGATGTCTCATTTCCCAGCTTCATTCCTTATGAGATGTGTAACCGTAGCTGAATTATGTAATCTCCCTATACCTCAGTTTCTCCTAAAATTGAGATAATAATACTATCTATCTCGTAGGGTTGTTACAGATATTGAGTTAATTTTGTAAAGTGCTTAGAGCAGGGCCTGGCACTCATATGAAGCACTATAGTATTTGTTTAATAATTAAATTAAATAAATAAAGCCTTAGCCAAGGAATAAAACCGCAGTATCTGATACCAGAAAAAGGTGGAGAATGGAATCGGACCCGCAAAAACAACACTCGAACCCTTTATAAAGTTATTAATTTTTTTCTTAAAAAATTTAAGCTGAGTTTCAGTGGTATTTACAATATTCAATACTACTTAAATAGTCATGTTCAGTAAGTTGCATTTTATGTTATCCGTTTCCATTTAGTTTTCAAAACTAAGAATTATTAAAGGAGCCAGTGAAAGGTTTTCAGAAACCGAAATTAGAAGAAACAATAGGAAAATATAAGTCATCTATTAATCTTGTTCCATTTGAACATCTTTACTTTTCACTTGATTTGGCTCAAATTTTCTAGGAACTCTCTGAGCCTTCGCCATTAGATCTTGTTGTAGCTTCAGTCTCTCTGAAGAGTCAAAGGTGATACTTGTATACCTTTTTATTCTACTTGCATATGTTGAATAACAGTTATCTGTGAGACGTCACTCAAGTAGCATAGTTGCTACTTAATTTAGATGATGTCAGACCCAAGACATTTAAAGGCATGTAGGTAAACCCTGATTCTCGGGCTTTTTTGTACTCTATTGAAACGGACATTACGATCCTGTTTCTGATATACATTTGACCTTTCTTTCACTAACCTTGTTTGAAACATTTATTTTTTCCTCCTGTGTTTGTTTCTACAGCTAAGCATGAAAAGAACAAAATCAATTTTTTATTGTAGAGATGTATTGAAATCAGATAAGATAATCTAAGTTAGACATTAGAAAATACATGCTTTATAAAGCCAAGGGATTATGATTTTTGAAATATTTTAGATGATTTAAATGCTATCTAGTTCACATGATGAAATGCAATATATGAACTCAATTTGACATTTATTGAGCACTTATTGGGGGCAAAGCACAGTGTTAGGGATAATAAGAATATAGAGAGAGAATAAGATAAGTTCTCTGCCCTCAAAGAGTTTATAGTCTGATGGGGAAAGGCAACATGCAAACATCTGACTATAAAACAAATTGAAGAAGCGCTATAATGGAGGCCTGGCTGAGCACCAAGAAGTTCAGAGAAAGTGGTTGGTTTACTCAATCAAGGTAAGAAGATTGGTGAAAGCATTAAGGAAGATGTATCACTGGATCTGGCCTTGAAATATAAGATTTAAATAACTATTTGTATTATTTTCATATTATAATTCACATAGAAACAAAAAGGGTCAAGTATCTATCGTAGGATTAAATATCCGTATGGGTACTTGGTTTTAGGGTCAGTCGACACACTCCCTCCTACAAGGAAGTGCTTCTAAGAGCAGTCTAAACATTCAGTTCTCCCATGGTTGGCATTTAGATCTAGCCTGTGGATCATTTTGATGGAAATCTCTACAGAAATATTTTTCAGAGCTCTTCTATTTCTAGGTGATATAATATAGCTTAACATATTCTCCTCCATCTTTCCAAATTAATTAAAACGTAAAACACACTCTCTTTCAATGCAATGTTCCTTTTCTTTTTCTTTCTTTCTTTTTCAGGTCTCAGTGCAATGTTTCTTGTATGAATTGTTAAGGCTATCATTTAAGTGAGTAGTAAAACCCTTGTCTAGAAAATGGATAGCTCAGTTCCTTGCATTCCATTGTAAACTTGCCATTTCTACTATATCTGGACATAACTAATACTCGGTAAAATTGAGAAATTGTGTGTTTTAGGTGTTTGACCACTTTTTTCTACCCCTTCTCTGTCATTCTGGGATCATCATTTTTTTTTTCATTCTTGCAGATCCTAATTTTTCATTGTCATACCAATTCCTCCTAACATGTGCTCCCCTATATCCCTCATAGCAATTTATAATTTAGTTTGTGACTAGTACAAGCCAAAATGCCTCCAAGAAACACTAAAATATATCTTTGATTTGGGGTTAGTATGGGAAATATTCCTCAGCGAGTACTTTCTGGCATTCTTCAAAGAACACCGGCTGACATTTCATGAGATCAAATATTGGTAGAGGCATGAGTTCCATTCCTGTGGGCTTGTTTCTCTCCCTTTCTTTCTAACAGCTTCGATTTTCACCAGCATAGAATATTTATGCTGTGTGGTTTGCATCCACAAAGTGGCATGGCCTGTGATTGAGGCAATAGCAGCTTGTTCTAAAGTTTATAGCACATTCACTGCTTTCTGCCCTTCACAAATTAAGCTTCCTCGCCCAGAACTTCCTCCAAGGGAGGACCTACTCAGACTCCAGCCAGCATTTCTAAAAGGAAAGGTAGGAACATAAGCTTCAAAGCCAAATGCTAGCTAACAAAGAAAAACAGTGAGAAACAACTTTTATAACACCAGGAATATTTCTTAGATATTTCATAAAGAGTTGCCCACCTTCCTTTATCTATTTCTCTCAATGATAATTAAAAGGGGAACTTAAGAAACACCTTGGGAGAAGGCCTGCTGACATTGGGAGTGTAAGTTGGGAGGGCAGATCATGATGTGACAAGTCCATTCCCTGTATTTCATGGCAATATCATACTGACTCGGACCTGCTTACTTTTGACATCCTTGTGGTTGTTAATTTAGAAAAATTTACAGATGACAAGGGAATACTCCCCTTGCCTTCTACAGTAAACTCAATCATCTTTCTTCTGGAAACTAGCAATTCTTAAAAAATCATTGTTAGATATTGTAGCAAGGGAAATGTTAACAGTGTCTGTGATTTACGTAATGGGTAATTTTACTCTCTGTAGTCTGGGCAAATGACATTTATGTGAGATCTGGTCTATGTTGCTTTTGAAAATACCTTATTCAGAAAGAAGCCAAACAAAATGTTCAACTTCTTCAGACTCTAGGGAAAGTCTTCACTTTGTTTCTGATGGAAATGTAATTCATTTCACATCCATGTATGGATTCAGGGGCTGCAGAAGAGTGAGGCCAAAAGGTGTATTTGGTTCAGACTGTGTGGCCTTGTGCCCTTTGTGTGTCTATTGTGGCAGAAATTTTCACAGCCATAAAATATCTGTGTGGCCAAAAAAGCTACAAACTGTCCAGTCCGTTAAAAAACAAATACATGACTTTATAAGACACATTTTTTTTAAAACTACAATGTGTGTGGAACTCCCAAGGCCATTTCATTTCCATGTTGCAAATTAGCAGCAAAATGTCTAAAGGAAAAACTGGTTCAAAATAGATCAAGTCAGAAAGTTGCCTCAGAAGGCCTTCTTCCTAAAACTGGGTGTATTTTTCAGAATTGATAGCTTTCATCATCAGGGAAGAGATTTCAGCACAGAAAGCCTATAATTCCAAGCAGTGTTCCAAACAGATCAACTTTCCTTTTATTACTTTGTTTTGAATTTTTCTAGGGTGGCACTGTAAATGTTTTGTGCATCTGTTCCCATCAGGGTTTTATTCAACTTCTTCTGTGTTAACCTGGGATTGTGCTGCTGATTTTCTGCTGTCCTGTGCATTACCCAAACTGAACCAACAACCCCAGGACTCTGAGACAATTCCAGGCTTGTTGGCTTCCATGTGGCAGCCAGATTGTCATCTCTCTTGATGATTCATCTGTACTGGTTTGCAGGATCCAGGGAGGGAAGTGCCCTGGTGAAGACAGGGCAGAGGGCTCTTTCTTTCTAGTTTTGTCAAAGCTCAATTGCAGCCTTAGAAAGGCTATTAGAGTTTCACATCAGTTTCTTCATCAGCAAAATAGGAATCACCCTAGTATTATGGTACTTAATTCTGTTTTCTTTTATGACTGCTTTGATGCTGAGAACAGTTGTCTTATTTTACTTAACAATTAAAATTAATGGGGTCAAAAATATGACACATCCTGTGTTTGGTGGCACTTCCTTGATTTTCTAGCTCCACCTATTCCTTTGCTTACACATTCAAATTTATCCTGCCTTCTCATTAATGATTATCTCCAGTTGAATTTACTTTTGGTACTTTAACTCAAAATTTTATTATTGAAATAAATACGGTAGACTTTAAGAATTTTGTTGTAGTCATCTGCCACTAAAGAGATTTAAATTTATTTCAATCATTTAGGAAAGCTAATTGCATACCTAATAATTCCATCCAACTGTTAGAAATCAAATAAGAAAGCTTAATAAATAAGCAATTTTGAAATCAAGAATCAAAATAGTAAAGCAAACATTTTAAGTGTTATTTAGAGAAGTCATTAGAATTGAGCTAACTCTTAGGATGTATCCTGGTTTATCAAGGAATTTGATAATATACCAGTAAAGTAAAGCATAAATGTGTTTCTTCTTATTCCCAATACTTACTGAAATTCTGTTTTAGACACAATCACATATCACATTGAAAGATACATGTGTTTTATTTAATTCGAAATGTTTATTTTGAATATGATGAATATATGAAATATGTGAAATGAAGTTTTATGTTTTATCTTCCCATGTTTTTAATTAAGTTCATAGAGTCAGCACAAAGAATTTTAGCAATAAAATGCACTAAAAGAAAAATATGTAAAAAATATCATAAGTGGCCTCAAAGACAAGTCTGAGAGGTTATGCAAAAACAGAATTCAAAGGAGAAAAGTAGAAGAATTTGATTTGTGTTAATTTTTTGACTTGAATTCTGCAAGCTCCTCAGAAAATTGGTCAATATCATACTTATTTTTGACTAAATTAATATTCACAATTATATTTCCTTCATTTATTTATTAAATTTTAGAGCTTAAATATTCTTTCAATTATTATAAGTGAATAATATCTCACTGTGCTGGTTAATTTTATGTGTCACATTGACTAGGCAATGTACCCGGATGTTTGAACACTAGTCTAGATATTGCTTTGAAAGTACATTTTAGAGATGATTAACATTTAAATCAATGTACTTAGAGTAAAGCATATTATCTTCCAAACTATGGTGGGCCTCACTCAATCAGTTGAAGGACATAAGAGAAAAAGACTGAGATCCTCCCAAAAAAGAAATGATATCTCTAGACTACTTTTTGGCTCATGACTGCCACATCAACTCTTCCCCTGGTCCCTAGCCTGCTGACTTGCCTTGCAGATTTCAGGCTTACCAGCCTACACAATGGCATGAGCCAATTTCTTAAATCTCTCTCTCTCTCTCTCTCTCTCTCTCTCTCTCTCTGCACATGTACAGCCTAGTGATTCCAATTTTCTTGAGACATCTGACGGATGAACCTTCTTTTTATTATTATTATTTTAGCTTGAATTTTTTCCTTGGTCTTTACTTGGTTAATCCCTTTATATATCTCCATGGGTGATGCTGACTGAATTCATCAGTAGTCAAGGAATTCTGACACAGGAGAATGAGGGAATAGCAAAACAAAGAGTTGAGGAAATGAATCAGAACTGTCTTCATACCCTGGTTGTGTTTATACCAGGGCATTCCATGCATCATCATCCAAAAAGGAAAGGACAAAGTGATTTGACATCCTTAGGCATTATGGTCTGTGCAATTAAGAACGAAATTAAGTTGAATGCTGAGAAGAAACCATTGATGCTCCTGGAATGATGTTTTTTAAAATTTGTCAATCGTAGACTTTATTAAAGTTACAATGTTATCCTGAAGCACAAACATCATTTATTTCCTGATTAGCCAATGCCAAATGAACTTTGAGCTTCCTTGCAAGAAAGCTCGTATACCAGCAGTCTCACTCAGCTGGCAGTGTACTCTGTCAGCTTGACATCAGCCAATTCCTGTTGCACTGACAATGCTTCTCTCTGGATAAGTGATGTGAAGTGTCACACTAAGAAGTCTCTAAATATCAGGAGGCCAGAGACTTATTGCTGACCTTGCTGCAAAACTGTCCCTACTGCATAAACATTCTTTTGTGGTTACTCTGGGCAGTCAAACTGGGAGACTTAATTTTACAGAAAGCCACACAGGACCAGGGATGAATTGGAAGCTGGAGATCAAAGATGTAAAAATGTATACCTTTACAATCCCCAGAGACTATCAAATGAGCATTCTGTTTTGTCATTGCAAAAATTCCCTCTATTACCCAGCTGATTTGAACCTCCTATAGCAGGTCAACCAAGCCATCCAAACTGAGTAACAAAGTTTGCCTAAGTAAACACCTTTACACTCACGCACACATTTGTGGAAACTTTAGCAATAGCACAACTCAGCTTGTTGGAATAAGAAGAGTCTGATATTTAGCTTAGGCTTGATGCAGAGTGCTGGAGAAAGGGTCAATGATCCTTTCCCAACCATCTTAAATATTCATTTGGAAAACATATTTGAATACGTAGAAAAGAGTCTTTAATTCATGTTACCAAATTCTCATTCACAGCTACATATGTGAGTCTCTAGGAATGTCAAAATGTAGGGCAGGGCCTTTCGGAGAATCCAGAGAAAGCATAATAAAACCTACATTATTCTAAGAAGAAAGAAAATGAGATAGCAACTAGTATATCTGAGCACATATTACATACCAGACACTTTGACATTGACACTTTGATATTTGACATTATCTTTTTATTCTCATAACTTTTTGTTGAGTTAGTGTTATCTGTACTTTATGGGTGACCTATTTGAAGCCCAGAAAAATTTGCCTACTCCACACAGTACAGAAGTTGACAGTCAACATGTTCTTCTTTTCTACAAATCCAAAAAGCAAAAGAGAATGAGATAATTTTTTTTTGCATCTTGGATTTATTGATACATTATTTATATAATATTTGTAAATCACATAATGGTTCATAATAGGCAAAATATGTTGACTTCAATTGCATATTTTTTTTGTCACAGCAAAAATAAAATATATTCTTACACGTTGTGAATAAAATTGAAATGAACCTGACAGTTTTTGGTTTAGATAAAATATAACATATTTTTAAAGAGTGCACATTTGTTCCAAATGTTTTCTGAGAACCATTGTACTATTAACTAATGCACATGATGACAGGAGCACCATTTGGAGGAAATGATTTATTAGCACACTGTAGTCATATATATGTATGAACATTTCATCCATCAGATTTTGACCCACTGTCAGCAGCATAAGAGCTCTGAGCTATTTCACTAGAAATGGAGATGTGGTTGCCTTGAACCAACTAAATTTTCCCTCAGTTCTTTTGTGATCAATAGAAAATATTTCAAATATGCTTGAAATATTTGGATAGGATTAGTTTTCTCTAATCAGCACTAAGAAGTTACTATGGGGATTGCCTGTTATCTCGTATCAGAAATAATATTCATAACAGTGATGATGATGATGATAGCAATAGCTACTTAGCAAGGATCATGCTGCTGGTTAATGATTGAAAGTAGATCGTCACTCCGTCATTCCAGAACCTAGGCTCTTGACTGCCAGTATACTCTTAAATTCACGCTTTTGAAATTAAATACGCATATCACAGAATTAAGAACCATGCTACTTTCGTAACAGTTAAGAATGAAAATGACACATATAAATTAAAGGAGGGTGGCAATGTAACTTGCCACATTCCATCAATTAAAATAAGATGCATTTTGTCCCGATGTTAATCTCTCTGAAATCAGAATGCATCTTAGCCTTGTGTCCTTGTCATCGACAATGACTTTTTCTGTTATAGTGGTGCATAAAATAATGGTGTGGCTTATACTTTATGGCATCTTATAGTTCATTAATTGTAACATAGTAAAATCCAATTGTTTATTTCACAGATTATAAGACTAATATGTCTAACATATTTTATCATTTATAAAAAGTGTTATGATATATATGATAATGTATACTCAGGTACATTAATATATATTACCAGGTATATTAATGTGTATATATATATATATCCTCATAAAAATATCTTGTGATTTAAACAATGGTGACATTATTTTTATCCCTATTTTACAAATGAAGAAACTGAGACTCAGAGAGGCTAAGTGAATGGCCCAAGGTTTTGCAGTTACAGTAGTCCCCCATATCTATGGGTAGTACATTCTAAGACCTCCAGTGGATACCTGAAACCATGGGTAGTATTGAACCCTACGGATATACTATGTTTTTTTCCTGTACATACATACCTGTAATAAAGTTTAATTTATAAACCAGCACAGTAAGATTAACAACAATAACTAATAATAACATAGAACAATTATAGCAATACATTGTAATAAAAGTTATGGGAATGGTTGGTGGCCATTATTAAGTAAAATGAAGATTACTTGAACACCAGCGCTGTGATACTCTGGCAGTCAGTCTGATAACTGAGATGGTCTTGGAGGGCAGTCTTGTGGAACTGAGCCTTTTACCTGTGGAATCTGATTCTATCACCAGATAATGTCAAATTGAGTTGCCAGAACTGAGTTGAACTCTTGGACATTCTGATGGCATCTGAGAATTGCTTGTTAATGTGGAGGAATCTCCTCACACACGTTGCAGTTGGGTCCAGGAATCCCTTTCAGTAAGAATCAAAACAAATCTTAGACTCCCAGCTCAGTGGTGCTTTTTACAAATGACCCTTTGTGTGTTTATAATCTACTAGATATTCTGACCTCAGAGATTTTTAAAAGTATTGACAGGGCCCATATATTAAGCTCCAATCTCCACCATGCCATTGTTATACTCATAAAGAGAACTGCAATGGCCTTGGGCCCATCAGAAGCTGTGCTGATAATTCTTACTGGGAAGCAGGGAGATTTATCATTTTTTAAATATAAACCACAAGAAAAGGACCTCATGTAAATAAAGTATTTTAAAAATCTTCTTTTGATCCCTCTGGATCAGTGAAATTGGTCACTAATTAATAGTGTTGATTATCTTCCTATATTTGTGCGTTGGGCCTGGCTGCTGTAGTTAGAACGCTAGGAAAGGAAGTTGTGAAAGCTGATTGAGAGAAGCCTGGATTCTTACCATGACGTTGTATGCAACTCAGCTTTGAATTTAAGAATCAAAATTGGTTTATCTATTTGTATTTATAAGCATGAAATAAATTATATGTACCTGCTCTCTCCCTTCCTAAAAGTTTTTGAGAGGAAATGAGATGAAAGATACTAGATTCAAGACGTCACAACAGTATATGCCCCAATTCTCTATACATTTTCTAGAAAGAACCTAGTAATATTTGCCAAAGACCATTCAATTTAAGTATAACATTATTCCTTAATTGCCCCAGAAAATATACACCCCAGATTGTCTGTGGTATTACTGCACCATTTTTTCCCCTTGTGGGTTATCGTTTCCCACCTACTAGAGCTTGCCTTTTTGTTTTCTCATAATCAAGTTCTGCCAGTTTCAAAAGACCCGACATTGTGTTTGAGGCTTGTTATAGTTTGAAAGCTAAATCTCAATGAAATTCTTTTAATTTAACAAAAAAAGTTTAAATTTACATCAGAATAAAGGAGAGGGCAGAGTCTAGGCCACCATTCTGGCACCTTATACAAGTAATACAAATAGTTGTATTTGATTTCATATCTAAATAAAGTCACTCTTGTATACAACAAAGGAAACATTATTTTCATATGGAAAAATGTTGTGGAAATGGATGAAGTGACCTAAAAATTCAGGCTATATGTTTGTAACATACATTTAAACCCAAAATATGGCCCAAAATATGGCAAATAAAATTTTAGGAGGATAAATCTAAGTATCAGAGATAAATGTTAACACTTTCAGTGAAAGAGATATTCAACATAAATAAAAAATCTTGGATTTAGAAAAGTGATAATGTAGGCACCCTTTTCTGAGCTCTCACTCCAGATAGCGGGAGAGCACTTTACACACACATCTCATTTTGTCACCACAATGGCCCATTGTACAGACAAGGAAGTCCTGGCTCAGACAGCCATCCTGAGTTAAGAAGCAGACAACAGACAAGTCAGTATGCAAATTCAGGACACCACCAACGTGGTCTCCCATCTCCAGTCATATCGTTCTACCCCTGCTAGAAGAGTCGTTTTTTTTACATGACAGATTACTCTCTGCTTTTTCTTTCTTCTGAATTCTACTTAGTTACAAAAACACAACACACTTCCTAGCACTCTGATATTTCCCATTGATATGATACTATACTTGAAGGAGAAAACTGGGTTATACAGCCTAGCTTATCTCACTGAGAAAGGTAAGCTCCATCAAGTCAGGGCTTACCATCCATTTGGTTCTCTGATGTGTTCCCTACGTGTCCAGAACTGTGCTAGACACTTACAAAGTGCTCAGGGGAGTTGTTTTGTGTCTTTTATTGCCTTTGCCCTCACATCAAAATCAAGGTCTTCTAAAAAAACAGGCTTTTCGCAAACACCTAGAGGTTTGATATATTGCCCCACATAGCATGATGTGAACCTTGAGCATGATGATCAAATGAGTAACATTCTGAACAGTTTCCCATCTGCATAGTAATAAAGAAGATTATTAAGTTATTTTAAATTAAACATTATTTTTCCTTAAAAAATTTTACATAACTTATATTCAGCATCTCAATTCTGAGAAAATACTTGTGAAGGAGAAATTAGGGGGGTCATGGTTTTCTCTACTTAAAAATTAGAAAATGTTGAATAGAATGAAATTTCTACATGAGTTAATCACAACACTTAAATTGTACCCCAGATTATACTTATATTTAGACCTTTTTTCAATAATCTTTCTGTGACTGTTTTTTATATATTTATAAACAGTCCATATTTTATATATGATGAAACTGTATTTGTAATTTTGTTAGATCAAATCATCTAGAAGAAAAATTGGGGGTGTAATTGTGATTTATACAAAGTAATTCTGCATGTGACTCCATTCCACTGAAGAAAAAGCATTCCTATGACAGCCTCCTATAGACAGACCCCTTGTTCAGTTTTACACCTTCACCAAACATTTATTAGTCACCTCTTATTAAAGGTATCAGTTATGAACCAGTTTGGAGATTTTTTTAAAAAAAATATTAGGCATACCCTTAATGTTCCTAAAACAGTGCAATTATTATTTTAGGACAAGACTTATGTACAAGCAAAGCAACTTAATGCAAAATGTAAACTTTAACATACATTGTTGTCAATAATATTACCATAGCTCATCTCTTTAGCAAATTAGGCCTTTCACTATTCCCAGGTGAGCTTTTATTTGTTTTGGTTTGGTGGGATTAAGCAATCACACTCTTAAACAGAGCCTTGGTGTTCAAAGAAGACACTCTTCAGTTTCAGGTTTTCCTGAATCATTTAATTCAGTCTATCTTAATTCAACCATTTTACCATATGACCATGGAGAATTGAATCTCATTAATTAATCAGACTGAATCTAATTAGTAGGTCTTATTTTATTTTACTTATTTTCTGCATAATTAATTACTATTTCTTTAGTTCCATTTTAGATTACAGAAAAGTGGAGTAGATAGTGTTGGGACAGTTTTTTCCTGCGAGCACAGCCGCTAGAAGATTTCCGTCCCCCTCCCTCCTCCGATATCTTTTCTGAGCAGTTTCCTGCGAGCACAGCAGTTAGAGGCTTTCCTGTCAAAACAGTATTGAGTGATCACAGCTGTTAGCGACGGACCTCCCCGGCACCCCGGCCAGATTTAACCAATCCCTAGCACTGCAATAGCAATGGCGCGAATCCCCCCACAAAACCCAGAGGTCTAACCCTATAAAACAAAGCGCCCGACCCCAGTAAGTGCTCAGTCTTTGGGAACAATCCCGCTGAGCCCGCCTGCATAATAAAGCTGTGTTCTCCCTGATCTCTGCCTGTCGCTTGAGGATCTCGGTCTCCCTTGTTTTCCGCAACAATAATACGAAGTTACATATACTTACTCTGTACTCCCACTGCAGGCACAAGCTTTCCTTATCTTGCATGAGTGTGATATATTTGTTATAATTAATGAATTAATATTGATACAATATTATTAACTAAAATCTGTAATTATTTTTCATTGTTATTCTAACAAATTTTCTCAATTAAGTTCAGTTTGTTGAACGGATTTTGTCTTGCATCCCTCCTTATTGTGTACCAGCCATTATGGAGAATGATGAGAATAAAATGGTAATAAAGATAGCCCTCAGTCCTTTTGAGCCTAGCAGGGGAGATAGACATTATTTAAATAAAAGCATAACTAGCATTTATTAAGGATCAGGCCCAGTTCTATGCACTGAGCATTAACTCATGTTATCCTTACACTACCCCTGCTTTATAGGTGCTTTTGTTATCTTGTTTTTTGGGTTTTTTGAGGAAACTAAGGCACAGAAATGTTAAGCAACTTGACCCAGGTCACACACAACTACAAAGGAGCTGAGTCATTATTTGAACCCAAGCCTCTGAAACCCATGCTCTCAATCACTTCCCAATGCTACCTTATGGATTAGTAAGTCCTACAGATGAGAAATATCATTATGTATGAGAATATAAACAGCAGTCATTTTGTTTTGTATTTAATTTATATTTTATAATGATTTTATTTATAGCAACATGATAAGGAATCATGTACTTGAACCCTCAAAACACATCTAAATGCACAACCTTCTTTTGGAAAACTGGACATTTGAATTGGTCAATTTGTATTTCTGTGGAGGTTTTTTTTGTTTGAACCCCTCAGGGATTCAGTTATTGTTTGACTCCACCACTTTTAACCTCCATCTGAAGGAATCAATATCCAGAAAGCAGCCAACTTTGAATGTGTACTCAGGACTCAAGATGCAATGATAAGTTCAGAGATTCAAACGTGATATGGATCTGACCATTTCCAATGGTTACATTGTATTTGAGCACATGTAATGGAAAATGTCTAAAACTATACCTGCTGCCTGCAGTCATTTTCCCTGGACATACTGCTGTAATTCCTCTATTCAGTGTGTAGCTGAAGTAATCATTTCATTTGTTGCTACCTAAGCCACAAGGAATCTTTCTTTATCAAAGTCACTCAAAGATAATTACAATGAATGATTTTATCTATGTTATCTCCCAAGCAGATAAAAATTCCCTGTTTTGTAAGCTTTCATGCTACGCCATTGGATTTTTCTTCCCTCCAAGGAAAGTGATAAAGCCCCTTTATTTAAACCTTTCAAATCTTGGCTAGACAAAATAATTTAAATCACTTTGTGAGAAATGAGCAAGATGTTTTAACTATTTATATCTCTACTTTCTCTAACCTGCAACGCTAAGAAAATTATTTGGGGGGAAACCATGGAACAGTCTTCACCCTGACCAATTCTAGCATAAGGTTGTGGTACATTCTTAGAGGCATTAGCCCACAAAAGTTCTTTTCCACATTGGTTAAGTTAATTTACATATTCATTTCTTCAACACAATAAGTCAAAAGAAAACTTAAGCTGGGCACCTATCACAGAGTTGCTCTGCTATGGTATCAAGATATGCTCCCTTACTAGACCTTTGAAAGCAAACCTTTAAAACAACTTTACCACTTTTCTTTCTCATTCTTTACAGATGCTCTTCTGGAAAAACTCCCTTCAGTCAATCTCCTGTGTTTCTTCTCTGTGTGTCTCTTTTACTGATCACACAGAAAATGTCACTTCTGACACTTCTGGTCACCAAATGTGTGGAGGATTTTTCCCCACACCAAGCAATTCTCTGTGACACCAGCTGGGTACCCTACTATTCAATTCTGACACTGTTGTTGACATAAGAATGTCCAAATCTGTAGAGAATTTTTTTTCAAAATTATTTGAATCAAACAGGATTGCCTGGAAGCAAGATCTCAACTGACTGAGAAAAATCCTTCCAAGAATAACAGTTTGCACTTTCTTTTATGTATTTGAGATTGAGGACAGAGGTAAGGTGGGAGAAAGCAAGGTGAGGATTGGATTATAGACTAGTTACGATTATGTGCTCTCTGGAGGATGGTCTGAAAGGGGGCATTTTAAAGGTATGTTAACCTAGATGCACAGAAACAATGGACAGGGTTTGCTTCAGGCAAAGATAAGCCTTTGACTCAACAAGTTATATGTTTGGAGCATGACTACTCCCTACTGTTGCAGAAAAATGGTAAGGACTGAGAAACTCAAGCGGCACACTGAGATCAGGAAGAACACAGCTTTATTACGCCGGCAGGGTCAGCGGGATCCTTCCCAAAAGACTGAGCCCCTAGTAAGGTTTTGAGCAGGTTTTTATGGGTTGGGGACTTCCTTGCATCGGGAAGGGGTAGGTGTCATCTGGTGATTGGCTCAAGGTGTGGCTTGGAGGGGGTTATGCAGAAGTGGGCTGGGGCCTTCGCTGTGGACTTTTCTCTCCCCTGGGGCCACTATTTTAGCTCAGTTCCACGTGGCAGGGAACCATTTTAAGGTCAGTTTCCCCATCACTACAACCTACCCAGTTAGGAATTTATGATCATATTACACTGTGAGGTTACTTTCCATAGAACCCCTTTTTCATCCACATTATCTACCTAGAGATTTCATCAGACCCTAGGGGTTAAGTGCTCAGTCCTACAAGACTGACCCCCTCCACCACAACACACACACACATACACACACACACACAGAGTCTTGCGCACAAACATACACACAAACATATTTCAGATACCAATCGCAAGCTCACATTATCACCTTTGCTTCTGATCAATCAGCTATAGATAAGATGTTCCAGGGACCTCCTCCTTGGGTTTGATTAATTTGTTTGAACTGCTCACAGAATTCAGAGAAATATTTATGTTTACCAGTTTATTAAAAGATGTGATTAAGGACCCCTATAAACAGCCCGATGAAGAGATCCATCGGGTGAGGCCTGGGAGGGCCCTGAGATCAGGAGTTTGTGTCCCCATGGAGCTGGGTTGCACCACCCTCGCATGTGGAGGTGTTCACCAACCTGGACACTCTCCAAACCCTCTACTACTGGGATTTTATGGAGACTTCCTCATGTAGCCATGATCAATTGCTAACTCCATTTCTAGCTCCTCTCCCTTCTCTGGAGAATGAGAGGTGGGGCTGAAAATTCCAAGCTTCCAAATTCATAGCTTGGTCTTTCTGGTGACCCATCCAAGATCCATCCAGGAGCCCACCAAGAGTCTGTCTCCTGAATAGAACAAAAGATGCTCCTAGTTCTCTTATCACGGAGGAAATTACAAGGTTTCAGGAGCTCTGTATCAGGATTGGGAGGAGAGCAGAGACCAATATATACACTTTTTATTACCTCACAGATGTCTATTGTTATTGAGCAAATTTTCAGAAATTATTAACTTTGAAAAAATAGGTGTTTTATTGATCACTTATTTGGTGCCAGGTACAAAGTAGATCCTTTCTTTTCAACCTCACAGAGAAAAAATATCTCATGTTCTAGAAAAGGAAGTCAATGATTAGACAAGCAAAATGCTTTGTACAATAAATGATAAGAATAATATTTGAACTCTGATCTCCTAATGTTCCATCCTCTCCTAATGTTTCTATTCTCCTTGGGTGACTCAATTTAGTATTAATTGATCTAGAATAAGAAGAGGATTAACATTGTAGAAAACAAGTGAAATCAGGGAATTCCACATAGAAACATCTGTCCCAGAATCACTTGTTAGTTCCAGGCCAGCAACCTCTAGTCTCACTTCTTCCTGTACTTTCTCTCATAGTCACCTTCACTGCTCTTTCTCTGATCATGACTATGGAGGGGAACGATATTACTGATTGCCAACTTAGATCCAGGTAGGGGAGGCTGTTTGAAGACCAGCACAAGAGCCTTTTCATTTAAATGTATCATAGTGAATCACTGTGAGAAAAGTAAAGTAAGATTTGAGCATTTGGCAACTTGTCCCTGGCTTTTATAGACTCACTTGAAATGGGAATTGATTTCATTTAAGATGGAGCTCCCTTATCACTTCTGTGCCTTCAGGAATGCCCTGTAGGTGTTTTCCCTGTGGAATAAATGAACAAGTCAGGATTGAAAATGTCATCAGAGCAAATCTGTAGGCACCTTCTAGTTCTAGGTAAACAATTAATATATTTAAGAACCTTCAACCGAATTATACTGGGAAGGCCTGTTGCCCAGCAATAATCTTCTATGGTCATTTCCTCACAGTTAACAACAACAACAAAAAAAATCAACAACAAACTGTAGATGGTAAATTCACTTCTACTCAATACACCATAAACATTCTTTGCATGCAGAGAAGTAAATTTTATTTTCATCCATTTCAAAAGACCTCTAATTCTCCCTTGGGAAGAGGCCTCTTATTGAGCTAACATGTTCATCTCTGAACACAAGCAGGGAAAAAAATACAAGGAAGACTCCAAAATAAAATATGTAAACCTTTTTTGCCTAAAACAATAAAGTCAAGTTTAGTGGGTTTATGTTTACAAATTATGACTAGTTTAACTAGCAAAAGATTCAAGACCACTTTGTTTTATCTATCATTATCTTCATAAATGGTCAACCACAGATTATATCCTGACTTTTGGGGGTAGTGATTTTTGGCCACTTCATAGTAAGATACCCAATAAATCTATGAGAACTCTATGGAGCAATAAATAACTAGAGTTCCTTTCTATGGCTTCGCCTTCAGAGGTCTCCCACATTGCTCATTTAATTATACTGTTGCCCTTCAATTTTATCAAGTTTCAAAGTCTTCTAGTATATAATAAAAGGAAATGCTAAAGAGAGTGTAGCAGTGTAGGGTATGTGGCAATGCCCTTGATAGTTGTAATATATCCTTGAAAGTTGAATACTTGACACAATAGATTTAGAATTCACTTTCAAGGTATAAACTAGTTCTCAATTTTGTGAACCATAAAAAAAGAGGATTGGACCAAATGACAATAATGTCTTCAGTCCTATAATTCTTTGTTTTAATGGTGATTTAATTCAATTATTTGATTTAAGCTGGGTGTGAATAAAAAAACTGCTGCTTTCCTGGATCAGACTTAATGTCCATTCAAACACAATATTGAGGTAGTCATAATATTTTGGCTTTGAAAAAAAAGTATTCAGTAAGCTGAGTTATCCAAGCTGGTTCTCTTCATTCATTCTACTAGTCTCTTTTTGATCATGCAATCTCAGTCTCTAAAGCAGAGCTTTACTACCAGTTATGTCATTCAATTATCTGGTAGGTTATCATTAAATTATTAATGCTTTTACAATCTAGATACTGTTTTCATATTTTAAATCCTGCTTTAGATTAAGGTTACTAATCACTAAAACATTTATTTTGTTGACGACATGGTTAACACAACATAATTTTGACAATGATAATAGAAATAAAATTCTTGTCACTACTACTCATCACATTGCACAAATAAACAAATCTAAGGATTATCCTAGTCAACATGCTGTGTCTAAATTGCTTTGTCTTGAAGATGATTTTTTTAAAAAAATAAATGTTCACCATTAAAACAGAATAAATTTAAATACAAATACAAATCAAATAAGAAATAATTACTGTGTCAGCCTGGTCTTTCATTCAGTTTTTTGCTGCATATTTGATAACTCTAGGGAAAACAAATAACTACATATAGTCCACCAACCTGTGCTAGGCATTGGGCTTAATATAGTGTTTTTCATTATATGAAATTAACCTTTTCCAATTTTGATGAAAACGATTAACAATTATCATTAGAGGGATCAATGTTAATATTTTTGGTTTCTTTAAGCATGTTTATTGCCATAAATTTGGTTGATGTTGATAGAAGTGAAAGTAGGAGAAAGAAGGAATAAAGGATAAACTAGCAAGGGGAGTCTCAGGTGCCAGAGCTCACAAAGTCACAAGACGAGGAAAGAAGGGATAAAGTACCTCCAAATCCTATGCCCAGAACCTGTGGCCAGGAAGAGGAAGGACACAGAAAGAAGTCCTGTGGCAAAGCACAAAGTCAGTGGATGGCAGCAATTCATTAAGTCACTCTTCATGAGAATCTACAAAACAGGTCATCAATATGCCAGTCCATGCTTAGGCTGAGGCTCTGCCAGGGTGACTCAGAGCTTTCCAGACCTCCTCGGGAAAGTTTTACCTCTCTCTAGAGTTAGCCACTGAGGTGTATGACCCCTCCGGAAAAGCATACCTCTCTCTTCAAGGCCTCTGCAATGAAATTAGAACCCACTCCTGAGATATTTAAAAATAAAATCACTTTTACATATGAAATCAACTGTTATCACATGTCCTTTCAGACGTGGCTTGTAAGATAAGTTTTCTCTTTAAGTAACTGATACTTCAGTTTATTCCTATTTTTATCACTCACCTGTAAAAATTCCATTTCACAAAGGAGCAGACAAGAATATTATTTTTTGTTAACCATTTGGTCTTAATTTTTATGATTGATTTTTAAATATTAACATACATCTTAAAATTACTTCCTCTTATGACCTCCATTATTTTGCTACCAATACAAGTTTATCTTAAATGGCAGTTATTCCCAGCAAACAAATTTACCAGCAAACAAATTTCACATTCTTATGTTATTAACTGATGCACATTAAGTTATGAGGAGTTAACTTGTATCGAAAAACATATATGATTGTATCACTTTGCAAATTGAGAGTTAAGTATATTGGAAACTACTGAAGGGATAGCAATTTTATAGCTCTGATCCAGTCTATGTTTCTCTGACCCAATGCTTCCTGTCTTGATTTAAACAAACAAGAAGTTGCTTTTCACCTACCATCCTAGACCTGGACCACAAAGTTACTCCACCAACCTTCTTTTCTCTCTTTATCATTTGTTCTTCTAATTCTAAAAGGCTTGTGCTTTGAGAGGCCGAAAGGCTGAATGTTTGGGAGTATCTCTTTGTAAGTCTTCTTCAGCCTTTTTATTTCTGTCAACATGGTAATGACTAGGTGTCATTTCAAAAACACACATTTTCTTGCTTAAGTGGTTGGTGTTTTTTGTTGTTCTTCTTCTTCTTTTTTCTTTCTTTTTTTAGTGTAGAAGTGTGCATAGTGAGCCAGAGAAAAGGGAACCCTTGTGCATTGTTGGTGGGATTGCAAATTGGTTCAGCCACTATGGAAAACAGTATGAAGGTTCCTCAAAAAAGTAAATATAGAACTACCTGTGACCCAGCAATTCCATTTCTGGGTATTTATCTGAAGTAATCCAAAACACTAATTCCAAACGATTGATGTACCCTTGTGTTCATTGCACCATTATTTACAATAGCCAAGATAAGGAGGTAACCTAAGTGTTCTTCAACAGGTGGAACAACTTTACTGTTATTGGTTCCCATGCCTTCTCCAGGCAAGTCACTGAAAAATAGCTACCCTGGAATAAGAAAGGTTGTATCTGAGAGTGTAAGGTCAAAAGTTGCCCATTAATGGAAACTACCATAACATTTTAAAGAATTATTTAGGTGGTTTTAGCCTTTTTTGTCATCAAAATGAAGGTGGTTTGATAGTTCAATGGACTACTCAGAAACAATTGAATTGGCATTTAGTAATAGTTTTTTAATACTATAGGAACATCTTTATGATACAATGTTAAGCAAAAAATAAAAGACATATTAAGTATGATCTTCACTGGGTAAAGAAAAAATTCACACCCAAAAAATATAACAGAATATGAATCTCTCAAAATAGTATCCACTTCGCATGGTGGATAGTTTGTTTTCTTGCTTCTTTCTACTTCTATGTATGTTGCCAGCCTTCTATAATGAGCATGCATTCCTATGATTTTGAGGGGGAAAAAACTTTACAAAAGGAAGATTAGTTATAAACAATGAGAACTAATATCATTCATCATCATAATATTGACTATATTTTAAATACTTACAATGTGTTATTCAATGTACCTGTATCATCATGAATCTTTATGATAAACATTACAAGGGAAGCATTATCTCCATTTCACAGAAGGTAAAACTGAGATTCAGAGAGATTAAATAACTTTCCCAAGGCAACACAGAAGGAAACCAGAAAAGCTAAGATTCAAATACAAATTTATCCCTTTTCAAAAACTGTTCTTTTTCCTACTACTGAGAACAAGAATATTCCATGTAGTCTTCACCTCCATGATACATTTTGAAGAAATACAGAGTTAAAAAAAATAGGAATCAGTCAGTTTAAGGATGAAAAGGGGTAGCATGGATCAGTTTGAAATGGACCCCACATCTCATGGGACCAATACATAATAAGAAACTGGATTCTGAAAAAAAGAAAAACATCCTATAGGATTTACCTTAAGCATGATTAATTATTCGATTGCTTTTTTTAACTGTACGAAAACAACAATGAACCTTATTTTTAAAAACTCATTATCCTCCATGAACTGATATAACATATCACTACAGAGATATGTATTTATTTAAAAAAAAAACAAAAAAACTTTCCTCTGACAGTTCCAGAATCGAGTCATTTCTGGAAAAAGTCAAGTCTGTTCCTTCAATTGAAGAAAAATACTTTGTCAGGAACTGAATAAAGATACTTATTTGTCATTGATTTGTGATGTTCTGAGTAAATTTCAGCTTCAAGTTATTATTCTTTCTAAAGTAGTCTGGTCTTTATCAGAGGTTTGAGACTTCCCAGATATAAGGTATATTAGTTTTGCAAGTAACTGCCCTTTCTTCCATCCAGTTATTTTAGTATCACTAAGGCAGTGTGTGTATAAAATAGCAACTTATATTTCTTTGTATATTAATTAGGGACTTTCAAGGTTTTAACTTGTTGTATCCACAGCAATTGGAAGATAGTGGTTGAAAAAAAGAGTTGCCAAAATTGAGCCTGTACGTGGACAAGAATGAAATGAAAGATAGCACAAAATTTAATCTATTTTATTAAGGCTGACCAGATTTCAATATTCTGGACCATTGGAGAAATGGCAGGACTAAAATAGGAAAATGTGAGATTGATTATCAGAGAAGTAATTGATTGTAGACACAATCTTGTCTATACGTATTTTGTTTCTAGTCTTAGAAATAAAAGACTTATTAATTCAGTATACTTATTCAGATTCATTCAGTGAACACATACTTGATGAACACCGATTAGGTCCTACCAAAGGCAGCTTCAGGTGTATGCAGCCCATACTGTTGCACAGTGCCCTGCAGTCAGAAGGGTTCTGCGCTTGTTTTAATGTT
Source organism: Rhinolophus hipposideros (assembly GCF_964194185.1). Taxonomy (NCBI): domain Eukaryota; kingdom Metazoa; phylum Chordata; class Mammalia; order Chiroptera; family Rhinolophidae; genus Rhinolophus; species Rhinolophus hipposideros. The sequence continues at coordinate 37,582,635 of NC_138049.1, forward strand.
CTGCTCTTATTGTCTTAAAATTCTCAATAAGTTTTGAACAAGGGATCCCGTATTTTAATTTCATCTTAGGCCTCAGAAAGTTGATGTTGGGTACTGGGGATAGAGCAGGAAACAACAAAGACACAGTTTGCTTCTTCACATCATTTACAGAAACAATAAAAATGGTATGCAGTTAATTAACAAAATGTTATTAATTATGTAATAAGGCAAGTGCAGAGTGAATATTACGAAGATTGACAGTGTTCATAAGATCTCGTACTCTGTTTAGAAGTGAGACACAAAATCTATCAAAATGATAATGGATATACATGCTTTTATGTTTTCCCATTGCTTCAGCCTTACCATGATGAGAGTTGAAATCCAGTAATTTTGTGGTTCAACTCTTCAATTCTGCTGACCTTTATCTTGCAATAGTTAATATACTTAAGGGAAATCTAGGACATCACAAGCCAGAACCACATCTGTGGCTTTTTTCTGTCTTTGCCTCTGCAATTCTTACTTGCAGTGCTTGATCTTGTGGTAAAATAAGGTTGTAATCTGGGGTTGCAGTTTTCGTAATGTTCAAAAGATGAGTCAAGAAAGAGTGCTATCATTAGTTCTTGTCATGTGAAGTTAAAAAATACCTTATCCTGCCATAGCTCAGGGGAAAGTCTGAACATATCTGCATTTAGTGTTTTAAGTAGTTAGATTTTAATAGTGTGTTGAGTCTTTTCAGATTATTAAAATAGGCTATGACTGTTTGTATACGAATACACAAGAAAGGAAGCAAAGGGAATCTTTTCAAAATCCTTGGCCTCCTGGTGCCTTGGAATAGGACTAAAGACAAACAGTATCCCATCTAGAGGATGCTGGTCTAGTTATTCAACTCTCTGTATCGCTTTCTAAAGCTACTTAACTGCATTTATGGTTCCAACCTTTTCCAGGTCCTGATGACATTCTCTGTGTTTGAGTACCACTGCTCTCTATGCAGATTTTTGTGTAATTTATATTCAAATTCACCAGGAGAAAACAAATCTAATTAGAACAGATTCAACAAAAAAGAAAATCTCCTTTGATTATTTCCTATCTGGTATGAACGTAGTTTCTAGAAGAAATTCTGCCTAAGAGCATCTCATAGGTTGTTGGCCATCACACAGAGAGCTACCCCTGACTCAAATTCCAATCTCTGGTTCAAGGTAGGGTTTCAGGATCAATTGGCCAAGATGAGAAAATCTCTATCCTTTACTGAAAAGAGACTTGGGTGTGGTATGTGACAGCCCTCAGAATATCATTGATGTCTTAAAAAAAATAGTTTAGCCTGATTATTTTATGTGAGTTTTTAGGAAGGCAAAATTATTTGCATGTTTTTAAAGCTCCAAAGTAGAGAACAAAGCCATCTCTTACTACTGCTTAATATGTGGATATATGTGCCCATATGTGATATAAAAGGGGTACCGAGAGTTAAAGGAAAAGGCTGGACAACACGAATGCCATGGGAAGGAAAAATCCAAATATTATTTCAAATCTGCAAACTGCCATAAGATTTTTCATTTTTCCTAAATATATTTAAATCTTCTGATTTGCTGACTTGAGAATCATGCTGTTTATATTATAACATGCATTTCCTCATTTGAAAATAAAAAGAAGAGTAAAAGAGGAAAAATCTATGGACAAACCCCCAAGATCGATGACGAGCTGTTGTAATTACAAGGAGCAGAGTTTCAGGAACTGATGGCATGTCATCGCCTCACGGAGACAGCGCTATCTCTGCCGATGATACTCGATAAAGATGTATTGAGTAAAGGGAACTTTTTAAAGTGTTTTTCACCATTGAAGTTTTAAAGACCAGGACATAACTGCAATTTTCAGTTAGCTGTAGATTTGGGAAGTCCAAGGGAGTCATGTGTGAAATATTTAACTCCCAAAGATCATTCCTTCATAGATATTCCCCAGCCTCTGATTTCTGAGCCCCATACAGCTCTAGCTACTTTGCAGAAGGCTTTTCTCTCCACTGAAGTAACCGCCTTAGATACCTAGCTTTCACTCCTCGCATGATAGAGAAACCAGATGAAAGGAGAAGGAAGAAATGTCTGTCTGACATGGTGATACAACTGGCTCCTTTGCCAAACCAACTCTTGAAGCATATATCACAGCCCAGCTGTATCTGCAATGCCAGTTTAGGGATCATGATAAGGAAGCAGGATCAGTGGACGGAGCGCTCTTGAATATGGAGGCCAAAGAGGCCATAAGATAAAGGCAGATTTCTGGGTTTCTGAATTGTTTGAGAGAGTAAATCCATTGAGAATTAAAGACATTTTAAAAGAAGCTAGAATTTAAAGATTATCTATGGGGATTATCAGAAATTTGCTACCTGTCTTGAAAGACAGATCTAAATGACACCATTGTACCTAGCAAAAAACTGCAAGCCATTAGTATGTAAGTACAAAACAAAGGATTTAAGTTAAATCTTTGAACTTCTACAGTGACAAAATTACTTAGCCTCTCTAAGCTTTGTTTTCTTCTTTTATAAAATATTTTAAACTAGACCTCAAAATTTCCTCTCAGCTCAATGAAATGTCTTAATTGTAGTACAGGATTTTCTTTCAAACAAGATTCATTCATGAAGTTTCTAGGAACCAGCTCACTCTCTAATTATCTTCGTAAACTTTTGTAGCTTCCAATCGGAAATCTCAATTTCATTCCCAAAAATAGAATCAGTAAATGCCTCATATTCTTTAAAGATACTAGGAAGAACAAGTAAAGCAAATACTGGAAATTGGACATCTGCACTCCACAGGGCTATCTGTTAAGACATGACCTAAACGACTGTATTTGCGTGTCCTCTTAAACAGCACCAACACCACTTCCTCCTCCTCCACAACCACATTCTGTGAATCATTTCCAAGGGAATAGGCCTGCTCTGTATTTAGCAACCAAATATTCTCACAGTTTCTGGAAGTAGAATTTTCTCCAGAGAAGACACAGAAAGGTAAAGTGGTTTGTCCCCGCAGCTTCCATACAATCTGAAGAATATAAATAAAGGAAGAGTGGTTTTAATTCAAAGGAAGGAAAGTGAAATATCATTTATATACTTCTGAGCAAAAGTTGAGGTTTTATTATATAAATGGGTCCATACATAATAAAATAGAAAGTTGTGATAGTATCCGAATCCCTCAGCTTACCAAATGTTATTTTTTTCTCAAAGTACATAGCTTGTGAAAAGCAGATTTTGTTATTTTTGAACTATCCTGATCCTTAGTTCTCTCCCTAACTCACCTGCTGTTTGTAACCTTCACTCTTAGTTCCTTTCCTCGGAGCCTGTTTTATTTCTTCCAAACAATATCATCATCAAAGTTTGGAAGACAAACTTCCTGGTAAGCAGCCTGAAGTTTTAACCATACAGATAGCATTTCCACCCCAAGCATAACTTCATCGGTTAAATGAAAGTATGATGACAATTCTATTTAAATAAAAGCTCCAGATGTGTATCAAATGTCAACAAATCCAACACTGAGTTAGAGCAATACCCTGTCATCTGATTTTGTCTCTGTTAAACAAACTATGACTCTTCAGCTTGTTCATAGGACAGGGGGTTTAAATAGATAGTTGATGGAGAAGGAATGCAGTATAAGTGTGTGAATGTGTTCTTCATTCACCTGACTTTCCAGGCTTTGGAGAAAACCATGTACCATCCATGCATTTTCTCTACGGCCTACTCATTCCCCTATCAGACTCACTCTCATGATATTAACTCCTCCCTTTCTTTTTAAAGTATGCATGCAATCCTCTAATGGGGGTAGAGCATTGAGCAGCCATAGAAAGTTGGTCTCCTAGCTGAGTGTGGGTCTTGTTTGGCAGCAGACGAAATGCTTGACTTCTTCTGCCTACACTCATGCACAGCTGAGACTTTGGAATGCCCTTAGTTAACAGTTTCCTGGGTGGAATTGAATATACTTAATAGCCACTGATAGCTCACGAAGAGGGAGGCTGCTGATTGTTAATCAGAAATATTCCACTTGAGCTGGGTATAATCTTGGCAAGAACCAAATTCTAGAAATGATTTGGAATATGAAGGAGTGTTTTTTACATTTATAGTTACACAAATTTCGTTAATTTGCATTATCAAGTTCTGAAAGAGAATAGGGTGAACATCTCTAAAGTCAGGCCCACAGGATAAGAGGCACTTTTCAAGAATTTGAGGAAATGTCAAAGTCAAGATTGATATGTTAGTGGTTCTATCACCTACTATGTAATTAAGTGTTAAGGTCTGTCTTTTAAATGATAATTTGTGTTGAATTATAAATATACACCAAGAATTTATTTTATGGCTAGTAAAATTCACTTTAGTTTTAATGATCTATATGTTTATATTTTAAAAAGCTAATAATTTCCATGGTTCAAAATTCAATAGACAAAGAAGACAAAACGTCTTCCTCCCTCACTTATACCCTATCCACTCAGTTCTCTAACCTCTCCTATCTCCTTCTCTGCTTCTGAGTGTTCTTTAGGCCCAAATTACAGTAAATCTAGAGGACATCTATGTTTTTGGACCTGAAACAAGGTCATCATTCCATGAGTTAGATAATAAAAAGGGAATTGGCCAAGTTCTAAGGGGATTGTTCTGCCATTGTTGAGTACGTTAAGGGCACTTTTAACTTTTCTGACTGGCAGTGAAATTGCAGACTTATTGAAAGAAAGTGTAGGAGGATGTGAAGCTTGAGAGTATGGGCAAAAAGAAACTGCAAGATTGGGGCCAACAAAAGAGGAATGAGGAAAAGAATCAGGGTGGTTTTCTTCACTAATCCATAGCACGTTCATGGTAGCTAATTTCTGTGGTAGAATCAATACTTCTATAAATGCAACTTGATGAAAGACACTGAGTGTGTTTAACTCTGCCATTCTTACTTTAGTTCCAAAGGAAATCATCAGTGTTTCTTGTTAATAAACAGATTGGTAAAGTTAATCAAAATATTTGTTGAGTGCTTACTAAGGCAGACATTGTACTAGGCTCTGGAGAGACAGTATTGAATAAGAGAGAGAAATCTCCTGCTCTCAAGAAGTTTACATTCTTGTAGGACCAGAAAGATAATAAGAGTGAAAATAAAATGTAAGGAATGTAAAAAGTAATAGAAGAAAAAAAGCAAACAAACAATGGGCCTTATAGTTAATAAGTGACAAAACAAAACATTCTATGTTTCTGTTGTGTTCCTAAGGCTTATTGAACTTATTTTCAAAACAACCTTTCTATGTATCACAAATGAGTTTATTAGTTATGATGTTTGCAAAATAAATCACTCCATTGGAAATAGCTACAAAGTATAACCTACTACATTTCTAATCCTTTGGGGTATATTAACAATTTGCTAGAGTTCTAGCCTAACATATATCTCTAAGCATATAATAAAAAATGTGTGTGAAAATGTTTGACAAGAATTTTTCCTTGGTCAAGAAATAGACTAAATGATCTGGAGAAAAAAATGCTCTTACTAACTGGAACAATGGTGTAAATCGAACTAATAGAGGAAAATAAATATAAAATAGAAACTTCAAAAAGTACATCAATCAAATTTAAATAATTATATGATGGGAGCAGAAAAGAGGGACTGGCTTAGAAAAACATTCAAGGGCATGAATTTGGCAATGCTTTAATTGTAAAATAAGATTAATGAATATGACAGAATTTGGAGAACTTAAAAGTACAAATTGTTTACAGTCCCAGTCCAGGCATAACTGCTGGCTAAATCTGTAACTGTTGAAGATTTCTTCACTGTTTTCTTACTTAGCCTTCAGCCAAGTATTCATTTCCTTTTGCTCTTAAAGCCAGATTAATGACATTTTAATTTTTACATTATCTCTTTTTTCTCCCCTACCTATGGCTTTTGGAGCAGTTTTTTTATAGCCAACAAATTAAAATTGATAGAAGTCCAGGGAAAAAACAATAAACCAAGGAAGAAGATTCCCAATGTTACTTCAGATGCCCATAGCGTTAAGTATCTGAAATATTCTAGCTCATCAATACTTCAGATTATTTCTTTTTTCCCCACTAGAATGTAAGCTCCAGGAGTAGACTGTCCTTGCCTATTTTGTTCAACATCTTATTTCCCAGTATTTTTCAGAGTACTGAGGCTAGCACTGAGTACTGAGTTGGTGTTCCTGAAATATTTGTTGAACAAACAAATCCAAAAATGAAATATCATTTTAAAAATACACTTAAAGTCTAACTTAAATTCCTTCTGTGATATACCTTAAAGTTATTTTTCTCATGTTTCACCTCCTTCTGAGAAAGAAATGTTAGTTTATCATGATAAAAGAAATGATTTCTTAATATTTTGATAATGGACATAAAATCCACGTTGAAGAAGTGGGTTGGTGCATGTTTGGTTGTGGTTTAATGCTAATTAGCTCAACCTAGAGATCCTTGATGACCAAAATTTTTTTGAGGCTATTATAGGTACTGATGGACAGGGGTCTTTATTTTTTATATATATATATTTTATTCATTTGCACCCCTCCATATTTTGAAAAGATTTCAGGCAGTTTTATGGATCCACTGATGTGTTTGTTGTTATTACTCTTATTAAATTCTTAAATTACCTCACCTAGGTTACATGATATACAAAAACAGATCATTTAAGCACATAAATGATCCTCAATACATCAATGAATTTAGACTGTTCACTCAGAAAAATTTCTACACTGATTAATGACATGCATAGAAAATAGTGAAAACAATTTCTTGGGCTTAGCTTTTCTCTAATTGTGTTTATTGACTTTATACTTTCCAAAGTCTCTCACACACACATGTTACTCATCAATCATCATTGACTATTTATGAGGTCCTGTCCTACCTATTGGTTAATCCTGGCTAACATCGGGTATTGGAGGAGGTAAATTTATCCTTCTACAATGATGCATTATCTCTAAAGCTCTAAAATAGAGATTACATTTTGTGAAGTATAAAATGTCCAAGTAGGAGGTCATTTGGTCATTTTGAGCTCACAAAGTGTCTCATTCGTATCTACAATTTAGGGTTGCATGATATACAAAAACAGACCTTCACTTCAGGAGGTTTCATGAATCTCCCATTGTCAATATTGCAATTTTGCCTGGCCTAACATTCAGCAACTTTCAAACAAGTATTATATTTATAATGATGATACGTGGAAATCAACATCACCTATAGCTACACAGGCCAGTCTTTAGGTGAAAATCAGCAAAAATGATAATGATTAAGAACATTACAGAGAGTAATAGTTCTAAAACAAAACACTCATGTGGCAGCCATAAAAAGGAACTAGGGACGTTTTCAGCTTGTATTTTAAAGATGCAGACAGCCAACGTATCAAAACAAACCATTTGTGTTATGTCTCCTGTGTCTATTCAAACTGAGAAGCTCAAGAAAATTTGCCAGGTATTTTAAATAAACATTGCTGGTTAATGTCCCTATACTGGAACAAGCAAAATCTCAAGAAACTCTATTTCTGGTGGGCAGAAGATGCTTTTTATATCCAAAATGGTAAACTCTCTTACATAAATTATAAATTTTCTCATTAAAATACTTGAGGTTTTTTTTTTTTTTTTTTTTTTTAAGAAAAACCTCAAGAAGTACAATATATGAGTGGCCATTTAAAACACAAAAAGAATTTTTTTTTTCTGCTAAGACACCATAAGTTACATCATTTTCCAAAAGTTAAACAAGATCTTAAAGTATCAAGCCACAGTGCACCTGGACATGTAGCTCTTCTCTAGAATATCAACAGGAGGGTGTCTCTGATAAAGCTATCAGGTCCTGACTGAACACCAAGCACCCACATGCTAAGTATAATATGAATATTATTTCATTTAATCATTATAACTGCTGCTTGAGCATCATTCCTATTTTATAGACCAACAAGCTAATGCTTGAAGAGGTCAACCATGCAGCCATGAAGAGGTGATATTTAAGAGCTGAGTCTATTATTATCTGACTCCAGCTGATGTTCTTATCCTGTCTATGTTCTGCCCCTTTCAAGGCAATATATGACTAATTAGTGGGCTACCTATCGACCTGGTACACATATTTCTTCTTTCAACCTTTGGCACTATATTCTTCTTTATTACTTACCTCTTAATCTCCTCTTCTACAATTTGAATTTTCTGAGAGTAAATTCTGCATCTTATTCATATCCAGAGCCCCAGAATAACTGACAGCCTTGTTGCTCTTGAAGTAGGTACTCAGTGACAGTTAAAATAAATTGAAATCATCTGTTGCTCTCAGGTCCTATAAGAGTTTGCTAAACGGGAAAGCAGACTCACGTAATATTTCATATATTTCATGTATCTCTCACATTATAGTCTTTAAAATTAAGCAAATTAATTAGCTGTAACAGAATAATGAAAAAAGGACAAGTGAAGACAGTGTACACACACACACACACACACACACACACACTTCGAAAGGAGTATTTTCCTCTTGATAACAGTAGGACATTTCTAGTTGGTTGCTAATTTCAAGGCATTATTTTCCCTAAAAGATACAATTTAAGGCTCTTTGGGGAATAATATCAGTATTTTGATAGATATGTAACTGTGTAGCCACGTGTGCAAAGCCACGTGTGTTTCATTTCTAGTGAGCTGTTGCTTTCAAGAACAAACCATGAGAGAATCTGGCTGTTAATCAGAGATGAACTTTGCCATTCCTGATTATTTAAGCCAGAGGCCTCTTTTGAAACAGTAATCCTCCTTCAAGAGGAGAACATCTTCTAAAATTTAAATCAGCGCTTCCTAACAGTGGCCCTTGTCATTACTTGGTTTGCTTTTAATATAGGGCAATTCTTGGTCTCCTCCTCAGGCCTGGTGAAGCAGAATCCTCTTAGGTTGTGTTCAGAAATCTATATATTTGAAAATGCACAGGGAATATTGAGAACCACTTTGGTCTAACCTGACCAAATTCCCTCCTCCAACCAGTCCTCTGTTCTCTCAAGTCTGCACTCTCCAATCTGTTGCAGAGGGTCACAACTTTAACAACCTAAATGTAGTCTCAAGTTACAAACTAAAAGTCAGCTTTCAAATTACTGCAGGCTGCTGTTGTTTCCACTGGAATGTTTGAATCCACAGAGCAAGTTAATTCCATCTCCAGATACATGAGTGAAATACTTACAGAATAACTTTCCACTAACACTGTCTCTGGAATCTAGAACAAACCCTACCAACTTCTACCTTATGAAGCCCCTAACACTATTTACATTTTCAGCCTGTATTAGCCCAAAACTAAAGCTGCTGGATTCCCACCATTCTGCTTCTCTCTGTTACTCTGTCACCAGATTATTCTGACATCGTGACACTATTTCTTGCCCACTAACCTCACTGCTAATGTCTATTCCATTGATAGTTTATTTCCTCCAGCCACCTTCCTGCCTTCACTAAAATGTTTCTCCCCTCATGACCTCTCTTCCACCACAGGCTACGGGAAACAGAGGCAGCTCATTCTACCACATCACGTTTCCTGCAGAGTCTACAGATCATGTCAACCTCCCCTTACTCCTCTATCCTTTGAGGTTCATGTTATCTGGCTCATGAATATTTTCCTCCTCAAATGTCTCTTGACAATTCATTCATATGAATCATTCATTTATTCAATAAAGTTTATTGAGTGTTTACTATGTGCCAGATGCAGGGAAGAAAAAACGAGTGGTAAAATAGTAAGGGAGGCAGACTGTAAGTAAATGATTATATTTTATTATAATGTTATTATATATTATATGAAATATTGAAGAATTTATTTCACCCATGTGTTCAGACGGCTCTTCTGGTTTGCTGACAATGATTGCCAACTCTACGAAACACTTAAAACCAAAGTTGTCAATATTTTGCCCTAAACTCCTTCTCCTGGCTTCCTTTTCCCTCATTAACACCAGCCATGCAGATCACTAAATTAGAAACCATAGTACAAGGATAGAAAACTCAAAATGGTTACAGAGGAGAAATAGAATCCATAAGTGAGTGATTAAGGCAATGGTAAACAACTGGGAATGATGGAAACTGTGGTAAATTGAAAACCACAGTCTCATTTTTAGAAGACAATCACTGCTCCATTTCTAGCAAATATACAGGCCCCGTGTTGCCATATCTTCCAATTTTTAACAAGAACTTGGGAATCCAGATTTTTATAAGTAATGTCCTAATTTTTCTAAATTACACAGCCAGTTAAGGATCACCAAGATATGCAAAAAACATGCATGCATTGGGTGAAATGTTGTTAGGGAGCAATATGGGCATAGCACCTTCAGGTATAACCTCACAGATTACTTAGTAGTTACAAGAGGAAGAAATAATGAGAAGTCTCGTACAGATCACCTTGACAATGTGATTAAACTTAACATCACCAATAATAATAACCGGACAAACTGATTTATGTGCTCCTGCTACAATTCAATGGAAAGTACAGTAAGTCCCAAAAAGGTTTAACCTAAATCTAATCATAAGGAAAGAATCAGACAAATCAAAATTAAGTGATATTCTATAAAGCAACTGACCAGAACTCATCATAAATGCAGCAAAATGTCACAAAAGACTTTGCTTCCCTTATTAATCTGGCAATTTCCAATTCAGCATTCAAAACTCCAATCAAATATCAACTTCCATGCATTTCACCTCCCTCCTATGAAAGAATGAAGAAATTCTTATTGTATTTCCATCTGTATGTCTATTGTACTCTCTTCTTTATTGTGTCTCTGTGTTCCCCTTCAAATTGTATGTCCCTGAGGAGAAACCCAGGTCTAGAATGATGGCGAGTGCTTGGGAAACTTAAGTAAACATTTGATGAGTGGATTGACTTTTTAAAAATCGCTTTCTTCAGCTTACTTTTCTTTCACTGCTTTCGCTGAAATATCTGAACTGTTCAGAAAAGGTCAAAGATGGGTACCCTGTGAGAGGTAACGAAGCATTAGAAATAAGGTAACAGAAAACACAATGATAGTGTTGTGGAGAATTACTTGTTTCAAAAGCAAAATTACATTTCTGGGCCTATCTTAGATGAGGAGAAAATAAATCCCAGAGGCAAGGCCTTCAAAGTATAACCAAAGAGTTTCGTTGCTGAGAGGTGTTAAAGGCTTAACTTCTTCGCTTCCACATGTCTGTACTCTCAAGACCTCCTTCTGTTCCTTGGGAAATTCTAAACATATTACCATGGCCTTTTCAATAAAAGTGTCTGTTTCCTGTAACTCCATGCCTCCTTTCAATTAAGATCAAATGAAATTTAACATTAAGCGGAGCCAGGACTCTTTCTCAAGTTAATGTTAATTATAACTTTGGTGGATGTGTTGCAGCTTGTTCTCAGCCTATCTGATTTTTATGAACCTACAGGGGCAAAGCTTCAAGGAGACCGAGTATTCTGCCTCTATTATTATTATGTTTGCCTGTAATAATACATAGGAATGTTTTCTTCCCAGAAAACCTTCATGTAAGGATTTCTTATATTGAAAACATTAATCATTCCTAGAAGCTAACAATAAAATTGTCTTTTTATTCCCTTTTGGTATATTCTTTAGGTAACTGAAAGAATCTCAGATACTTTGTTCTTACATATTTAATGTGAAATTTGCTACCTCAAAAATATAATATGCAAATAATTTACTATAGTGTAAAAGGAGAACAACCATCTCTGAACAAGTGTTCAGAATAATATGTGACACCCTAAGTGAAGGTAACTGACAAACCTCAGAGGTGAGTACATACCACAAAAGTCAACATACCTATTGTCTCCTTAAACTAAAATTTGCAAAGTGGTGGGTGACTTATAGTTAGGTTTGCCAGATAAAATACAAATAAACAGATAAATTCAAATTTAACTAGAAGTCCTGTATGCTAGACCTGGCAATTCTACATGTAGGCTAGTTTTGTTTGGTAAATATACTCTTTTTAAAAATCCAGACATTTTTTTTTTTTTTTTTTTTTTTTTTTTAACGTAAAGTGGTTCTGGCAACATTGGGCTCACATCTTGGTTTATATATACAGCTATTAGCCATAGCTGTGTTTGCATGTCCCATTTTTTAGAGTTTCATTTGCTCTCCAGTTCAATGCAGTCACCATCTGGCCCTTTCCTAATTCCTTGACCCTACAAGCATGTTTTCAACCTTGGTCTGACGCACTCTTTAAGTTTACAAATGATATAGTTGCTACATCCACCAGCTATGGCATCTGCACCTTGACCATGCCCAAACTCCATTTGAGAAGCAGGTCATTTTATTACAATGGTGCACACTTGTACTGACTATACATTGTGGTATCCCATCATATATTTCTCAAATATACAAGTTATTTTTCAGATACTGTATAGTTTCTTCTCCAGCCCACCAGTCATTCAGCCTCAGCCCTAAGCATTTTAGGTAAGATAGCATGCCGTAGTGGATTTTCTATAAGAATGGTGAGTAGTTTAGTCCCTGCTCAATACCTAAAATAATCATGTGACTTTGGAAGGTTATTTAATCTCGCAACATCTCAGCTGTCCCATTGGAAAAATATAGAGGTTCGACAAAATACTTATGGCTTTAAATCCATATTGCTATTAATAACTAATGATTCTATGAGGTTAGTTTTTAGTCAAGGCTTTCTGAAACTGTAGAATCGGGAACCAACTCCTGAGGCAAACAGTTAAGTAACTTTCCTGTATTACTGTAAAGTTTTATGTCATTGGAAAACATTTATCTATTGTCAGACTTGCATAGCATCACTGCAGATTGCTAGGAGACAGTAAATGTTTTTACAAGCAAAAAGCCTTCGCTTTTTCCTACTGCTATCTACTGAAGGAAAAAGAAAAAAGTTTGCACAGCTACTGGTGCAAACGTACTCCTGTTATTGACTCAGAGCAATAGATATACCTTTTAAAGATCTAAATTGAAGAAAAGGAAAAAAAAATAGCTGTTTATCCTTTAATCTCTTTAGCAGCTCAATGAAAGGAGGGGAAGGGTCTGTGTAGACAAATCTCAAAATGATGAACTTGAAGAGCTATCCCAAACAGAGCTTTGGTTGATTTATATCTACCAAAAACAGTGGGCTTTAAAAACCAGGGAGGTGAAACTTTCCTTCAGATTGCAGAGACAAGAGCGCACCTGAATACACCTACTCTCTCTGAAAAAAATTAAGCACCTACCTCATTAGAAAAACTTCCCTTTATGCAAACCAACCAGGTTGCCTCAACCTTAAAAGAACGCAATTAACACTTTCTCAATAGATTCACTTATCTCCCCCACCCCACAGCTTTTTTCTAGGTTCCTGTAATCATAGATCATTGGTTCTCCAAAAGGTCAGCATCAATCCTATCTCCATTCCCACAATTAACTTTCAAATTAAATTTTTTCTGTTGTAAAAACTAAAGAATGAGGCAGAAAAATGGAAAGAGAATTGGTTAGTCATGGGACCAGGAAGATTCTTTTAAAGTTTTTTAACTCGCTATCTTTAAAAAAAATAACAATCCATTGTTATGCTTAGTAATTATATAGAATTCAAATGAACCAAAGTAAAATAAAATGGGAGCGTACAATAGAAGATATGATCAAAATTTTTTTAAAAATTCAAGATTTTGCACTGACTCTTTTCTGCCTATCATTTAGTTTAAAAAATATGGCAGAAAACATAAAATATCCCAATTGTTAGGTTCTTAATATAGATTACATGTGTAACAGTACACATTACCCATATCTCTAGGAAGTTGCACAGTAGAAAAAAGTATTATACTATTTTGGTATTATAAACGAAAAGCATTAATATAGGTATGCGACTGCAAATAGTATAAAATTATTCCCAAAGGAGCATTCTAAATGTAACCTCAAACTACCTCATCTCTATTTAATAAGTGACCACTCAATGATGAAATATAATAAGCAAATAAAAAATTTATCATCTCAATAGAATGAAGATGCCATGTCAAAGCACTACCATTTCACAGTTTATAAACAAGTCGGTAAATGTTAATAATACTTTATATTGTATTTATATATCTGGTAGTAGGCCCAGAAATACCTTACAAAGATAATAAAAATACTAATTAATAAAGGTTAGAAAAAAATGTTGGAGCAGGTTAGAGCAACCCAATAAAAAGGATGTTTTAACAAGGATGTTGGAAATTCTATATACCATATATGCAATGGTGGAATAAAGCCTCAGTATACAAAAGGCAGTACTAAAGAAAATGGCTTTATATGATACTTAACAAAACCTTTCTGAGCCTTTTTTTCTGGGGAAAAAAAGTGAGAATAAGAATGGTGTTTTTTTGTGATTAAATATATACAGTTATATATATATGTATAACAAACTTCTTAGAATAGTGCTTCACATAGAACAAAAAATATTAAAAATACTATCAGTAGCTATTACCATTTTGGTTTGTGGGAGGACATGGCAGGAGGGAAAAGGTAGATGTAAAAATTCTTTTTCTATGAAAATCTTTCTCATGAAAGCACAGAGTTCTACATTACATGGAAGCAATATTGTCTTTTGGACTAACTAGCAATACATATTCTGGCCTTTTTAAAATTTGAGGGAGAAAATAAGAGATGTGATGTTTCTAGAGTATATGAGGGTGAATGTATAAACACGAGAAATATAAAATGGCAAAATTTCAGTCTTTCAAGGGATTTATAGGCTTTCTCTTATAGGACTATGCCACATGCTCCCATAGTACTTTTTAGTTGTTAAAAGAAAAATTAGAAAAATTAAAAATACATATATACTTAGTAGTGGCGCTTATTCTTATGTAACTGTCTACTTTTAACACCTTTCAAGTCACATAATTACCCATTTCAAATATACCAAGATTGTAAAATGTATAGCTTTGTCAATTTTCCTTTATTACATTCTTATGAGAAAATGAAGAATGTCATTTATGAGTGAAAAAGTATTTACCATTGGGTTCTACTTTATTCTAAATAATGGGCAAGCCACTGAGCATTCAGAAATATAAGCCAAGTGCTTGTCCTCAATTTAATCCCTTAATTTATAGAGAGCAAAACTGTCAACGAACAGTAGAGAAATTTCATCTTCAACAACCAGGATAACATTTTTCATTTGAATATTGGAGATAACTTGGAAGACAAAGCAAAAGGAGAACTATTTAGGGAGAAAAGAAATTGAATTAAAAACTAGAGAGGAAAAATAAGAAAGGGAAAAAAAAATCCAAGCTGACAGGTGTGTTGAGAGGTGATAATATGAAAAAGAAGGAGAATGGTTTTGACAATAATGTTTATTTAAGGTTAATACGTTTATTAAGAAAAATTAAAATCTCTGTTTGCTAACTGGAAAATCAATGATGAGAAATACAAGATGAAATGTTCAGAAAAGTCAAGAGATTAGAATCAGACCAAAAGATGTGTTCAAGAAAGGTATATTTAGGCTTCATACTCACCCTGTAATTTATGCTGAATGGTGGAATAGAATGAGATCATCTTGGAAATTGACGATGGCTGGTGGGAGTAGAGAGGGGGCAGAATTGGCATGGTTCCTTTATGAGTAACAAATGCTAAGTGTGTGACTATAATTACCAGTCTGTGCTATAGTAAGAAAAATTTAAAGTTTAAAACTAGTATAAGTAGCACATTAAAGGTACTGTTCTTAAAGAAATGGCCAGGGAAAAGTCCATTAAGTAACAATTAATTGCATATATTTGTTTCTAGAGTTTAAGGGGCAGAACACTGGTTAAAAATGTGATCAGTTGAATAAACATATAAGGCTTTCTCAAGTGAAAGTGGTCTTCCTGCAAGGAGGTAGCATTACTTTAATTAGAACTTCATATTTTAGAGTCTGACTCTAGAAATCTTAAATGAATTTGAAATTGAGAAGTCGTAGATGACTGGGTTTGGATTATTTAAATCAAGAGACTGTGGTATAACTGCAGGCCCAATGTACATCTGTATTCACAGATGTATTATAATGAGTAAGTACATGTGGTATAGCTGTATTCTTTTCCTGTAGCCCGATTGCCATGGAAAATCAATTTATGATTGGATAATCGAACATGAAAGGGGAATCACTTGTGTGATTGAAATATTTAATGGCACTAGGTCCCAAGAGTCAGAAGCCTACATCTGCAAAGGGGTGAGATACCTACCTCAAGACTTTCATCATATACATGCCATAGAACTGACTTACTGCAATTTTATTTTCTGTTTTCTACCTAAATATATCTTTTCAGTTTGAACTTTCCATACTTTTTACACATGATTAGGTGAGATTATACCCCAAATGCTTTGTTCTAGTTTTGGGTGTTTCCAAAGTCTTCAATTAAAAATTTAAGTCATCTTTTGGTAACTCCCACAGGTAACTAATCTTATTGAATAATTGTGGATTGTACTATTTTCTCTCTCAGAGGTCATCTTCTTTTCCCAATTTCCAAGTGTTTGGAGTACCACACATGTTTTTCGTGTTCTGCTTACAAACTTGATTTTTGGTCACACAGCAATCTCTCAAGTGGAATTTGGGAGGAAAACTATACGTTTATCATCACATAGTTAATAAAAATATGCTATTTTTTGCACTCTACTTCACAAAAATATCCTTGTATCCCCAAGATCAATATATCTACATATTGTGAAGTAGAGAAAATGTAAATATTAATGACTAAAATTATATCCATTCATGAAGTAGACAATGGTGCCATTCATGCCTATAGAATTCCAGCTGAAATAGATTTTGGGGAAATATGATTAATTTTATCTTGAACGTGTTATGTTTTGCATTCCTTTGAAATACACAAGTATTTTCCAGGATGAGACAGATTAGTTAGCATGTTGTTAGGCAGACAAGAAAGTCCCTGGTGGAATAAACAAAGACAGCCATATCCTGAAACTTCAGGTTCTAAGATAACTCCTTCATTCCAGAGCAAAATGTAACAGACTTGAGGTTAATAAATTATCTCATAAATCCCTTTTGGCTGGACAAACGGAACAGATCTTATAGATAGGAATGCGTTATTTTGCTAATCCCTTCAGGATAGGCTAACAGAACAAACCTGGTAGACGAATTTCATTAGAAGTTGCCAACCCCCTTCCCCAAACAGGCAAGGGAAGGTATAAAAATAAGAACTTTTGCCTCAGTTACTGGGCACCCCTATTCAGGACTCCCTCCTTCTCAGGAGTTCTGACCCTTTGCTTTTAATAAACTATCCTCTTTTTTAAAACTCCTCACCTCTTCTTGGTCCATACTTCCATTCTTGGTCTCCAGAGACATGATCCCTGCAGTCACTCAAAAATCTCCTACATGAAGGAGACAGATGATAAGTGACGTATGCTTTCCCAGGATAAAGCCAGGATGGAAAACTGTACCTGGCAATTTATGTCTTTGACAATTACTTGAGAATGGTTCTCTTGAACAAGAAGCAGAAACAAGATTTCACTTGGTGGAAGAGATTCCACCAAGAGATTCCAGGTAGAGGAGATTCTTTAAAGAAGTTTGGCTGTGAAAGGGAAGAAAAAAGAGAATCAGCTTGTCGCTAGACAGGGGCTGAGGTGAGAGGGGTTGCTTTATGTTTTGCTGTGTTTTTATAGGACTTAAACATGTTTAAATGCTGAATGAAAGCCTAAAGAAAAGAAGAAGTAGAAGATACCTCAGAGAGTATCTTAAAATAGTAACATTACAAATATTTGCACAGAGATTAAAGAAAATAATGTCATTTTATGCATTACCAAATCCAAAAGAAAACCATGTGATATTTTCTAAAGGGGAGTTTAGGGAAAAAAAAAAAAAAAAAAAAAAAGAGGGCCAGCTTGGTGGCTCAGGTGGTTGGAGCACCCTGCTCCTAATGTCTATGTCGCTGGTTGGATTCCCACATGGGCCAGTGAGCTGTGCCCTCTGCTAAGATTGTGAACAATGGCTCTCCCTGGATCCATTGGCTACCGTGAGCAACTGGAGCTCAGTGTGAACTGCCTCTGGGGCAGGAGGGGGTGGGGGGAGGCAAGGCTCATAATACCAGAATGGGCCAGGGAGCTGTGTCCTACACAACTAGACTGAGAAACAACAGCTTGAACCAGAGTGTGCAGGTGTGGGGGGAGGGGGGATAAGGGGTAAAAAACAAAACAAAAAGATTAGAAAGGCAAAAGGTATCTACTGAAAAAAGAAAAAAGACTGGCAAGTGTGATAAACTTAGAAGGGTCGCATGGAGCTGGAGGTTGTCATGGCTGAGGTTGTTTTATTGTGCCAGGGGCTAGTTACTGTGGACCGGTTACTGCATTGTCCCCAGGTGTGATGGCGTTTCTCAGGGCACGTGGGGCTCTCTGAGTGCCCAAGGCAGGTGTGCAGCAGAACCCTGCGCTGGGTATAGCACTCAACTGTGCTTTCTTCTCCGTTTGCTCTAAATACCCAGATGATTTCCATCCGCCTTGGGTAGTTATCCGAAAAAGACTTTGAGGTCATACCTTCAATTTTCTAAAGAATAACTACGTATCTCTATCTTTATCTATATACTTTTTTTCTGTAAAATCTGGCATTTATTAGTATTTTGATCAGAAAAATCCAAAGTCCCTCATACTAGATGGGTTCTGAAATTCCAGGCCGTCTCTTAGACTGTAGGGTGCAAAGCCTCAGCTTGTCATATTGGAGAGGTTTTCCAGGAGATGGACCAACTGCTGGACCAGCAAAGATGCTAAAAGAAGAACTCTGTTCTTCTAGCTGAGCCCTGTGGGTGAGCAATACTGATATAGACAGTGGAAAGAAGAGTCAGCTCATCCTCATCAGAAAAACTGTACAGTTACATGATCTGGGCTGTCGTAGGCATCAGCATAAAAAGCAGGAACTGGCTACTAGCCTCTCCGACTGAGGACCTTGCATTTGGGCATCACTAGTGGGATTCTCAGTGATGACAGAGTCCCATGCCCAACTGGAAGGGCCTAATGGCTGAGATGGAAGGGAGCTATAGAAATCTGAAACTACAGGAAAAGAAGAATAAGGACAGGTTGATGTTGTGGGTGAGGCGGGCACGTTATGGGCTGGAAGAACCTGGCTTGGTTGCTGTAGTGATAGCTGTTGCCGCTGCTGCTTCCTCAGTTTGACTCACCGGTTCCTGAGCTAAGTCTTTATTGTTGATTCCGGGTTGGTTGAGTTTCCAGGCAAGGTCCTTCTGGAGATTTTTATCTGGAAACATAGTGTGGCTAAACAGAGCCTCCAACTCTTTGTGTTGTGTGTGCATGAATGAGGTGCATTTTTGGTGCTTCTTTCATATTGACCAGCTGGATTCTGTGGTATCAAATTCATGCTGGAATCATCCATGTAGATAAAAGGGTCTGGCTGAGGATTCTCTGGAGCCATTCGCTTCATCAGGGACGCTGACATATGGGATGAAATGCCTGTCATGAATCCCCTTGGAGTGCCCATTTTCAAGTCTGCTGGATGTATCTCTCTGAACACGCAGCTTGTTTAGTGTCCAAATACCCATATTTAAAGCTCGGCACCTAAATATGTGAAAATGCTTAAGAGGAACAGAATTCAAGAACAGTTAACTCCAAGTCAAATTATAACTTTGAAAGAAGAAATCACACATATACTTTAAAAAGAAAGTGTTTATAAAAGAGAATTAATCGTGTGTGAAAAACCGAAAAGAACTTGCTCAGCTTATAATATTTTTTTTATATTTAAAAGCTTCTAAAAAGCTAAAAATGATTCATCATAGTAGGCAGAGCTGATGACTGTAAATGAAACCTTAAAAAGAAAATCTGTCTAGTCTCAAAAACTAGTATATATTAAACTTGCTAAACATAATAAACTTTATTATGATACTGAATGAAATCCTGGAAGAACAATTTAAGTTCCATGAAATGATCATATAAATTGCAAAATGGAACACCAAACAAAGGATGGCACTAAAGGGTGTTAAAATATAAGACTGAGTAATGTTCATGATGAATAAGCTTAAGAAACCACCCAGTCAGGTCTCAATACCAGAGTCTGTTGTACAAATCAGAAATTGGTAAACATTTTATGTTCAATAATTCAATTTATTTTCCTTTAGTTATGAATTTCAACCAATTTACTAAATTTTGTATCAATGTCTTGCTTTGGGAACCCCAGATATAAGTACATGCTAAATTTATTTTGTGTATAGGAACTACTGAGGATTAAAATAGCCCATGTAAATATAGCAGTGAATCATTTTACCTTTTGATAAAAGTAAATCAGACTATGAACTTTGTTTATACCGGATGACTTACATAGAAAATTTTTCTTATTTCCTTATATTATTTCCTTATATATTATGGAGGCAGGAGTTTCTAAATCATTTTCTAAATTAATTCAAATTATAGAAGTCACAGTGTTCTCTAATATGATTGCATATATTTTTTTTAAATAACCAGAATTCATCTAGGTAAATTCTATTTCCTAAGTGTAATTCATATTGTATTCAGAGTTGGTGGTTGCACATGTAAGTGATTGCTGGTTTTAGCTGCAATATTTCTTAAAAGAAACAGAGATTCATAAACTTTTTCCTCATTGTCATTTCTTTTCCCTAAAGTAAAACTAAAAAGTTATGTGAATATAGTAATCTTTGCTTAAAACAAAAACAAATAAACCTGAAAACATTCTTACTATGCCATTGGTTCATCCTTCTTTTAGCTTAAAGTAACAGTTTGATAGAAAGAGGATATACCTAATACATCTTAGATAACTAGCATATATATAATGTATTAAGTCCTATAGGGTACTATTTGCCAACTGACCTTGATTAGATGATGCATTTTTTAGGTAAGATTGGACATGTTTCTTAAATAAGATTACCTATCAAGAAAAAGAAATTTAAAGAGCAATTACTAATTTACAAATGATTGATTTAAGGGATCTTCCCTGTCATCAAAGTAAAAATATTTTTAAAACAAAATTATCTCATAAAATTACTTCTGTGTCTTATAAAGTTGTTTATGTATATCCCGCTGCAGAGTAGTTCCATTTTTAAATCTATAATCATCACAAACCAATATTAAATTCATCCCAAATTTTCACCGAATTCAAATTGCCTGGGAGGTTACAGTCACCAGATAGTTCTACAAGTTTTCATGTTATGTTTAGATTCCATCCTAAATTTTTATGATAGAAAGACAATACTGTAAGATTTTCAATGATTGAGTTTCATATTACAAGATATGGTCAAATTTTAATTATATTTCCACAAGAATGTAATCATAGAAGTTATTAAACATAATCAACGCTTAAATATTTACTCCATAGTTAGATGATAGAGTTGTAATATTAAAATGTGCCTTTAGTTTTGAAATTGACAGTGGAAAAATTTACCCCAGACAGCAGTTCCAGAATTTGATTGGGTTTTTAAGATCAATGTAACCAAATGCCTAGTTCAAATGTCTATGAGATAAAAAGTGAGAGTGAGAATTTTCCTCCCCTCTTCCAATTTTTTTATCTGTCATTTGCAAATAGTCTCTACTTTGGAAGAAAGTCACTGATAAGGTCAATTAAACTTTATGTAGAGTACCAAAATTGTGTGAAATCGCCCTCTATTATAAAATTGACTATTTATTTGGAGTAATATTCCTTCCTCAAGTTAATAATTTAAGACTTAGCATATATAATTCCCTAAATTATACATGTTGCAAAATTTTGTTTTTAAGTAGATTTTTTTTGTAATGAAATGCATATTTCCATACAGTGCTCTAAGAACTTATTTTTAAGGAAGAAAAACATGTACTTAACAATAGTATTTCAGAACTATCAATAGAAAACAAATAAAAAGATTGAAAAGAAAAAAATTAATAATTCTTTCTGAATAGTAATTCTGTAGAGACAATTTTTAACCAGGAAACTATAATAGAGAAGGAGATGTTTGTGAAAGAGATAGTGTTTTACATTTTCAAGCACATTAGCAGCTTTACTGTGGTTTTCCCTTTATGATTTTAAATTCAAAATGACTATTAGATACACACACACACACACACACACACACACACACACACAAAGCAACGGCCCATGCACATTTATAGATACATACATCTTTCCTAAATCTGCTCACTAAAAGAACCTAAAACAGTGATAGCTCCAGGATGACTTGAAGAAATTAATGATTCTGGGACCAGAATAAAAAGGGTTAAATATGAGGATTGAACATCTTGTGGTGGTAGAAGTAAGGAATTGCTCAGGAAATGGTAGGATATATAAGGACATAGGAGCCAGCTTGAAGAGATAACCACAGGCCAAATTTGGGAAAATATGATTATCAAGTTCAGTCTGTGACAAATGAATCTAACTGTATTACAAATGTAAGACATAATCTCTCTGAAGTAGGTAGGGAGAACAGAGCTGACCTAATTAACTGGAAAACAATATTTTGATTGGAAACTGTAAAGCTAAAGACAAAAGAACTATACATAAGCATTGTATTCTAGTTTGTAAAATTGGTTCTAACTGGAGTATGGTTTAACAATTCTGAAAGCACTTTGCATCTATATTAGGGTTGAGCAAATAGGAAAATTAATGTTAGATTATGCAAGCCAGATTTCTCACTTATAGAGGAAGAAATTACAATTGAGCAATAAATCTCGAATGAACCATGTGGTTCTAGGTTAGAGCTGAAACATTAGTATGAACTCATGTTTAGTTTTATAAATAGATGACAGATTAGACAGATAGATAGATGATAGGTAAGTAGATTAGATAGATGATTATAGATGCATGTGTATACATTGATTCATAAATATACATGTACTCCCCTGCACTGTTCACTAGAAGCAATGATATTCCAGTAGCAGTCAGAAAACAGGTATCTAGTTCCTGGTTTGTAATACCATTCTCAATAACAAGAGAAATGGCTTTTCTAGGACTGGGGCAGAAAAAATACAAGATGAGCCTGGAGCACCCTTTAGTACAAAAAAGTAAATAAAGTGCTCAAAAAACAAAATGGGAGGCACACAGGAGTCAATCTCTCATTGTCCAAAGCTGGAAAAATTGGCACAACATAATGAATACCATACTATGAGATTATAATCCAAAGTATAAAATAAATATACATGAGCTAATACTGATATAAATAAATAATTGAATGGATAAATAATTGAATAGATAAGTAAATAAAGGAGTAGATAAGTCCTCATTTATAGAAGAATTACAAACACATAATATACTCGTATGTTGGTATTCTCTTCCAGGAGATGGAGGTTAATGCTCTCCTTGCATGTGGGCTGGACTTAATGACTCACCTCCAAAGAATAGAGCATGGAAAGGGAAAAATAATAACTTTTCCCAGTGGAGAGAACTGGCAGACACTATATTAACTGAGTGATCAATGTTAACAGCACTGATTATGAATTATGCTAATATTATATACTCCCTAATGTAATGTGATACTGTTGCCATGTAAGTGACATTTTTTTTCTTAGAAAATGCACACTGATAATTCAGTGGTAAAATAGCATGATGTTAACTTACTGTTACATGGTTCGGAAAAAAATACACAGACACAAACATACCATGTATATGTGTTTGTGAGTATACATACACACAGAGAAAATAATAAAGGAAACATGGCAAGTGTTAAAACAGATGAAGAATTAGGACGAGAGGCGTATCAAAATTCATTGTACTATGCTTGCAACTTTTCTAACATTTAAATTATTCCAAAGCAAAAAGATAAAATTCAAAAGTAACAGTTTTTCTTATTACAGTATCAATATAGTCATTATAAATTTTTGAGGAAAAATCAAAATTTTAAAAACAATATCAATAGATTATGAACATTTCATACTTTAAAAATTCATTTATATTTTGTAAGGAAACATATTAGACAAATTGATTTTTAACCTGATTTGTTTCCTTGGTATAGTGTGAACATTTTGTAATATTATAGTTATACTGTTTTAATAGCTGAGTGGGATTTCATTGTAGGATTATTTAACCAATTTGCTACTGCTGCTTACTCAGACTATTGATATTTCAGTATAATAGCCAACAGTGATACAAAACATATTTCTAGCTAAATCTTTTCCTACATGTGTAAATATTTTCTTAATATAATTTTCTAACAGCTATTGATTTGTGTTAAATAGTAATAATTTTTTATTGTCATATATGCATAGAAAAAATCCAATGAAACCTAGGGAATCCACAGACTCCAACACCCTCATTCTATTGAGTGGAGGCCGTGACCATAAGTATATTCTATTTTTAGTTCTGGTAGTTCCATTATAACTTTAAATCACAGAGCACTGTTCCTTTTTCTATTTACTCCCAGCTACAAAAGGTTACAGAGTTAGTGCACTTATATTACCTTTCATTCCCCTTTCTACATTCAAAATAGTATAGTCATCTTGGATTTATTATTGTTCACCATGGACCATATGCCAGGCACTACATAAAGAGAGGAAGAGTGTCAGAGAAGGAATAAATGATGGTAAAATAAAATGTTTGATTTTCTTATTCTTAATTGATCTAATAGAAAACTGTTTGCTCAAAGTAATCATAGCAACAATGTATTGGGTGATTATAGGGTATTGATAAGTAAGATGAATGACATTAGTGTTATAAGAGTGGGAGCACAAAATTGATAATACTGTTATAAGGTACCTGCACTGTCCAGGAAGCATAATAGTGTTATTTGAAGATGGACTTATTTGGTGTAAATGTATATTGCAAACTCTAGGGCAACGACTGAAATTTTTTTAAGAAGTTTGTTTGATATGCTAAGAGAAGAGAGAAAATGAGATTATACAAAATGCTCAATTAATACCAGAAAAGGCAGAAAAAGGGTAGAAGACAGAAAAGAAACAAAGAACAAGAGCCATGAATACCATACATATTTGTTTTCCACATGTCCAGAAACAGAGCTACTCTGATGATGGCAACAATTGCCATCTCTTCTGTTTTGATCACTTTAGTCACCAACTGCCAAGGATTCTGATACTTAGAAGCTCTCCCTGCTGCTGCGGGTGATCAGAAGAGTGGAAAGAATGTTTTATACATTAGTGCCCCCTTTATTCCTGGTTTCGCATTTCATGGTTTCAGTTACCCATGGTCGACCACAATCCAAAAATATTAAATGGAAAATTCCAGAAATAAACAATTTGTAAGTTTTAAATTGCACACCATTCTGGGTAGTGAGATGAAATCTGGTCCCATCCTGCTGTGTCCCACCCAGGGGGTGAACCATCCCTTTGTCCAGTGTATACACATTATACATGCCTAGCCATTTAGTAGCCATCTCCATTATCAGATCAACTGTCATGGTAGCATAGTGCATGTGCTGAAGTAACCCTTATTTTATTTCGTAATAGCACAAGAGTAGTAGTGCTGGCAATTCAGATATGCCAAAGAGAATCTGTAAAGTGCTTCCTTTAAATGAAAAGATATGTATGTATAGAAAGACATGTGTGTATAGCAAAAAACATAGTATGTATAGCTTTTCATACTATCTTAGGTTTCAAGCATTCATTTGGGGTCTTGGAATGTATCTCCCGCAGATAAAGTGGGGGACCACTATATTCAGGTATGTATCTTAAAACAGTACTGCCATGCGTTTCTAGCATCAGAGATGAGTTTTAGTGAAACACTCCTCTTAGTTTTTATTCCCCAGTCCTCTCTAGAACAAATTCATGAATCCCTGGAAACTGAGCCAAATGATTGTCTTAGTGACAGACACATTGTTTTACTCAGAATCACTGTCCCTTCTTTCTCTTCCTGAGATAATGTCCTTATATCAAACTCTGTTAATTTAGTATAAGAAGTTATTATGTGTGCCATACATGGTGGATGACACCATGTGAATCTAACCCAGTTCCTGTCCTCAATAAGTTCACATTCTAATAGAGAAGGTAGAGAACCAAAATAGATAATTGAAATATAGTATAATAAATGCCATGACAGAGAGAAGAATATGAGTATCGGAGCACAAGATAGAAGCACTTAAGCTGGACTGAATGGCTATCTCAAAAAATATCATGATCAACATAAGTTTTGAAAGATGAGGAAAGGTTAGCTAGATGAAGAAACATGTTGCAGATAATGTAATGTGTGCAACAGATGCAAAACATGAATAGAGAGCCTAACATTTTAGGGCTATGATAGTGTTCTTAGGATAATTAATTTTCCAGAAGTCTCCTGGGTCCTTTGTTCTTTTTCCAATGTGACTGCTGTCTGGGCCTACACCTCAATCTATCAGCCATCCAGGGGCATTTTTTAAATCAACGGCTAATGGTTAAAGTGCAAAGTGGATCATTTCTCAGTAAAAAATCAATGACATTGTTTGAAAAAGAATACAATAGGTAAAATAAGGAGGAAGAAGAGAGACAACATCTAACTTCACTCGCCTCCTGAAATGTCAGGAGGTACATTTCAGGTGTTTGGTTGGGTCTGGGACAGCAAGTGGCCTGGGGAAATGTGTACAGTCAGTCATGTCATGCAAAAGATATTTGTACTAGCATATTTGTGACTGGTGCCAATACTTGGCAAATTAAAATAGAAAATGAAAGCCTTTGCCAGCAACTGACTAAAATGACAGGCACTAGCTTTCCTAATGTGACCCTACCCAGTGAGTTCTCATTGTTTGCTACAAAAACAACTCCAGAAATTATCTGATGAGCGGATGTCTTGTGTTAGTCTTGGTCATTCAACTGGCCTAACATACAGGATGTTTGCCAGTAAGAAGAGGGGCAGTTGTGTTTTTGAAGTCTATACTTTTCTGTCTTACATTTCAGTATTCACAGAAAATCTAGCTAATTCATCTTTAATTTTATTTTCACCTTAATACACAGTGTCCTACCTTGAGTTGAGAAATCAGCCAGTTGTTGGAAAGCAGCATTAGATGTCAAAAACCTATCAAACTTAATCTTACAAACAAATCAGGCAAGTTGCAAAAGCTTGAGATGTCATCCTCAAGATATGTACACATAGCAATAAATTGTGAACCTAACGTGTCAAAGTAGAGCAGAAAACTAAAATAGTCATCTAAAGTTCTCTCTGTGATGAGCCTAGATCTCAAAGGAAAGGATCTTTCAGAGTGTGAATGAAAATGCATAAGCTTAACTCATTGCTTTTCCTGCCTATTCTGCTCTTTCTTGATCAAGATTATTAAATCAATAAAATGTTTTTGAACTTCTACCTTGATTTCATAACCTTGTTATCTACAGCTGCCCATCTTCTCACTTTTCCCCTGGATACAATTCAGAAGCAGCAGAGAAAAATGTCCTCATCTGTTGCTCAAACCACAAGAAGCCCAATTCTCTTTCATGACATTTCTTTTCTTTTGCATTATGTCCAATTGTTTACTACAAAATAATATCTTTCCTCAAATTAACTTTTGAATTTAATGAAGGTATTTAATAGATTTGGTTTCTAGATTTGTTTTCAAAAAATTTTGATGTGGTGAAGAGTTGAAAATAATATATTACTCCAGAAATTGTTAGTCTATGTAAGTCTTTTATGTCTGGTGAGAGCCTGTGACCCAAACTTTTTTATTTAACCCCCACCCCACACACACTTTTTTTTTGCTGTGGTTTATAGAAGCTAAAAGAATCTATGGTAGTATCTGGAAAATAAATGCATAACAACATTTAATAAAAATAGACTTCAAAATAGTAAACTGAGCCTCTAAAATGCCCTTTTAGATAATAAAATCTGTTCTGAAATCAAAATAACTTATGAGGCCACCATAAAATAAACTAGACATAATTCAATAAAACAGATTTGATAGACCAGAGCTGACTCTGTTATATATAAATGATAATATAATATAGGAAGCATCACAATTCAATGAGAAACAGATGGACAATTCAAAACACTACATTGGCCAAAAACTTCAATGTCATAGAAAGAGTGGGAAGAGACCACTAGTGACTTAAGAGACACAACATATGGACTGGGTTTGGTCTCATATGCAAACAAATCAATTGTAAAAAGACACTGCTGAACTATCAGGAAAATCTGAATATGGACTGAGCATTAGTTGATATCAAGGAATTATTATTAATTTTGCTACATGGGATAAAAAATGGTAATTATATAGTTTTTTAAAGGAAGTGTCTTGCTCAGTTAGAGCAACATGCTAGATTATTTACAGGTGAAATGAACAGATGTCTAGGATTTGTTTGAAATCATCCAAGATTAAAAAACAAAACAAAACAGAAGAGTGGAGGACAAAGTGATGAGATTAAAAAAGATAAAATCATTGGTGAAATACTGGAATTCATTATTTTATCCTTGGTATGTTTGTGTACTTTCAAAGATTTCTGTACCAGAAAGTTATTTTTTAAAAAACACAAATAATTTCTTCAGATAATATCTCACATTGAAATAGGAAAGAAAAAAAGTCAGAGCGTTTTTCTAGGAAAAACGAGAGAGGAGAAGGCTGCAAACTCCTCCCAGATCTTCACCCTTTCCCAAGAAACCCCCTGAAACTTCTCCATGGAACACGGTTTGAAAACTGCTGTATCTGGTTCAGCTCCCTTACTGACAGCAGAGGTTCTCTCCACGCACTATCAGTTTAGAGTTGACTGTTCCCATCCCACAGCTGACCTATTTATGGGTCCCACAGTGTGAATAAGTACACTATGCTCACCTCCCTGCACAACCCAGAGAGGGATCTCCCTTGTATTCACACTGACTTCACCCCTTTCTTTGCTCTTGGTGCCTGAAACTTGGTAAATATGTTACTCATCTTTTGATTTATTGTCCTTGTATGCAGAATATTTCACCCCAGGACAAATTATAGTTTTCGTGTTAATAAAGGACTATATAAACTAAAGTTTAAAAATCACATAAAAAGCTAGAAAAAGACAAGGGGCTATTCTTTTTATTATAAAAAGAGCTCTTAAAAACACTAAGACCACAAAAGAGCAAACGGCAAAAGTCACAGTCATTTTATATAAGAAAAATACCATAGGTATATCTATATAAATATACATATAAATCATTAAGGTCACCATTCATTAAAGTCATGTAAATTAAAATAAAAATGTCTCACCTATCAAAACAGCAATAAAAATAATTCAACTATAATTCTTTCTAGGTTCAAAATAGTCTTTAAAATGTTCAAACCTTTGACTGTAATTCTTAGAAATTACCATAAAGAAGCAAATCTGAAATTTTGAAAAATGAAGAAGGTTGTCATTAAATATTACTTATAATAGCAAAAAAATTGAAAACAAACTAATGTTCAACAATAGATGAGTGATTAGCTAAGTAATAGCTCAAATACTCAAAGACATTTAAAAAGACATTAATGCAAAAATGCTTACATTTTAAGGTTAAGTCTAAAAAATGAAGGACGTTGATTTTCATATAAAAACTATCACTAATATTTTCAAAATAAAAGCAAACGTATTCATAGATTCAAAAATATTAAAACAAAATCTATACATTTAGTCATTCTTTTGTTTGGATGTTGAGATAAAAGGAGTTTTTTTTCCTTCTTGTTTTTTGTTAAGCTTTAAATTCCTTTCAAATTCAATAAATATTTGTTACTTTTACAATTCTGTTAAGTATTATTTGGAAAGATGTGTACTTAATTTACAGTGTTAACAACTAGTGTTTATTAGGAAAGGATGACATAGAAGCTAAGCAATCAGAGCTGTTCCTTGATCTTCGCAGTGATACATGTCCTGTTGAAATTTATTTGTCCTTTAATTACAGATCTTTGTATAAAGCAGCTAGCTAGGCAGAAAGTGAAAAGGGATTGCTGAGTGTAGATGAAATAGAGGTCTCTGGCAGAGCTCTTGATCTTCCCTTGGCAAAATTTTTGGAGATTATGAAAGATAATGCCTCATATTATTCTGAACCAAAAATTACTATCATGATCAAACTTTTTCTGTTGTGAGCCAACCATACTGTCATTCACATTAAGAACCACATGCTGATTGTAGAGCATTATGAAATATTTAGGATATGTCACTTTGGGAAAAAGTTTCTTCTTTTAATTTTAAGTACAGTGCTTGGCTATGTGTCCAAGTAATGTAGTATTATTTGTAATAATGACATATTGGGGGGAAAAACCTGAAATGTCCAACAATAGAGGAATAATTAAATATAGTGCAGAATATTCACCCTGCGGAATATATTATAGCAATTAAAAATGAGGTGAATCATATATTTTAACATGAAAGTTTATTGTAGGGAATAAATACAATAATTCACAGGCAGTGTGTATATCTGTGTATAATTTGGTTATATTTAGGAAGTGGATTGGAAGGAGCCTTCACTTTTTTACATGCTTCTGCCTTTGTATTTATGTGATGAGAAGGTATTGCTTATAAAACTAAAGGAAGAAGAGGAAAAGAAAGGAGGAGGAGGAGAAAGAATCAATAGGAACAGTACCACCAGCAGCAGCAGAGCAAGGAAAGAGAAAGAAAAAAAAAAAAGAAGGAAAGTTTCCAGCTGCTGCCACCAGATGGATGTAGGGCCATTTTCTAGAGTGGGCCTTGACTATCCAGAGAGGGTGTCACCCTCTCTCGATTATCTTAGTGAAATCACCATAGGCCAGTTCTAAATTTTTGTCACTCAAAAGTCAATTTACCAAGAGCTGATCTATTTCTGAAAGGTAGGCCTTGTGTTTTCTCCATATATGAGGGTAATATAAAAACTAGGAAACCACCGCATGCATTTATAGTTAGAAACAGATGTAAACACTGGAGCAGAGCGTCCCATTCTGGGATCCCATTCTGGGATCAGTCTCTTACCCTCTACGGCAAAGCCATTTGGGAGAGCAGAGTAGCTAAGGGCATTCAGGCACAGATCTTGAATGGCCCACGTATAGTCCTGACTTCAGTCAAGTTACTTAACTTGAATTATTCCTCTGTAAAATGGAGGCACTAATAATTATCACTTCAGTTTGTTGTGCATAAATGGATGTATTAATATACTGAGAAGATAATTTAATGAGCATAGAAGAGGGGGGAAGAATTTAATGTGAATGGCTAGTTTCAACTTCTGTGTCTATTTACCTAATGGGGATATAGGTGATATAGAACCAGAGAGTTGTGTCTGCTACAATTGCATTCATTAATTAACAGTCAGTAATTGTTAGTATTGCTATTAGTTCTATACCAGACAAAATGCTAGACAGTGACAATAAAAGAGAAAAAGAAAAGGTCCCTGTTTTTACAGTGAAAATATATATATATATATTAAGGAAGTCAAACACTGAACCATTCAGTCCATGTTGAGACCAGAAGTGAGCCAGGTGCCATGGGAGTAGAAAACGGGCAGCCCTAGAAGGTCAGAGAAAGATTCCAGGAGGAAGCTAGATTTCAGCTGAGAATTAAAAGATAAGTAAGAGTTAGCTAGGTTGGAGAGACGGACTGTGACTCAGAGATAACTGTTTGTACAAGGACCACAGGTGGGAAGAAACAGAGAGCTTTGAGGGTACTGGAAAAAGTGTAGAATAACTATGGCTTACGGAGGTATAAGGAGCAATGAGATTGTAAAAAAGCCCATGTCCAGCTCCTGTAATGTCTTAGAGGCATACTGAAATACTGCAGTCATAATTTCCATGAAGATAAAGGGAGCCATGAAAGATTTCTAAACTGGGAATTCATTCTATCCCCCTTCTCTATTATTGTCCTTTATATGTTAGTAATACTTCTTCTAGGAGTTTTATGGTGGGGACACATTCCGACCCTTACTCTTCTAAGTCAATATTGATTCATCAAATTCTCTGAGTTCTGAAGGTGACTTACTATGTGTACCTATCTACTGTAGGAATTGAATTTCTTTAAAATGCTCCTCACCTTGCTTTCTTTTCATATTTATACTATTCTTATTTTCTAGTCCTCAAACATTAAATATGATGTAAAACACTAAGGTTTGTTTTCCAATGGCCTTGTGATTATGCAAATTGGTTATCATGCTTTTACTTATTACAATATTTATAGAATTAGAAAACACACAGGAAATGTTTTGACATTCAGAATTCAACTGTACTGGCTATACCCCTCTCTTCCTCTGCCCCCCCCCCCAAAAAAAATAAAAACTACCTTTTTCTTTGTTCATTTCCCTTGAGAGAAATAATACCCATTAGTTGATGCCTCCCATTTCTCAAAGAATTACTACCTATCCTATGTTCTTTACTCTTATCTCATTTAATCATCACAACCTTGCTAAAATGGCATAAAGCAAAGAAGCCATTACCTGAGGACACATCTTCCTAACGGATGCACAAAATAAACTGACATGAAGCACTGATGCTCATCAATACAGTTCAAAATTACGATGGCCTGATGCTGAGATGCTGAGTGTAGTTCCCTGGGAAGGAGCTTGGAGGTGCCATTTGTTTCTCAGGGTGTGCACTGCCTCTATAACACCTCGCTGCAAAACAAAGGCTGAACACTATTTTCACTTGTCACCTTTTTCACAAAAGCAAAAATCCTCTTTAGATTTCTTCCAGTTGGCAAAAACAAGTATTGATATAGGTCTTCCATAAAAGCAAAGTGACCCGAAGAAAACTTTCAAAAGTGGGGAATACCTGTATATCTTGCTCAAGGTCACACAATGAACAACTGACAGGCACAACTCCCAATAGTCTGTTTCAGCTTTTCTGTGCTTCTACCGGCTCCAAAAATTCCTAGAACCATAAAAAAAAAGTATTCCTAGATAGATAAAAAAGAAAAAAAAAACTCATGTTTGAAATTATTGGCATTGAAAAGCGTGAGAAGAAAGGTATTCTATTCCTCAAACCTCTAGCCCACAACTGAAAATATGCAAAATCTGATCATGGATGAAAAATACATGTTACTTGCTATAAATGGAAATGAATGGTAAAAATAAAAGTACGCCATATCCAAACCATCAATACAGCTGCGCCCTGACATATGGTTGCACTTAAACGGTTTGGGGAGATACTAAAAATAACAAGAAAGGACGCAAGACATGTTAAAGCACCATGTTTTAAAAATGTATAGTGTATAAGGATGAAAACAAGACCAAATTGTTTTTAATGTGGCAAGAATTCTTTCAGACACTCTTTTCTTGCAAATATCTCACCTAATTTCACTTACATCATTTTTGCTTGACATAGCATTTCAACACAAAGCACATTTTACTTGATTAACCAAGTTTTGTGAACACTTTTCAAGGGGAAACAGAGTTCCTACAAATATTGGAAATTCCCCAGAAGTCCTGGGATTTTTGAAAATCTTAAGACATTCATGTTTCTAATTCTTGAAAATATTTGCAGCCTTAATGCGATGTGGCTTTTAAAAACAGTATCAGCTTTTTAAAGGTCATCCTGCATTTAGCCACAAATTAAGAGTATTGTTAAAAATATATATTTTTTAATGCAAAACAAAATCCTGTCTAAATACCTGAACCAATCATCAGGTTATCTTTGTTACCACAAGTGATGAGCTTAGTTCTGAGTTACATTGATTTATGACAAATTAAAAGTGATTTTTTTTGGTTTTAATAATTTATTTCCAAAGCTAAGGTACTGCTGATAAACACACAAGCAAACGAAAACCTGTAAATTCCTTTGTTAACTAGCCAATTATACTTTTTTTCTTATCAGAGCTTCTCTTTTTATTTTTCTTACATTAGGTTACTTTTATACAAACAGATTTCCACACTAAAATGTTTCTCTTATTCAATATTACTTGTAATACATTACAGCTTCTTGAGCTTTCTTTTTTCTCTCCCACATAATATCTAATTTTCATGTAGAATCATCAGTTTAGAGCAGAGCTTGGCTATAACATTGACTAAAGTGGTTGAATGCCCAATGGCACTCTGGTTCCCACACTTGCCGCCTTTGGAGTTTTAGATAACCATCCCTACAGTTTTGTACTCTAAGTGCTGCAAGTTCACTAGACAAGTGAGGATCGGAGTAAAGATGAAAATTAAATAAATTTTTTGATGATTTCCAATGACCACAAATGTTAAATATCTGCTAAATTATTTCAGAGTTACTACTGAAATGTTTAACTTGGCACTTATTTGTTAAAAGGTAAATATTTAGAGGAACAGGTATAAGATATACATGAACAAAAAGAAGTGTTTGATACAACACATAAACAAAATCCAACAACAAAACTGTTCTAAATGTGTGTAAAAGAGAAGAAAAGGAATTTGATGCAAGCTTTCTATCATTTAATGCATTTTAACTTAAACTGCAGATTAAGGGAAAGAAACAAATTACAGAATTGAAACATCAGTTGTCAACAAAATCTGAGAAAAAAATGTACATATGCATATGTACGTGTACGTGTGTGTGTATATATACATATGTATACATATATATACACACACATATATTTTAAGCTATGAGAATGTGAAAGTAAAGAAGAAATATGATTTAAAGTTCTAAATGGAAATAATCTCAGTCACAGTATAAGTTGTTATACCTGCTGTCATTTTTTCATTTTTAATATTATGAATTATAAAATTATAAACTATATTTCAAATATACAGAAAATATAACAGACAAATCTATTATAATTTTAACTTGCATTGAATTATAGATGACAGGATGCTGGATATAGTTACATTTAACTTCCAAATTATTTTAGCATCACTGAAATCTGAAACTTATGAATGTAAAATGGTTGTTTCCCCAAAATGTTTTTAAATTACCTGTATACAAAAAGGCAGTCAATGACAAGCTTGGCCAAAATATGGAAAATTGTCTCAGAACAAACATTTTCTTTGGTTGTATCCATCTTTAAATAAAACTTTATATAGTGAGTAGCTTAGATGATTAGAAATGAATATAACAGAGAAGTATAAAGGTCAATTTAATTCCAGTTGTTCTGCGTTGAGTAACTAACTTGAATTTGAGCAACAATCACATCAAAGTCTTCAGAGGCAATGCCTAATTCATACTCTAGGACTCTGGCTGGAGCTGAGGCTTCATGTCCTGTTTCAGTGAATCTTCACGTTACCCTTTTACCTCTAGAGTTGTTTGAGTTCATCTCAATAGTAGTCACTTCGCAGTTTAGGCTTAAGGTTAGGTTTAATTTTCAAAGGGAAAGATTTCTAATTTAGTTAACTGCACTAAGAATTAATAAATGTACCGTAAGATATGAAATATATAACCCTGACTCAAGTTTTTCAAAGTAGAAGGCAGTCTTACATCTCTCTATTTTTTTTTATAAATAGTTAATATTTTATTATTTTTCTAAGAGCACGGGGTCTCTTTGTTTACTTTTAAAATAAAATAACCCTCATGGTTTCTGCTACCTAGCAACTAAAAACTATCTTACTGTCTGTCTACGCTAATTCTGATGTATAGTTTCGTAAGGAGTAACGGACTGACACGAGATTCCAGCACAAATGCCAAGCTCCGTTTCATTCCATATTGCACAGGGGCAGATGGCTCATTGCAGTAAGTCAGACTTGGGCCCAGGGTTTGCTTCCTAAAGTGGATGCCCCTTGAGACAGTTTTTATATTCAACAGGAAAGTGTGTGGGCACTGAAATTACTGTGCACGTCATAACCTAAATAAGCATTTGGTCTTTGGAAAGAAATATCCAGAAACCAGAAGAAATAATCTGACTTAAAATTCCAACACTTTTGAAGACCAGGAGAAAAAAAATGTAAAATTTTCCCTCCAAATTAGCTTTCTTCTTTACACGATACTCTTCTTATTCTTTTCTTCTTGAAGCATTGTTTCTATGGTATTTGTTCCACGTCTGCTCTTGAGCTCTGAAAATTGCCAGCTGCAAATTCTGACATGCCAAGGGCTCAGCTATAT
The DNA here is from genome assembly GCF_964194185.1 of Rhinolophus hipposideros. Taxonomy (NCBI): domain Eukaryota; kingdom Metazoa; phylum Chordata; class Mammalia; order Chiroptera; family Rhinolophidae; genus Rhinolophus; species Rhinolophus hipposideros. The sequence goes on from NC_138049.1 coordinate 37,618,246, forward strand.
TTGCCCAACCAAGAGAAGGTAAAAACAGAATGTTGGAGCCAGCAAAGATTATAAACATGTTTCTACATTGTTGTGTGCTGTTTATTAAAAGAACTCACTGTAAGACTTTAATAAGCCCCCAAACTTCATTATTTTGCTCTCCCTCCAAGTATGAAGCACAGATGTTTTGGCATGTTGGAATTTGAAGTTTGGAATTTTTAGGAGAGGCAGTGTGTGGGCAGGGAACTAGCACCCTGGGCAGGTTGAGGTTCGGAAATTTTCTCAAAATAAGGTAAAAGAATAGCCGGTGTGGCCTGGAAACTTAATAAAGACCCATGGGGGCTAGGGTGTTAATACACTGAACCAAATAAGGGTACTGGACTTCTTCCCAATATTTGAAGACATTAGACAATCCTACCGCTTTTAAAAATAGGCAGCATAAGTTTGTGCATAAAATTCTGAAGTAAAACAATGGTAATATAAAACATATGATTATCTAACAAAAGAGTAGGGAATTTCATATAAAAGCAAAGGCTTTGCTTAGAGTAAGTTTCCTATTGTTTACAGCGTAAGAAATACTGTTACAAGACTATAAAAAGGACCATTAAGTTTATCTTCCCTATTCCCGTTTCTAACATGACTACCCTTTCCTCAATTGCCACCCATTATTAACCTTTTTTGTTTTTTCCCCAGTGGACTCTAGCACTACACTGCCCAATACAATAGCCACTAAGCCACATGTGAGCTATTTAATTAAAATTAAACCAATTCATTCATTTCTTCACTTACTAGCCATATTTCAATTGCTTAGTAGCTGCAGGTGGGTAGCGGCTACCACAGTGAACAGAAGAAAACATGTCTACTACCACAGAACATTCTATTTCTAGAAGATTAAACATTTTAAAACTTCTGGGAAGCACTCACATTGTAAGCTCCACAGGACAGGGACTGTATAGTCATCGGAAGAACCGCCACTGCTGACAAAGTGCCTGATATATTGGAATTTCCTCTGGAATTAGAACTTGTCTGATGTGTGTGTTGCAGGATGGGAAGCATTAAGAGGTTTGATTTTCCACTTCATTTTTATAGTTTAAAATGATATATTTTTATAGTTTAAAATTGTACATATGCATCATATGCTTACATACTTTTAGAAAAGTGAAGATTGAAAGTTGGGACATGTTTAGGATGGATTAGAACTATTGCTAAAAGAGGTAGGTTGCCCTCCCACCTCACACACAGATATCAGAAACCCATTGTATAATTCCACCCTACTATTCTAATATTCAGTAATCTCATCATCTGTCCTTCCACACCCGTGGAACCCTGCTTATGTAGAATACACAAACACATACACTCAACTCATCAGTTTCTCTATTTTCCATAGTAAATGCAAACACAAACAAGCACAGAGAATCCTCTCCCTTTGGATTCTCGGCCAGCCAAATGATAATACTTGAATTGCTGACACTGCCAATTATTTTGACTGTTCATTAGATAATCCTTTTGACTGTAGGTAAATTCATAATCTTTGTTCATCAAATTAATTTAAAAAAATGAATTAGATTATTTTTAAATTAGTAGTATTTTTATGCCCCAGTAACTGACTAGTTAGCTTTGTAATATTTATGAAAACAATTTTAAGTTAAAAAACTTTCTTGAAATGTGACTTTAAAATGTTAATATACTTTATATTTAAAATTACAGCAATATTATCAATCGTCCAGAATTGTCCTACTTCCACTGAATGGTTCAATTTTCCTTGGGTGTTAAGAATTTTTTAAATCTTATTTTCTGTATTATCACAATGCCTTGGAATAGAATCATAGATCTATTTCATTTTTGTCACAGAGCACAACCATACTCAAACCAACACTGTTCCTCTTTTATCTCCAGAAGGCTCTATGGCTTTAAAATTTCAGCATAATTATCTTTTTATCCTTACTTTTCTCATGTATTGATCTACTAAGTTACTCGTTACCTAATTTTAAACTCTGTTACACCTCATTGATTGAACATATTCCAAAATTTAACATCTGTTTACTTTTTCTTTTTCTCAATTGAATATCCAAAACATGTTAACAATATTGCACTAAACCTAGCTAATAAGTATTGTCCTTTCAAAGATTCCTGAATCTTGTTCATCTTACTTGTCCAAATCCTTATAACCAAAGGAAATAAATGTCTTTGATAATTGTGAATCGATGCAATAAAAGTTTTAAAAATCACACAGAATATAGAAACTATCTGTACACTAAATTAAAACTTTATTGAATAAAGAACACTCTCCAGAACACATGATCTGATGGACTAGGTTTACATTGTATGCAATGAAGCTGAACATGACAGTAGTTTAACATGGAATGTCAAACAAATTAGTATTTATCATTGTACAAAACAGTTTATGTAGATGACATGCAAGAAGAAAAGTATGATACTCTGCATTTTCACTAATCATCTGTGATGAATTTTAAAAAGACATTTGAAGAAACTGGTAGATTTCTTTAGGATATATTGCAAATAAATTAGTTACCTGTACTACTGAACATCTGTCGATCTCTTTTGCATTTCAAATAAAATCTTAGTGCAAACATCCAAGTTGCTGATCACTCCGAAAGACTGTCAAACTCATAGTAGAATACAATTTCTGAATTAATGTGCATTAAGTAGGACGAAACCAAGGACGCCAGTTACTGCAAAATTCATTTAGGCACACTTAATAGTCCACTCTAAGCATTTCTTCTAAATCTCTCACATTAATTACTAAAGCCCGTTTACAGTACTAAAATTCTATCATTCAAGCATCAATGACTACACTTCAGAAAAAAAAAAAATCATTCATTTCAGCAATAGCATTACTGCTATATTCTAAAAAAGAGAGAGAAAGGGAAAAAAAAATCATAATTAACAAAACCAGTATCCATCATAGGATACATGGGGAAAAAACATTTTAGGAAAAAAGTGTGCTTTACTCGCACAGCAGGAATTATATTATGTAAACACCATTATTGGCCCACACCACAAAATCCATGAGAAAGGTTCAAATCTGAACACTGTGGGTACATTATTTTCAAATCTGTTTTTGTGTTTATACTGTATCTGCTTGTACCAATACATGACAAATAAAACACACTCTTTCACACACATACACATACAAGTGATTGTTAAATATTGAGCATGGCTTGCTTCCCTGACTCAACTCAAAACATATTAAAAGTGACATCCCAACTATTTTAAAAATGTTTACAGAAATCATTGAATGTGAATAGTAGTTGAGGAATGATGAAAAAGTGGTGGTAACATGATGCGAGTGGATATAAAAAAGAATGTACGTATAACTTGGCTGAGATTTGCAAATGCATGGAAAGTCCTTTCCTGTGGGCCTTGTCTGAACTTTTAACTGATACCAAGAATATAGTAGCACAAGTCCATTGACACCTGGAGGGTCAGGCCTAGAAAGCTTACCTTCAAAGTGCAAATTTTAACAATGGAATGTTTTAGCAGGGACACAAGAACAATCCTCCATCTTTTTTCTTTATTAAAAGAAGTAAGATGTTCAGAAAGTATTTTTTCCTGGCCAAAGTTATTTCAGTTTCTCGGTAAAACAAAAAAGTAGTTAGCCAAAAATATCAACCACTCTTTCACATACACAGGAACTATTTTTAGGGGAGATGTGGGGCAGGGAGGGGGAGAGAGAAAGCCCTTACCTATGTATCACCTAATGCAATTTTTACTTAGAACTTAGGTTCTTTGAATCAACTACATTAAATACCGACGTGTACTTCCCTTAACCCCTCCCTCTCCACCCGCCTACCCCTAATATCCCAATGAACCCAGGTATTCTAGTGTCTGTGTTTCTAAGCCTCATGATAACGGCTGTTGAGTACCACCTCCACTGGAACAAAATGAACACCTAAGGTGCACTTTCTACAGCACCTTTTTCTTCTCCACAATTGAGTGGAATGCTCTCAAGCCTGGATCTAGATCTCCAGATCATCAGGCCGAGGTCGGCTGCTGGCCCGACTGCTGGCTCTGCTGGAAGGCCTCTGGTCCACAATGGCTAGTGGTTGTAGTTCGTGCCCAGCAGCCAATTTTTTTGAATTCTGGTTGTCATCAGGGAAGTCAAAAGGCTGTGCGTGGGAGTTAGAGATGGTGCTTCCTGCCTGCCCCATTCGATTTTGTTCTGCACTATAATTAGCCCAGTTTTGCTCACTTGCTTGTTTGTTGTAATTGCGGCACGAAGAATTGTTTCTGTCTCCAGTAACCAGCTTGTAGCCAGGAGGAGACATGGGTGAGAGGGGAGCAGTTGGTGAGGAGCAGCCATTGAAATATGCATATTTTGGAGATCCACACTCTTTGGCCGGGCTGAGCGGGCCGGTGGTAGCGTGGTAAGGGTCGCTCTTCCCCTTCACACGATCCTTAACACCCTTGAAGAAGACATAGAAGAGTTCGATGATGTTCAAGGCAAGGGACACCAAAGACACAACCAGCATGAAGATGATGAAGATGGTTTTCTCCGTGGGACGAGACAGAAAGCAGTCCACCTGATGTGGGCAGGGTTCTCTTTTGCAAGTGTAAACGGCGCTCAAGCTGAATCCATAGATGTACCACTGGATCAGCAAGAAGGCCACCTCGAAGACCGACTTGAAGAGGATACTGATGATGTAGGTTCGCAGCAAGCCCCCTCGCATTTTCACCTTGCCGTGCTCTTCGATGCCATACTTGAACTTCTTTATTTCAATCTGCTTCAAGTGCATCTCCACGTTCATACCATCAGTTTGGGCAACTTTCAGTTCCTCCTCTCTCTTGTTCAGTTTCTCTTCCTTCCGCATCACGTAGAACACATGTGCCAGGTACAGGAGCGTGGGGACAGACACGAAGATGATCTGCAGGACCCAAAAGCGCACGTGAGAGATTGGGAAGGACTTGTCATAGCAGACGTTCTCACAACCAGGTTGTTGGGTGTTGCAGCGAAAGGCCGACTGCTCATCACCCCAGGCTGACTCAACTGCTGTCCCCAGCAGCAGGATTCGGAAAATGAAAAGGACTGAAAGCCACACCTTCCCTCCAGCGGTGGAATAGGCTTGAACCTTGTCAAGGAGTTTGCCTAAGGCACTCCAGTCACCCATGTTGCCTGGGCACCTCCTGAAAAGAAACAAAAAAAAAGACAACTGAATGATCAGACGGCAAGATATTAGTTTAATACAGAGTTTCTTCCAGCCGACAGTCAAAATAGTATAAAAGCTCTCGTATCTTTTTAGCATTCTTAAAAAAGAAAAAGGTGCAAACTCTTCCTGTCCCGTTTTCCCCCTGCAAAGAAGTCTCACCGTTTTCTTGAGATACCATAAGTTTTAAAAGCAATGAGTCTATGTGCTGAGTAAACTGAGATCTTAAACTGTGAAGATGAATGGCTTGCTCAGCCACTGCCTCCACACATGACTTAAGAAGCTGCCTGTCTGCTAAGTGCCTCTGCTTAGTTTATCCATCTGATAAATGAGGACAGTTCTTGCCTGGTTGGCCTATGCCTGGATGCATGCCGAAGCAAAACCCTGATGTGTATTATTCAAAGAGCCGTGAATCTAAGAATTGAGGTAAAGCCACCCATTAACACACATATCCTGCACATGCAAGCAACCTGTTTCCAAACTCAATCCTGTTATATACATATAGCACTCTATTACTAATTGTATTCTGAAATGTTTCTCCTTGGCATTTCAAGTGTAATCTGGGCGTTCTGTACATTATGGTCATTTCTACTTCTCTGTTTCTTCCTAAGCAGTGACTCATGTGGTTCAGAAGTCTGCCTTCTGCCCAGAGTAAAATATGTTGTACTGAAAGACACCATTTTGACACAATATGTCATTATATACAGGAACTTACTTTCAAAAAAAACAAATGCCCATCAAATTTCAGGTAATAATTAAATCCACCTCTATTCTAATTATAGCCTGAAAAAAAAATAAAGATCACCTTAAAGTTTATCTCCAGCAAAAATGACTGGTTTTCAACTTTTCATTGCTGTACACTTTCAAGTTCCCTTATTGGGCTTTGGGACCTCAGCCGATACAATACCTAAATATCTAAGGCTAGAACTTCCCCATTATTGGGAATAAGAAAAAGACTCAGTTCTTTAGAGACAGTAGGTATCCCAAACGTTATCTATTCCATTTTATACTTCTAATGACCAATAGTCCATTTAACTGATGAAAACTGAGGTCTTGGGTATATAAGAAATAATCATTCAGCTATCAGTAGAGGCAGAAGAAGTATGACCCCAAGTCTTCCAATGTACTACACTAGTTTTAAAATTATAATAAAGCTGGCTTAAGGCTAGAAATGCTTCCATGCTTTGATGTATACAATCTTAGTGAAGGCTAAAAGCTGGGAAGAAATAAGTAACACTACATGTGGCAGGCATAGAGAATATAGTCTAATTTTCAGCAGAGTAGTAATTGGAGGATTTAGAAAAGGATGCAGTAGTCAACTATTATTTAATAATTAAAAACAAGCAAAGTAAAGACTTTCCAGGAGCTTAGTAAGGAATTTTAAATAGTGTAACTAAAAGTAGGATTATATAGGCTTCTTTGAAATATGTTCATTATCTGAGTATAAAGAAGTTTCTCATCTGGTATTGAACTGTGAGCCATTGTCTCCTTATAGGAAGTAAATGAAATCCAGGAGTCTTCTTCCCCAACATTACATTTCTGTCTAATGCCTGTACCTCCTGGCTATAGAGTGAGAAAAAAATGAAATGGAAACCTGGCCTGGGATTTCCTGAATGAAACAAAGAGATGGCTGATACATAAAGTGAAACTATGCACTAGCTATCTAAATTGCCAGGTGATGGGTATCTTCAAGGACAGCCTAGAGACTGGTGCCAAAGAATGCTGGGTAAAGAGTGGGAGGTGGATGGACAGGTCACAGAAATAATGCTCTCCCAGTGGTCATAAAAAGGGAGCTTCCCTTCTACTTTTAGAAAGGGCCATTTTAGATTCTGAAGTCACAAGTTAGACAGTAAAACTGATGTATGAAAAGAGCAGTCAAACAAGAACAAAGGCTTGTGGGGTTGAAAAGAGGGTTAAATAGCCACAGGAAGGCTTGAAGCAAGGGGGAGTAATTTAGCTTTGATGAACAGTTTGATGGTGAGAGAATGTAAAAGGAAAGAAAACCCTACAATTTAGCAGAAAATACTACATCAGGAAAGAAGAAGTACAGTGCATGAGGGTCAAACAAACAACAGAATTTTTGGAGCTATATCAATAGACAGTTTCTATGTGATGATGTGTAAATTGGCCCTAATTCTGTTTGTAGAGAATTCCGGTATTTTGCCAGTGTCATCTGCTTTTGCTCAAATATTCCAGTTGTGTTGAGGGGTGGGGTGGGGGGGAAACAACAGAAACAATCAAGTGTAAAGTGATAAATTGTTTGCATACATATATTCACCTAATAATCGAGCTCAAGACAAACTTAACATGTTTAGAAATAAGACCAGGCACATTGAGATACTGTCATTTTGGTCAATGTTTCATCATTATTCAAAGTAAAATATGATTGCATAGATACTTGTACCAATTAATTTCTAAGTTTCTTTAGATTCTATTCAAAATAAAACTTGACTTGCATACGATTTTGAGATGCCACAAAAATATCCAGAGTCACCATATGAATGGGGTCACTGACAGTGCTCTAGGTAGTAGTTCCTTATCAACACACCAGCAACTTAATTGCAAAGTTGTTTTTTCTTTAAGCACCCACGCAGTTGTCATTTGCATTAATGAGCTATCCTCTTTCATCTGAATAAGATGAATTATCCAATAGGACACCTACAATCCTGTAACATGTAGACACCTGTCATTACCACTATCAGAGAGACCATCAGGTAATGTTTAATGTTTTTGCTCATAATGCTTGTGATTCTCAAGGAGAGGTAACAAAAATAGTTACTTTTTTTGGTAGTTGTTCTCTTTGTTGTGAATCAAAAGTTCTGTCAAATGATTGTTCCCTCCCATTAATATTTTCATTTTTACAAGTTTTAGTTGAAAAATTGTCTTTTTATAAAAAAAGGGCACAATTACATGTTTATAGAATTCCTGCGGAATCTAAAGAAAAGAATAAGTGAATGAACTAATCAGAAACAGTTTTGGGGACAAAGAGGAAAAACTGAGGGTTGTTAGATGGGCAGGAGGGTGGGGATAATGGGGAAGGTGAGGGGATTAGAAAACAGTCAGTAACCATAAGATGGCCTCAGGGTTTTTGCAAATTAATTTGGGGAACGTAATCAATAATGTTGTAAAGATTTTGTAGGGTATCCGATGGACACGTGTCCCATTTGGGAGACCACCTCAGGGATGATGTAGATGCCTGATCACGGCACTGTACACCGGAAGCTAAACAATAATAAATGCCAACTATAATTTTATATATATAATGTGATGGCTCGGTGTGAGGTCAGTGTGAGGTCGGAGGGATAGTGGATGGGGGGAGGGGAGTCCACAGTGTGAGGGATATAAATGATGAACGTCTAAGTATTACCTTGTCTTGTGCACGTGAAACTAATAAAAAGAAAAGAAAAAAAAAACTATTTTTACATAAACCAGACTATAGTGTCTGGGGGGGTACACTTAGATGATAAAAATCTTAAAGAGACACAGGGAAGTACAATAAAAGTCAAGATATTACTTTTAAAGAAGGGGGAGCTATGACTGGGTGGGGAAATACAGGGGGTCTTTGGTTGGCTGTCAACATTCTGTTTCTTGGCTTTGGTGATGGTTGCAGTAGTGTCCATCATGTACATGATGTAAGCTATTTTTTGTGCATGATTTTCTGTACCAGTTTTATTTTACAATTAAAAGATTTTAAAATGCTAACAACAACAACAAAAAGAATTCCTGGCATTGATTTATAGACTATATACCTCACTTATATTCACCAGTAAGAGACAGGTATATACCTTGTTTGTTACACGGCAGCTGAACGTATATTAACATATATCACGAATGTTCATTCTTTCACCTTCAGGTTCCAAAGTTGGAACTCTACGCATATATGCAGACGGAGGTCTAGGTGAAGGAGCCAATGCTTGCCAGCTGCTGGACCTTCCTGTGCCTTCTGTGTACCATGTTAGATCGCGTTTTCTTTTCTTTTTTTATTAGTTTCAGGTGTACAAAATCACGTAGTGATAGTGATTAGACATTTATACCCCTCACAAAGTAATAGCCCCTACAAGTCTACCATTCATCTGGCACTGTACATAGCTATTAAAATACCATTGACTATATTCCCTATGCTGTATTTCACATCCTGTAGATTGCATTTTCTATTACTCTTCATGGCCCTCTAGACTAGAGGCATGAAGACCTCTGTCAGAAGTCACAGACACCCAAGTGAGGCCTGACTGAGGACCATCTGGTCCCTTTACAGTGTTTTTTGAACTACATCACAATCACTTGGCAGCATTTGACAAAAACATACATTCTGGGCACTCACCAGTCTTAATGGATCTGATTTACCAGTGGGTGGAGAGGAGCACTAGGATTTTAGTTTTTTGTTTCTTAAAAAACAAACAAAACAAACAAACAAACAAAAAAACCCCAAAGTACTAGGTGATTCTAAAGTAAGGTAAAGCGGCAAACAATGGGTTGACATATTTTTGTACTCTGTTGTTCAAAATATTTAGGAGTGGGGAAATGTCAGGAAAGCAGAAAAGGACAGAGTCTAAAAAGGTGTTGGGGGGGCAAGCAGCATGAGGATCAGAAGCTTTGGGGGCACCCAGGACCTGAGCTCACCCTTCACTGAGCCCTCCCAAGTGTCAGTGTCACTCCACCATCTCCTGCTCCCCAAGAGCACAAGGACTCAAACACTTTATTCAAAGTGAAAATAAACCTTCAATTTTAAATTACTTTTTACTGTCCCTTTGCCAGAAACTTAAAAACAAATCACTGTGCCAAAGCTGCAGTCAAGTGTTCATCTCACTAATGTCCTAATAATTAGGAGAATTCGAAAAAATTTTACTTTCAATTTTAAAGGTATTCCCAAGAAGATGCAACTGTAGTGAACTGAGTAGGGACTTCAAATAAAGGTAAATAGGACTGCTGAAAACTAAAGTGAGACTTGATACATCTATCACCTTTTTATGATTGCAAGTAAACACTTAGGGAAGATGGTCATCAATATTTGAAAGAATAAAATCATGAAGTCCAAAACTACATCAGGAAATGTCTATGAAAGTTCCTGACAAAATCATTTAATGGATTTCTTGGGGTAGGGGAAATCCCATGTGTATATTTCTAATGTACTAGAACCCCAAATATTTAAGGCCCAAAACTATAACACTCCTAATGTCTTTAACTTTTCTAAGAACGCGTTCCTTGCATTAAATGTCTGAACTCAGTTGCGAACATTCTTCTACAGTTATGGTCAGATGTTCTTTTGGTGATGTCCATCCCCACACATAATAAACATAACCCACATTCAATCCATCAGCAAATACTACAGGTTTTATCTCCCCCCCACCAACAGACTACGGATGAGTTTCTCTACCACCACTGCTCTTAGCCTGATCTCAGCCATCATCACCTCTCTTCAGGTTTCATGTCAGTAGTCTAGTCACGTGGCTTGCTTGCCAACCTATTCTCCTCAAACAGTCAATCTCGAAAAAACAAACAACCAAGCTTTTCTGCCTCCATCAGCTCTGCTCCATCTGTGGCTCACCCCCTCACATCCTTAGGTGCCTGTTCTGGTTGCACCTCATTAGCCATTCCTCCTGCCCTGTCACTTCCTATGGCCCTCGTCCGGCTTTTGTTGCTTAATGGCCCTTAGCTATATTTGACATATTATATATTTACCTGTTTACTGTCTGTCTCCCTCCATGACAAGGTTTTATTACTATCTGCTTTCCTCAACTAGAATGTGTGCTCCATGAGGGAGCTTCTTTTGTCTATTGCTGTATACCCAGTGCTGAAGAGAGTTAAGAGATGCTAAATAGTCAAATAAATAGTATTATCAGCATCTCACATGATGCAGACTACCAAATTTTCAAGTGAAAATTGTTGAAACAGAGAGCTGTCTGTTGAAACAATATCCTTCAAATGATTCCTGAGCAGGCAATAGGTCTGAATTAATAATAATAATTTTTTTTTAAAAATGCTCTTTAAGAGCTTCTTTCTTTTAATAGATCTCAGTGATTCAGGATGCTCACAAACTCCAACAGGTATCATAGATGTTTATTCAGTTTCACTATTATGTTGTTACAGGTTAAAATTTAAAAACAACAAAAACATGTTGTCCCCCAATTCTGTCACATTCTAACTCTGATTTTACCATATGGTTTTTACTGTCACTGACAACACTATTGCAAGAAGTCGCCTGTTTACGCTCGTGTTTATTTCCAGGATGACAAATCTTGGGGGAGAATTGGGTCTCTGAAGAGGAAGATCAAGGTGTGATATTAGCTGATGTGATAGTAAGCCCAGTTAGTATCACACTCTATATAGTCTCAGTCTGCGCAGGCACTTAAGTGATCTGAATCAGATACCATGAAAATTATTCCCAGTTCATCAGAAAATACACAACCTTTGCTTCCTCATACTTAGACAGGTAGCCTAACTCTGTGGTGTAGCAAATTCCATGTAAACATCTATTCTACTTAAAATTCTGCCTCATGATTCCGTGATCATCTTTAGATTCCTTTGTAAAGAATGATACCGTTAGTTCCATTTCCACAGGTATTTTATGTGTGGCACTGAACAGCATAAAGTTTTGTGGGGGTGGGTAGGGGGGTGCGCAACGGATGGGATATACCAACAAGACTTTTCCCTGGCTCTCACCCCTCTTCATCACAGTCAACCTACATCAATCTCCATAGAACAAGATGGGGCCTGAGGGCTGAGGGAGTCCATCCAAAGAGGATGATGCCTGCCAAATAGGGACAATTCAATCCCTTCCCTAGTTCAACAGCTATCACTTAACTCCCTCATTAACAGGTTTTCCTGGCCACTTTGGGGTGCTAGACGAAAAACCCTAAGTCAGAAGAAGCTGCAGGCTAAAAAGCCATGTTCTTCTATTGTGATCTGATGAACTTAAAAACATTTCTATCAATTCTTAATGTTTCCCCTCACTCTCAACCTCCAACTTGACTTTTTATTAAATAGCCTGCTTATTTTCTCATAATATTAACACACCCCTAGGGTGCTCACAAGAAGAATATTAAGAACAGTCTGTTTTCTTCAGTGAGCATTGAATAACTCCCATACAATATTGCTATTTTAGTAATCCCATCCCAATTTATGAGAAGACTTTACCCTTTATCAATTGATATGGAGAAGAACCATGATGAGTGTCTGCCTTTTTTGTTTCTATTTGGAGGCATCTGCCACAAATCACGAAGAAAGCCATACGCTATAGCATGTATCTGACTCACAGAAATTGCTAAAAAAGAATAATAAACACTCTATTTTTATATTACTGTGAATTTTAAGCATCCCATAACATATGTTTTCTAGGAATTACTTAGAAAGGTAGGGAAATTTGAATGTAAAGATTATAGACATTTTTAAGGCTAAAGTCGTTGAGATTTTACACACACACACACACACACACACACACACATACACACGATACATCTCAGCATGGTTTGTGTTTTAATTTTGGCAAAATGCAGTCTGTATACATACATAGCCAAATGGTGAATTTAGACAGGCTAAGTGGAGAACGTAGGCCGTTATCCAAAGGATCTAAAAAAATAACCTCCCAGAGAAACTCTGAAGAATTGTTTTTAGCACAACTTATCTATCTTGAATATTGGCATTAATGATAAACACTAGGTAATTACTTTTCTTTCCAGAGCTGAAGTAGTGTTGAGTAGACAAGCTTCAACAATCTATTTAAACAGCCAAGAATCTTGAAGGGAAGTCAGAACAACAGGAAAGGTGGAGTAGAAGGGATTAATCACTGGTGACTTTCCTATTGTTCCGTTCCCTCCAGTATCATATATAAAGGCTCTGAGGCTCACACCTAGCTACACCTCTGGATAACAGCAAAGGAACTAAGGAATGCACTGTTATCTAAGTTTTCCATCCCTCTCTATGCAGGAATTGGAAACATGTAAGCAACAAAGCAACTGTCAATATCTGAAAACACACCCTTTTGGATCCTTGCTGCAGAGTATCTTTGGAACTATGTTTCCCACGGAGAGTCAACTATAAAGGGTGAGGAACTGAGTGTTACGTATGGGGTAGCTGTGGTAACAAACTTCAAAGGGTATTAGAAAAATGTGGAATATGTTTAAATAGTTAAGAAAGTGGGAGCAAATCACTACCACTGCGTTTTCCACGCAAAGGATAGGTGACAACTACACCCCGACTTTGGGAATTACAAAGCATCGCACATTGGGAAAACATGTTTCAGTAGTACAAAATTCAACACATTCACAGGGCAGAAAATACGTATTGCCATTGGTATAATTTCCAGTCAATTCGGCCTACCTAGAAAAATTCATTATTGTTTCCCAGACGCATTTTCTATCTAAATGGCTTAACTTCATTCTTGGGCATGGAGTTAATTTAATGAGATCTCTGCATTACTACAGGCTTTTATTTTCAGAAATCTTTGTACAAAAGATTAGGTTTCTTTAAAAAAAAAAATCTCAATTTAGTCTTCAAATTGCCACAAGGCACTTCTGATGGAGTTGGAGGATGAGATTAAGCATCTTGTCATTACTAACCTGGTTTGGAAAGCAAAAAAAGGTAAAAAAAATGAAACCCACCTCCAAATAAAGTCATGTCTATTTTTCCAAGAATTTTATAGCTCCTCTTTTCCCATTTTGCCCTTCGAGAAGAAACGCAGGCATGCCTTCGGGTGAGGATGAGTATGGAGATGGTGATGGAGAGTTTAAGGGTAAACTTTACCAAAGATGCTCGGTAAACATTTGGATGGCTACGAACTAAAAAGACAGTGTGGGCGATCCGCTGCTCGGAACTCTTAGGTTTGAGTTTCCGAAACCTGATTTGCGTTTGAACACGTCACGAGTTCTTTCCTAATTTCATTACGGTGCCCACCCCTTCGCGCCCTACCCCACATTCTTGGGAAGTTTCGACAACTTCCAGGAGAGTTACAAGTGCAATTTAAGCACGGTTAATTCCTAAGGTACTCTGATTTCCTTTACCAACGCTTGTACAGTAAGATTTCAGAATTTTAAGAAAAAAAAAACAAAAACAAAAACCTACGAATGGGTGTGAGAGGGAAATTACATTGACAAGATTAATTGATCATTTGCTCTTCTTTTACCATTTGGGTCCCCAGTCCATCTGCACCCCTCCACTCTCTCCCCCACCCCACCCCCACTTTTGGTGGCAGAACTGGGACCTGCGTTGGGGTTGACGTGTGAGGGAGGATTCCAGGGCAACAGCTCACCAAACCTCTCCAAAACCCAGACGCCGGGGCTGCGCAGGGGCCGGGGAGAGCCGGCCGGTGCTAAGATGGCAGGAAGCGCCCCGCGCCCGCCGCGGCCCCCTACCTCCGCTAAGCTTTCATTTTTATTTGCTTTTCAGCATTCTCTGGTGCAAACACTTCCAACTGCAGGGTCACACCAAGAATTTAAACGGATTAGTGTAGTCTGTGTAGTTAGGACACACAAAACCCGTACGGAACACGCTAACAGAATGTGTGTCACCAATAAGAGCATTTAAGAAACGGAATCCTTTTTAGTAACAAATCAGTGTAAGCTTCGCCTACCGGCAGCGCCCTGGGAGCTCCAACTCAAGTGTTGCCCAAAGCTCGGAAGTCTGTTACAGGTTCGGCCAGGCGGAAGGCGGCGGACGGGGTGGGGGTGGGGGCATGTTAGCTCTCTCCAAGGAGCTGTTTAAGAAATTTCGTTTCATATTCTTTCTAGGAGCTCCGGTTTTAGGAGACGGTTTTGGAAATGAACCCTGGCATACACTCTTTTCTGAACGTGTGTTCAAGCCCTCTAATGCTTTGTAAGTAACCACCGCCCATTCAAAGGATTTCACCTCCTCAATTGCCAACGTGGTTGAGTAAAAGGTGGCTCTCCTGAAAGTCTCAAATTTTTCCACAGTAGTTGCAGAAACAAAGTAACTCTTTACTGTTGATTTAAAAACCTCAATATTACAACACTGACTCTTATACCATTTGTTTACCGGGGAAAAATTTTAGGAAGGGACCACGTGGAAGTCACGTAACCGCAAGGTCTTAACAAAGCACTTTGTTAAGAAGCTTGCTTTGCCAGGCTATAGACCATCAATCAAGATTTCCACATGAAAAAGCAGAAAGTGTAGAATTCTATAGCAAGCATGCCAAGCAAATTTGCACTTTGATTTTTGTGCTGCTGTCGGTCAAATTTCCAACCCAGGCTCCGACCCCCCCCCACCCCCCAAGTTATAAAGCACCTAGACTATTCCTGATTACGAAGAAAGTAAAATTATACTCTAAAATGAAGAACCAAATATCCAGCAAACTCGTGCTTTATTCTAACTGGAAAGATCTGAATCTTATTTTACCTGTTCCATTATTAATAGAAACTTTATAACAGTCGCACAACTACTGAACGTTCAATTTTAACTTTAAAACTATAGAAACACTTTCAAGTTCATCGTTTCATTTACAGTATGATATCAAAGGTACATTTAACACATTTAAAAACTTTAGAAAAGTTTTACATGTAGAAAAAGAAACAAATAGGTAAAGATTTTTTTTTTTTTCACTTACTCTTTCTCTTAAAAGAAGTGAAGTAGGAACGCCAAGTTATTGAACTCCTTAGAGGATGAAGTAAAATGCAAAGGCAAGTTCAGGCACTCAGACCTGTCTATATTTAAAGTTTAAACGTCTGCTGCTGTTTGGTACTTTCCTCACTCCTTCCCCCTAATGAAAGAAAAGTGCTGATACCTCGTAAAAGCTTTTTTCTAACTTGGAGCACACAGCTTTTAAAAGTTTCAACCCACTGACTCAACGAGGAGGAGGGGCTAGGAGAAAGGGGAGGGGAGAGGAACGGCGGGGAGGGAGAGTTAGACAGCAGGCCCGCGAACGTTGACGTGTGGGGGAGAAGAGTCAGAGAGGAGTGGCGAGGTCGGACACAAAGTTGTAGTTTAAGTTTGCTGACGAAAGAAATGAAAGCATTCGAGGTGAGAATGCTACTACTTGTAGTTACTTTTTACAGATAACAATTACTGGTTTTAGCGCTTGTTTCACCAAAAGTCCAGAGATAATAAAAAGTTGTATATTTTACAATGTTACAACCTTTCCTAAAATATATAACAGTAAATAAAAATGCTGGAAAAGAGTGTAGCCAGTACAGATTTGTTTCATATTGGCCAAGGTGTGTCAAATTAAAAGGGGGGACACAGGGGAGTAAATTATTTGATAATCTCATTTCTTTTCTCCTAGTTTAAGTAAGGACCATTAACAGAAGAAATGGTGGGGATGGGAGAGAGAGATTTCAAAAATGGACAAATGTGGTAGTGTGCCCATCCCAAATCCACCTTCTAACCCCTTGACTGCTTTAAATGTTTACTCTTCAGTTTAGCAAAAGCTGTATTTATATTTGTAATTCTATTATATATGATATAATATGTTTTGCCTGTGAAATCTAGATATCTGATGTTTCTCTATCAGGTCTTTAGGGAACTGAAAATGTATAATATCTCAGCCCCATTCATACCAATGCACTAAAAACTAAATCTTTTGTAGTGAAATGTCAGAATATTTGTAACAAAACACTGATATGGTAAGTTGGCAGAAAGTGGGTCTCAAAACTATCCTTGAGATCATCTCCTTCTCTAAAACCCATGGGATTTTCTGCCCAATGACAGTAGAGCTGAGCATATCATTTTTATGCATTTTTCCACCACTTCCGTGGCTCTTCCTGTTAAGCACTCTGCATTCATATGTATAATAGCCTGAGTCATGTGGCCTCATTCTTAGAGTGGGCAGCTCCTTTGAAGACTCCCGGGATGCCATACCAGATGGCAGTGCTAGGACAATTTCCCATAAACAGGCTTCAGTGATGCTCCCAAAGTTGAGCAGGGAAATCCCTTGACCATTCTTCGGAAACAAAGCAAATTCATCCAGACTTAATATTCCTTATCCTTTTCTTGCTAATACATAATACCAGAAAAAAAGGAAAATGGCAAATATTTTATGGTAGATAACATTTCTCTAAATATACTTTCACTAAAAAGATTAATAAAACATCTTTTGAAATGTTGTAGTTTTAAGACACGATATTGCTCTTTCATTTGTCTATTTCCAAGGGTGTATTTTTCTTTAAGTTAGAGGAGAAAAAAGAAATAGAAATTGTAATCTGACTTTCAAGTCTTCATGCTCAGCAACCCATAAATGTTGTTTTGGTCTTGTATTTATAGTTTGCCTTCAAACGAGTCTATTGTTTTTATCTTAACTAAAATTATTTTATTCGATTCAGAACACATGCATGAAGATATGATTTATTTTTTTATAAGAAAATTTGCTTCCCCTTTTTAAAAAAAGTCTGTGCTTCATTTAATTTATATAATCATTTGCTTTCCTTTTTAAAATTATTCAAGTACAATTATTACTGATATTATCTATTTTATTAAAAAGTTTTCCTAAAATGCTGATTCAGCATTACTTGAATGAACAAAAAAAGTTGCAGTGCACTATTTTGTAACAGGGTTGTGCAAGCCAAAAATTGCTTTCTTTCCAGTTACGTTTTGTTAGGTCTCTAAAAGGCTGATGTCTAAGTATTCTGCTACCTTTCTTTTTAGTCTATTGCCTATGTGACAAATTGGAAATAGAACCAAAGCACTTCTTTATACCAAATTAAGTTCCTCATGGATATCACTTGAATTATCTTCTAAGCCAAAAGTTATATATAGCATGAGCCACTAATTAAGTAATTAGTTCTCATAATATATAGGATGTACTGTATCTTCTATTTCTAAAATGATTTCCTCATGATCCTTTATTAAAAATTAAGACATTCTATGTGACCTTTTATTTTGGAATAATGATACCAAAATGTGATCCTATGAGTAGGAATGCTCAAAGGGAGCAGGATTACTGTGAGTGGCTTCCATTGGAACATTGACAGCAGTTTTCTCTCTTGCAACTAGCAGCTTCTCCAAATGCTGAGTAGTTACTCTTATTATACCTCACTAATACTCTAGCCGGGTTGGTGAGTTATATTGTGACCTAGAATCTATTTTTATAAAGAAGCCCACTTATCTAAACTTAGAAGCATGTCTCCATTGTTAAAATCATGGAATCGATTTTTTAAAATGTGTTTTTATCATATTCTCAGAGATGCCAATGCCATTTCATTAATATAAACACTGACTTCTCCAAACTGTATCTTCTGTGATTGCCAGGCCTGTCTATGCAGAAGAAATGGATGCAGCCTAATTTACTAGTCAGGCAACAGTGCTCAAGAGGGATGAGGGACAGTCATTTACAGTTCCTGTCATCAGTATGGTTTCTTTAGTCACCACCACGAGCCAGACCCTAGACGTTATTTTAACCATGTTGTTCTGTGTCTTGAGAAATGCACATTATTGGCACAGCGAAGAGTAGACTCTTTTTCAGAATTGTGAGAAGTATTTTTAATCTGAGAACCAACTGCATTTTGGATGTTTGCCTTTGTTTCAGAATACCAATTTCTGGAATTTTAGCAGATGAATGGATTAATTTTTAAGTACTTTAAATGCCTATCTCACACAAGTTCTGGCAGGTTACTCTCACTTCAATGAGTAGCATAAACATTCAAAAATATTTTGGGACTGTAGATGAGAGATTATTAAGGAGAATATTATAATGACTGTAGACAAAAAAAGGAGATGCTGTAATAAATCATAAATTCCTAACTGGGCAGGTCATGGTGGGTAGTCACTCCCCAGGCATATAACTTTAGAAAAGCTTTTTCTTTGCCTTAAGCAAGCCGTCCATTGTCTCTGTATCTAGGTTAACACAGCTTTGAAATGTTTCTTTAACCACCCTTTAAGACTACTCTTTCTAAAGTGTAACCACCCTCGAGAGAGCAGATAATCTTAACTACCCTGTAATCCAATCCCTGGCTTGTTTTCTCCCACCTTCCTGTAATCTGCCTCAGTCTGTTCCTTAATTTCAAATGCATAAAGAAACTGCAAAACTGTTATTCTCCAGAATATTTGAGATCTTGCTCCCCGGCATATGTCATCAGTTTGGCTCAAATAAACAGTTACAAAAATTCTCTACAGGTTTGCACATTTTTTAGGTCGACATGGTAAAAGAGTGAGTTTCAAGAACATGAACTAGAGTACTAGGACAAATAAAGGAAAGGAAAGAAGATAGAATGATCAGAACTTGATGACAGATTGAGTGAAGAAGATAAAGAAGAGGTGTGGAAGCTGATTTTGGAGTTTTGATTAGGAAAAAGTTACACAAAAAAGGAAGTCTGGAGGAGGAACTGATTTGCTGAAAGAGATTTAATGATTTCAATTTGGAATATTTTGGTATGAAGAACTGAAACACCTAGGTAAAGCTACCTGACTGGCAATTTAAAATTGGGGCTGTGGAATGTAGGTTAAAATTGTTACAAGATTTGGGATTATACTTATAGAATTTATATTTGAAACCACAGGTACAGATGAGATTACTAAGAGATGGAATGTAGGCAGTGTGCTTAGTGCATACCCTCATTTAATGTGGGCAAAGAAAAAATGAAAAAAGAGGCAAGGTAGATTCTGGAAAAGGGAAGAGTATTTAAAATGGCTATAAGTGGGCTTGTTTGTAAGGAAAAATATCACCTGAACATTGGGGGAGTCTTAACTTTGCAAAAAGGACAGTTATTCCTTTAAAACAAGAGTGAATGCAGATCATAAAGAAAAAAATGTTTTGAGGTGGAGAGTAAGGGCATTAGGAAGCTAGAGTTGAAGTCAACATCTAAAGTAAAGTAAGTGAGGTTATCAGTTAACTCTGAGATAAGAGTGAACTGAGCTGAGATGAAAAGTTTACGTCTGGAGGAATCCAAAGGCAGCTGTAGAAGAATAAAAGGATTATCTAAGATTGAGAAGGTCTAAAGTGAGTTTGTAATGGAATAAGATTGCATTGTCTTATGGAATGCCTTTCATTAGCATCAGAATGATACTGTCTATGCATCAAATTTCCATTTTATCTAATGTTTATTATGCAGTAAGGAAGGAGAAAAAAAAATTCATTGAGACCTCTAATAATACGCGAGTTCAGAAATACTCTACCCACATTGGTAAAACCAGTCAGAAAATGTGTTCTTGATGTGACTGTTGATCAAACATATTTCCTTTAGAGTAGTGATAATTTCCCATCATACTTGTGCTATAGAATCCTTCAATAGATGTAATTCTGAGGAGTGACAATTTGCTTTGTAGTTCCAAAATATTCACTTAACTGAAACTTTCTTCCCATATATTTAGCACTCTATCATTCTTGAGAGAGATTTAAGGATCAGTTTACCTTAGCCTAAACTCTGAACTCACTCTGCAGCCGACATCTATGTCCAAGCGAATCTTACTGTGAGGCTACACACATAAAAACTTTTTGTGAAGGGAAGAATTTTTGTTTTGTTTTGTTTAATGGAAAAGAATCCTAGCCAGTGAATACATGTGTCTTTGGCTCCACCTTCTGTACAGAGTGAAAATGAACATCATAAGAAGTAACTGGTAAATCATTTAATATTTTCACTTTAAAAAATTTCACCTTTTTTATTAGCTTTGTTATTTTTATGATCGTGTGAATGTTTACATTCTTTAATTCAGAAAATATTTATTATGTCTCAGCAACTATGCTAAATGAAGATTTTTTTAGTTATCCAGTGAAGACAAAAGCAGTATCAGTTTGTGCTTTATTTAGCTTTGGGCTTTGAATTTTCTTTTAAGTGAACTTTGAAAAAGCAAGCAAATATTGGTAGGAAAAATAATACCAGTTTGGGTTTTTTTCTGCTTTTTTTTCTTTCTTTCTTCTTCTCTATAATTCCACAAGGAGTTGCTATTTTAAAGCATCCTATTAATAATGGTGTGCCCATTTAAAAAAAAATACCAAAAGCAAAGCTAGAGATTTTTGCAGTTAAATGTTCTACCCCCTGAGCTATGCCCCCAAAGCTAGAGATTTTGGATCTGAAACTCTTGATTTTGCATATATATTAGTTTTGATTATGTAAGGAGAGACAATAAGGTATTTGTATAGACTGACAGTTAGCTACCGTGTTTCCCTGAAAATAAGACCTAACTGGAAAATAAGCCCTAGCATGATTTTTCAGGATGTTCGGAATATAAAATAAGTCCTACCGTATTTCCTCCAAAATAAGACCAGGTCTTATATTACTTTTTGCTCCAAAAGACGCATTAAGGCTTATTTTATATTACGAGCATCCTGAAAAATCATGCTATGGCTTATTTTCTGGTTAGGTCTTATTTTCGGGGAAACATGGTATTTGCTCTAACAATTTAAGTTAGCTGAATATCCTCAAAGAAATGAGGAAATATTACAATATTTTAAGACAAGTAAGATGAAAATTATTTAATTAAAAATCATTAAACAAAGTAGCTATCTTGTCAGAATAATACATAATCTTTCACCATCATTTTAAGATTGGTATTGCAGACTTGACATGTTTGGTACAGTGGAAATTTGGAGAACATAGAGAACATTTTATAAGTGCAGGTGATTCATTTATGTGCAAGTTATTTATAAACAATTAAGAACATGAACCAATGTATAGTTATAATTACAAATATATGAACACAATTATTTACATCCTTGTTGGATTGATGCCAAAGGAAAAGACAGCATTGCTTCAGAAGTGAGCTAAGATAAAAATTCCCAAATGAAATATTTATATACTTGGTTATAGCACCACTTACCAAAGTCATTAAAATGTCTTTCTGTTGTATGTCTAAGTCTGCTTTAGTGCACAGGAAAGGGTACCTATGGACAGCTTTATACAGTACATGTCCTTTATGGACACCACCAAATTTAACAGAGTTTTCATTTAGGATAGCATGAAAATACAATTAACTTTAAGAAAACATACGTCAGAGTATCTATAAATTCCATATGTATTAAAATAATAAAAAATTATAGCCCACTTTGCTCTAAGAATGACAAAATTAAAAAAAAAAACATTAAACTTTTAAGAGAACCTCCAGTTTTCTTATTTATTAATTAATCGCTACTAGAAATGAATGGTACTTTAGTGTCAGGTGGTTGCTGATTTAGAAAAACAAGGTGTCAAACTATTATGGCAGACTTAATATGTTTGGAAGGCTTAGGTAACTTTTTAAACTCCTGAATATTCATGTGGTTATCTACAACAAAACACTAGAGGCCAGGGCCAGCCCAATACAAAGTCAGAATATGATCACCCAATGACATAGCTTCCGGACATCTAAAGCTCTTTAAAACCAAATCTCCCTGCCCTACTCGTTCCTTATGGAGGCTAAATTTTCCACCTGTAAAGTTCCACCTTTGTATTAAGACATTGGAGCCTTTAACACATTCAAAATGGAAATGAATGTTCTTGGAAAGGGTAAAAAAAAATTACAAAAAGTAGTTTACCATTGTGACGTGCCAAGAGAACTTTAAAAGATTGAAGATACAAATTTTTATAGGAATGAACAGAAATAAATCAAGGGATCTGTGAACTGATCTGTGAACTGATCTAAGCCAATTTGGCATGAACAACGTTTATGTTCCTTTTTGCGTGGAATTAGTAACCATCACACCACAAAAGACTGAGCCGTACTGAGGATATTCCTCTGTGGCGTTAGTACCAGCTAAAAATGAAACAAACTTTGAATCAAGTGTGGCTTCACATTTAGATGCTTATTTCAGAAGCTCTTCTTAGTAAGCAGGAACTAAACCTTTCATACAACTTGTTTCGTATTCTCTTTGAAGTCCCAACTCTGTTCTTGTTAGGCGCTGAGATCGCCATCTTGCATGAAAAATTCTTTTAAGACAAAAGTGACAATATTTCAGAAATATCACTTCTATTATAAATAGAAACACTCATCCACCAGATACCCTCTAAATCAATGACTGGACATAGGACCATTTTGGGATCAAGTCACTAGTTTCTTAAATCCTGTTTGTGCAAATGTCTCTAAATTATAGGCCAATCTATATAGTATGTTGAATACCCTAAATTTCACCGAGAGCCTATTTCTAACATTCATTACGCTGATTAACAAACAACTAAGTTTGCCAGTGAAAAACCATATGTGAGATTTAGGATGCTAATGAGAAAATGCCTGGTATGTTTCAAAGATATAGATATAAAAGTACTTGTAGTCATCTCTGAGGTAGCCTTTCTGATGTGTATTTGCTACCCACCCCTAGATCATGAATTCTTGATTAATTATCCAGACTCTACCTGTAACTTCTACCAACTCACATACACATTTAAAGTACTGTACCTTTGCTGACATTTTTAAATGTAAATGACAGACATTGTTAAACAGGGAGACTATGTACTGCTTATATAGTGCAACGTAGTCCACTAGCAAATGGAATTAGCTCCTGGATTCCTGGTGGAAGTGAAAGCCATGAATTGAAAGGAGATACCAGGAGAATATTGATGTTTTCCTGGAGATACCAGGAGAATATTGACATAGGGATATTTTAACAATTTTGTATTTGAATGGCCCTGTCTTAAGAAGTTATGTATTTACCCCTAAACTAAGGCATAAGTATTTAAAAGCTTTTAGTTTAAAATTAATATGTGTTCTTAATACTTCATAATATTTTATACATATTTACGTCATACATATCTTGAATCCTATCTCGTGAAGTTCAGATTTAGTCATATTCAATGGCTTTCTTTTGTGTTTCACACTGACTCTCTTTAGCCCACCCTGTACTTTGCCCCCCTGGCATTTTCCTGGACTCAGATTCCTCATGTTGAAATACTGGTAGGCAGGTTGTTATTACCACACGTCTGATCTTACAAGCAGCAGTGACAGTTGGTATTGAATATTCTCCTGACAATCCTGTTTTATGAAATTCCCATTCAAAATTGCAGGCTTGATATGTTTGCAAGGTTCAGGTGACTTTTTAATCTGTTATGGGTTCATGTGCTATTAAATGGGATTCATTCCAATCATCTCTCTCTCTTCAGTAATTTTAGTAGTTCTTTTATTTTCATTCTTGAATAAAATATTGCTGGATTTTAAATATTAAAATTCAAAATATTATAATGTAGGAAGTAAAAGAAATCAACTTATGATTATTATAGGTAATAATCATAATATATATTATATATATTATATATATAATAATAATAATATATATATTACATAATTATATATATATTATTCTTAAGCATTTATTGAGGAAATGGATAGAGCTCAGTGATATAATTGTTGTTTCATACATTTCTATGTAAAGAGTTTCAGTGACTTGCTTGGCTTTTTGAGAAATAGTTTACCCAGCGGGGAAAAGACTACAGAGTTGTGAATCAGACCTCTTGATTACACACATCCATAAAAAACACAGCATACTGTGTTTTTAGACTAAATTCTAAAATACAGCCAGCTTTAGCAAATATTTTTAATGAATTGACCAGTAAACCAGATAGGGCATAAAATCAATCTTTATTTTAGACCTTAATTAGGCAATGAAAACAGAAAATTTGGACTCAGATTCAAGAAACAGTTATGGAAAGCCTATTATTTCTTTAGTATTTCTGTGGTTTTATGTAAAGGCAATCTTGTTAAGTCAGACTCATTTAGACAGCATTCCAATATCCTTAAAAATGAAGACATGCCAAAGCTCGATTATAAAATGCTTGGTATACTTTAATATTTAAATTAACTAGCTAACAATTTTAATTAAAAAAACCCACAGAGCTATATAATTTTGCTATTCATGTCATAAATCATAGGATTTATTAAAAACAAAATAAAATTATTGCGTAATAATTCATCATGAGGCAGGATGAGCCCATAATGATTAAAGGTTTTTAATGAGTACATTCTTCTTTTCAAATTGTCAGTTTGTCTCCTAACTATATGTATAATCTTATTTGGAAATATCAAAGCTCCACATTTGAGGACCTTTGTGAATACAAGGCCCTGGCCAAAGGGCTCTCTGATAATGGCCTCTCTTACCATTCTGGTGTCTGAGTGAAAGTATCTGCATTCCAGGCTAGAAGTTGGAGCTCCATCTTTACCAGTAGCTTGCTAGTGGTCACTTTTGTTTGAATAATTCTCTGTCTCTCTTTTCTTTTATATGAGCTTTTGATGTGTAACATATCTGCAGAGAGAGAACATATCCTAAACATGTAGTTTGAAGAATTTTTGCAAATCAAATACACCTGTTTAATCAGCAGTCATGTGAAAAAAATGGAAAATTACATCAGCAGCATCACTTCAAGCTTTCCTTGAAGCCCCTTCCTTTTATTATCTTCTTCCATAAAGATAATCACTATCCAGTCTTTCTTGTCTTTCTTCTTTCTTTAATTAAATTGAATCTTAAAGAATGTACTTTTTAATGTGTCTGGCTTCTTTCACTTTCATCCATATTGTTTGTTGTAGGCCGTCATAGATCATTCATTGTTATTGATGTGTAATATACCCTTGTCTGAATATACCATAATTTATTTATCTTTTCTACTGTTAATGGGCTTTTAAGTAATTTCCATCTTTGCGATTTTGGAAATAAAAATTCTCTGAAAATTCTAGTACAGTTCTTTTGAGTTGTTGTCTGTCATTTTTTTATTGATTTGTATGAGTTATTTATTCTATGAGTTCGTTGTCAGGTAAATGTATTGGGAATATCTTTTTTTTTTCTTTGGGTTGCTTTTTGCTCTCTTCATTGTTTCTTTTGATAGAGAAATTGGTAGATTTAACATAACCTAATTAATAATTTTTTTTCCTGTATACCTAACACCTGTTATAACCTTTTAAAGAAATATCTGCCTACCCCAACCCAAATCAAGAAGATATTCTCCCTTGTTTCCTTCTAAAAATTGAATTGTTTTACTTTTCACATTTAGAACTGCAATACCTGTGAAATTCATTTTGTGTGTGGTATAAAGTAAGGATCACTATACATTTTGTTACTATAGAAATTTAGTTGATTCACATCATTTATTAAAAAGACCATCCTCTTCCCATCATACTATAATGTTATCTTGGTTGTAAATCAGATGACCATATAAGTCTGGGTCTATTTCTGAACTCAATATGTATTCTATTCCTTTCATCACTTTGTCTGTCTTTGCACCAATAACATGTTGTCTTAATTACTATACATTTAGGATAGACCTTCATATAGGATACTATAACTACACCAGCTTTGTTCCTTTTCAGGTCATGTTGGCTGTACTTGTTCCTGCATTTCTATATAATTAAAAAATAAAAATAAAACTCTCAATTTCATTACACACAAAAAATGAAAGATAAATGAGAATAAAAACTTGCTGGGATTTTGATTAGGATGGCATTAGGATAATTCTATAGATTTTGATTATTTTGCTTCGTTTGAAGAATATTTTTACTGGGTATAGAATTTGGGGTTGACAGTTTTTTTCTTTAAGCACTTTCATACACAATGCTTCACTCTTTTCTGGCATAATGATTTCTAAGAAGTGAACTGTTAATTGAATTATTATTCTCCTCTATGTAAGGAGAATAATAATTTTTCTTGCTGCTTTCAAGATTTGCTCTTTATCTTTGGTTTTCAATTGTGCAACTATTGTAACTGAAAATTTTGTCTTTCATCAAATTTGGGAAATTTGGGCCATCTTCAATTAAAAGCATTTTGTTTTTTCTGCTACATTCTCATATCCATGCCCATTTTGGACCATCATGTATATAGAACCATTTACTATCATCAAACAGGTCCCTGAAGCTCTACCCCTTTTTTTTATTCCTCTCTCTGTTCTTCAAATTGGGTAATTCCTTTTGATCTATCTTCAAATTAATTTGCTTTTTCTTCTGTCATCTCCATTCTGCTAAGTCCATCCACTGATTATTTTTTTAACATATTGTATATTCATTGGTTGTAGAATTTCCATTTGGTTTTTTTATTTTTTATTTTTATCTCTCTATGTGATTTCCTATTTTTCTTTCAATTGTGAACATATTTTGTTTTACTTCATTGAGGTTAGTTAAAATAGCCACTTTAACACCCTTAACTTCTTGGGCACCAAACCTTGGGTCATCTCAGGGTTGCTCTTATTAATAGTTGATTTTCTTTTCTGTTGGCAGAGTATTCCATTTATCTGTGTGTTTTTTGTTTTTTTGTTTTTTTCGTATACCAGGCAATTTTTAATTATATCCCAGGAATTTAAAATGTTGTTGATATTATGGATTTTGTTATTTTTCCCTGATATTTCTTGTGTTTTAGCAGCTAATTATTTCATTGGAATTTGTGTAGAATAACATTATTTTGGACTAGGACAGCTCTATGATTATCTCTAGGGACGTCTGGAAGTCTGGTACCTTATCTTGGCAAAGAAAATGTCAGTCAGCTAACTGAGTTATAATATGCAGTCTTAAGTTCAAAACTCCTTTACAGGCACCCAAGACTGGCTTGTTTATTGATGAATTATACCAGTAGATAAAATTTTATTTTATTTTATCTTGGAATGCTGTCATGATCATTTGTGTATGTATTGTCAATGGCTGCTTTTGTGTTACAGTAGCAGAGATGAGTAGGTACAGCTAATACAGTATGGCCCCAAAACTTATATATTCACTTTCTAACTCTGCAGAAAAAAAAATAATAATTGGCTAACCCCTACTCTTAAAGGATCCTTGAGATTCTCTAATTTTATTTTTTCTCCCACCCTCCATCTTCCCATTTTATTAATAATGTAACTGGAGATCCAGAGAGGCCTAGCAAATACATCAATGACTAAAACCTAGGTCTCTTACTTCTCAATTTGGCACTTTTTAAAAAATTGGGGTTCTTTATTATTTGCACTGTACTTTTTAAAGATTTTTATTAAAATATAGCTAACATACAATATACTAGTTTCAGGTGTAGACTATAGTTATTCAGCATTTATATTAAAGAAATGATCAGCATGTTAAGTCCAGCAACCATCTGATACCATACCATGATATCACAATATTATTGTGACGATATTCTTTGTGCTGTACATTACATAAGGTGAACAGCATTGTGGGTAGACATTTATATAATTTAAGAAGTGATCCCCCTAACCAGTCAATGCCGACATTGCATTATACATAGTTAACATATTATGTTAATTCCCTAAATCTATCACCCTGATAAATATAGTACCTATATGACACCATACTTAGTTATTGAAATATTATTGATTTATGCTTATTATTCCTTATGCTATACCCTACATCCTCATAACTGCTGTGTAACAACCAATTTGTACTTCTTAATCCCTCTCCCTTTTTCACCCACCCCATTCTACCTCCCATCTGGCAACCATCAAAATGTTCTCTGTACCTATTTGTTTCTGTTTCATTTGTTCATTTTGTTCTCTAGATTCAACTTATAAGTGAAATCATATGACAGTGTCTTTCACTGTCTGACTTAATTCACTCAGCACAATACCCTCTAGTTCCACTCATGTTGTCACAGATGGCAAGATTTCATTCTTTCTAATGGCTGAGTAATATTCTTATGTCTATATGCACCATGTCTTCTTTATCCATTCATCCATTCTGGGACACCAAGGTTGCCTTTGTATCTTGGCTGCTGTAAGTAATGCTGTAATGAACGTATGGATGAACATGTCCCCTCGAAGTAGTGTTTTAGGTTTATTCAGATAAATACCTAGAAGTGGGATTACTGGATCCTTCTTTGCCTCTTGTTATAGTCTTTGTTTTATAGTCTATTTTGTCTGATATAGGTGTTGCTACCCCAGCTTTTTCGTTCTTTTTTTTTCCATTTTCATGAAATAACATTTCCATCTCTTTACTTTCAGTCTGTGTATGTCTTTTGATATGAAGTGAGTCTCTCTTAGGCAGCATATGTAAGGGTCTTGTTTTCTTATCCATTCAGTTACCCTATGTCTTTTGATTGGAGCATTTAATCCATTTATATTTACATTGAAAGTAACTGTTGAGAGATATGTAGCTATTGACATTTTATTATTCATATTTTTTACTTTTTTTTTTTTCCATCTTAAAGAACTCCCTCTAAGATTACTAGTAATACTGGTTTGGTGATGATGAACTTCTTTAGCTTTTTCTTGTCGTGGAAGGTCTTTATCTGTCCTTTGATTCTGAATAATAGCTTTCCTGAGTAGAGTAATCTTGGTTGTAGGTCCTTGCTTTTTTTTTTTTTTTTTTGAGTTTTTTTTTTTTTTTATTAGTTTTAGGTGCACAAGACAAAGTAATACTTAGACGTTTATCATTTATATCCCCCACACTGTGGACCTCTCTCCCCCCATCCACTATCTCTCTGACATCGCACCGAGCCATCACATTTCCACTGTCTCCACTACCAATGCTGTACTCTGCCTCTTGTAAGTATATACATATATATATATATATATATATATATATATATATATATGTAAAATTATAGTTGGCATTCATTATTGTTCAGCTTCAGGTGTACATTGCAGTGATCAGGCAGGTCCTTGCTTTTTAATACTTGGAAATTTTCCTGCCAATCCCTTCTGGCCTCCAAAGTTTCTGTTGAAAAATCAGTTGACAGTTATGGAGGCTCCCTTGTAAGTAACTATCTGCTTTTCTCTTGCAGCTTTAAGATTCTCTCTTTGTCTTTAGCCTTCCCCATTTTAATTTTGAAGAGTCTTGGTGTGGGCCTCTTTGGGTTCATCTTGTTTGGGACTCTCTGCACTTCCTGGGCTTGAATATCCATATCCTTCACAAGGTTAGGGAAATTTCCCATCATTATTTCTTCAAATAGGTTTTCAACTTCTTGTGCTCTCTTTTTTCCTTCTGGTACCCCCATGATGTGAATGTTGGTATGCTTGATATTATCCCTGAGGATCCTTAAACTGACCCCATCTTTTGGGATTTTTTTTTTTCTTTTTCTTTTTGCTGTTCTATTTGGGTGTTTTTGCTACCTTATCTTCTAAATCTCTGATTTGATCTTCTGCTTCATCTAATCTGTTGATTCCCTCTAATGTATTCTTCATTTCCATTGTTGTATTCTTTCTGACTCGTTCTTTTTTATGTTTTCTATCTCCATGTTATGTTTCCTCTCTGTTTGTTGAAATTCTCCCTGAGATCATTGAACATCCTTATTACCAGTGGTTTGAACTCTGCATCTGGTAGGTTGCTTGTTTCCATTTTGTTTAGTTCTTTTTCTGGAGCTTTGTTCTATTCTTTCATTTGGGATTTGTTTCCTTGTCTCCCCATTTTGGCTGCCTCCCTGTGTTTGTTTCTATATATTAGGTAGGGCTGCTATGTCTCCCGGTCTTAGTAGAGTGGCCTGATGTCGTAGGTGTGTGTGGGGTCCAGTGGCACAGTCTCCTTTGTCACCATAGCTGGGTGCTCCAGGTATCTCTTGTGTGGGTTGTGTGTATCCTCCTGTTATAGTTGAGCTCTGGTTGCTATTGGTACATCAGTGGGACGGACTGACCTTTGGGATCATTGGTTGTGAGGACCGGCCGTGATTATAATGAAGGAGCTGTTGTGGATGGGCTGACCCTATAGAGCAGGATCCACTTTAGCAAGGCTCTGGTGCCTGCCCTGTGTGCCCTTCAGGTGTGTCATCCTTAGAGGTGGTTGGGTGATGCTCCAGCTCAGTTTGAAGCTGGCCGCTGGGTGTACCAGACCCAGGGTCACCTGGGAGGGGACTCACTACAAGCCAAGTTCAGCTACAGCCTGTGGCATGCCCCGGGCCACCTGGCATGAACCACAGAGAAATCACAGATGGCTGCACCTGCACTGTGCTTGGAGCTGCCTTGAGAAGGCAAGCCATGAACCAAGGCTGTTGCTAGTGCTGGGCTTAGGGCTTCTCAGCTAGAGTATGGGACATGGCTGAAGCCAGATCCTGCTTGTTTGGGTTTTGTGAACATTTGAGAAGCTTTAGGGAAGTCTGCAGCATGAGCCAAGGCAGGTAATTTGTATGAAAAAGCCACTGAAAGCAGCTTGGCTGTGCCCAAAAGTTGGGTGGTACTTGGTCTCAGAATCACCAGGGCAGAGACAATGGTGTTAGCCAGGTTGATGGAGACTCAGATATTGCGTCTGCCTGTGTCTGCATGCTGGGAAGAGGGAGGGCCCAACACAGAAACAATGGCTTCTACCAGCTCCTTCGTCCGGAGAAAGCTGCCCAAATTGCCCTCACCCTGCAGCCAGACAACTCATTTCCTCCCCGTATGACCCTGTCACCTTTTGAGCTGCTGCCCCAGCGCTGGAGCTCAGAGTGAATGAGTCCATCAGCAAATAAGTCTGTGCATGGTCCCTTTAAGAAGAGCATCTGGGAGTGCTGCCAACCTCCCCACTCAGCTACAATCTCCACTGGTTTTCACAACCAGAAATTATGGGGATTTCTCTCCCTGGTACTAGAAACCTGGGGAGTTGGGGCTGGGGAGCTTGGTGTAGTGCTGGGACCGCTCACTCCTCTCAGGGGAACCTCCACACCTGAGATATCCCTCCCGATTTTTAATGGTCGCACATGGTGTGGGACCAGCCCGTTCTGCGTCTCTGCCCCTCCTACCAGTCTTGAGGTGGCTTCTTCTGTATGTTCTTAGTTGTAGGGCTTCAGTTCAGCAAGGCTTCAGGAGATTCTCAATGATGGTTGTTCTGTAGTTTAGTTGTAATTTTGATATGGTCATGAGAAAAGGTAAGCACAGCGTTTACCTACTCTGCTGTCTTGACCAGAAACTCTGACTTCAGCACTTTGAATTGTCTTTTTTTTCCTTAAGACTTATGTTTATAGAAAGACATGGGCCTCTGAGTGGATTTTGTTCCTGTCTTTTTCTAACTCATTTCCCACATGATGAATTAGGTTTATTAACTGGGAAAGTATTAACTTCAAGTTCACAAACACAAAATCCAATTACCAAACAACCTGTTTTAGAAGGCTACATTTTTAACCAAATAACACACACTGTGGCAGGCTGTCATTTAGAAAACCAAAGTCAGTGGGTAGAAATATTTGTTTTTCACTTCACATGTGCCTTTCTTAAGTTACCTAACTTTCATATTTACTGAAATTTTCATATGTGTAATTGACCTGTCCAGTGGTAATTCCAGGTTATCAAACTAATTTCTGAAACTTTAAGACTGATAGTAAACATTTCAGAAAGTTAAATCATGTACTTAAGAATTAAAATACTGCAAAGGCAGGTGTCATTCTAATGGTGTAAGTGCATGAATTGGCCCTTTATGATTCTAAGGTATAATGTGTTATTCTTAACATTGATGCCTCCTGAAAACCAAATCAGGGCATAGACAAAAGTCTTCAAGCCTACAGTTTTATTTGTCTGTATATGTTAAAACTTCCTTCTATAGGCACAGGTCATGATGGTGGGATGGCAGACCCTGCTGCACAATGAGAAGTGTTTTTTACCATTAAAATCTTGTCTAACATTATTTACAAAGGCTTTTACGTATATCATTGTGACATCTCTATCATTTTAGTAGATTCTGGGATAATGGTACCAGTTTGCAGAATATGATACTCATATTAATTGGTAAACTTGTTTTAAATACAGATGACTGGGGTCCCTAAGAGGTATACTGAATCTAAGTCTTGGGGTGGGAGCAGTTAGGGATCTACAGTTTTAGAAAGATCCGTGGGTGATTGTGAAGCACTCCAAAGTCCCTCTGGTAATGAGGAAACTGCTTGTCTGACAATCTGGAAAACTGGGTTCTAATATTGGCTGTCTTGTTACATTGCCCTGTTGCTTTGGACTAGTCACTTAAGTAGCAACACAAAAGAAACAAACAAACACCAAAAAATAAAAGAGGGAGGAAGGTTTCCTATTAAAAGTTTCTGCTTTTCTCCATAGTAGTTCTATTTCTTTAGTTTTCTCATCTGTAAAATGAAGATGATAATGGTATCCACCTCAAAATTGTGGTGAGGATTAAGATCATACAGCTTAAGTGTTTATTACCATGCCTAGCACATAAGAATTCAGTAAAAGTTAACTTTTATTATTATATTATAAAATAGTTATATTTTATTACTGTTATAATCATTATGAGTATCAAATGATATAGAGCTATAATTCAGTATAATATACATGCTGTATCCCCCTACAAAACTAAGAAACAGCTGGCCTTATTTATTTGCTCATTCATTCATCCGTTTATTTTCATAAGTAATCATTGTGTCCTGCCAAACTGAAAGCACTGCACTGCACCAAAGATACAACGTTGAATACTGTAGGTCTCTCACCTCAAGAGACTTATGAGGTGTGATCAAACAATACAGTGATTGTTTAAATTTAAAATAATATATTACAGTAAAAGACACATTACCACTCAATTTGAACACACTTATCCCATCATTCTTGCCACTTTCTGAAGCAGATCTGGAAGTCCTCTTTCATGAGTGTTTTTAGTTGCCACCAATCTGCCTCAATGTCCTGAAGCGATTCAAAATGTTAACGTTTCATGGTCATTTTTACTTTGGGGAAGAGCCAGAAGTTGCACAGTACCATTCATCTGGTGAACAAGGTGGATGAGGACACACCTAATGTTTTTATTTGACAGAAATTGCTGTATACCAGAAGCAATGTGTGACGTGGAGCATTGTTATGATGGAGGATGATTTATGGCACACTTTAAAACACACCTTTTTTCAACCATAGCTCACACCTGACTGACTGCACTGAACAAGTTGAAACTTGTCACACACTTACTAAGGTTCACCGAACCACTTCCTATACTGAAGACTCCTGGCTTTCCATTGGATGGCACTCGGCAACAGCATTCACCATATTTTGTAATCACAATGGAAAGGCTCCATGTCACACATCACACCTGGTATGGCAATTTCTGTCAAATAAAAACATTATGGTGTGTCCTCATGCACCTTATTCACTGGATCTGGCACCATGTGACTTCTGGCTTTTCCCCAAAGTCAAAATGACCATGAAAGGTAAACGTTTTGGATCGATTCAGCACATCAAGGCTGTCAAGGCAACCAAGACAGCAGCACAACTAAAGACACTCATGAACTCTTTCAGAAAGTGGCAAGAATAATGGGATAAGTATGTTCAAAGTGTGTGGGGAGGTGTCTTTTGAGGGGGATTAATGGGAATGTGTCTTTTATTGTAATAAACTTTTAAAAATTTAAACATTCCCCATATTTTTTGATCACCCCTTGTACTGATCATCCCAGTGGAAGATAAAACACATACACACACACACACACACACAACAATTCAATGTTTCTGTAGTTTTGCCTTCACAGTACAATCACCTCACTAAGAAAATAAACTGACAATGCTATGGGGCACTTCTGGGATCTTGTTCTTCCCTAATGAAACACACAGTGTATTGCTCACACTCAAATATGCAGCCAGGGAGAGAAATAATGGCTCTTTTCAACAATTCAGCAGTGTCATATTGGCATCATTATAGAATATATATCCACTTTCAAAAGACATAGTAGTCAAGCATCAAGCTGCTGCTTTTATAAAGAAGGCCATAAGCGATTGGTAAAAAGCCATTTCATCCACTTCCACAAAGACATAAAAATTTCCATTCGATAGTTGTATCTTCCTTTATGAGTAGTGTGCTAAATATGTGTTAGACAAGTTTGCATTTGGGGGGAACTTATTGCTGTAAGAGTATTTTAGATAAAATAAACCAAGCGAGTTCAATTAAGCTCCCTGCAGTCTGATGGTGCTCACTGTCTTTGACTTTTAGAAGAAGTTTTATAATTCTTGTTGCTATAATTTTAAAGACTTAATAAAATTATTGTTAATAGCCTTTTCATCATTTAAACTGTCTTTCCTCGAAAATTCCATATTGCTTCTGATAAATTCCTTGTAAAAGAGTATGGGCAACTGAGAAGGACGAAATATTTAAATGATCAGGAACATATACAGTATTAAAGTTGACTTTGTTAGAAATAGCACCAAGAATATTTTTTAAAAGCCAGTCAAAAGATGACATGCTTATTGTTCTATAAACTAAAACTTATGTTTTCTACCAAGTAAATTAAATAAGAATATAGATTGAACATACGTGCTTGTCTTATCAGATCTCTATTGCTCAAGTTTGAATTAGAGAAATTTCCCTGGGGCAACAAATAGGTATTACATCTGTAAAAGTCAAGTAATAGATTTAAAAAATATATTTGTAGCACATATGGAAAATAAAATTTAAAAAGCCAAGTGTAAAACTAATTCAGATTGCATAAAATAACATCAATAACAATAATAGATAAATGAACAAAGTATATCAACAAATCAAAATGGTTAATACATTGCAAAAATTTACCACCACCAGTTATTTAAAAAATATAGATTAAAGTAAAATAGCACTTCCCATATAAATTTAGAGATTTCAAAAATAACAATGTGAAGCACTGATATTGGTGTGATTACATCCTTATTCAATGCTACCATGTGTATAAATTATAACTTTGTGAAAGTAATTTAACAATAAAGCATCAGTCAAACATGTTATAGTCTCTTAAATAGGCTGGTCTCTGAGGGTTGCAAATGATTGAAATTCCTACCTTATACCCCGTGGGGGAGGAAAAAGTAATTTTCCTTTTGCCTTTCTAAGTTCTTCTGGCTGGACAAATAATCAAATTACCATGAGACAGATTAACAGGAGAAAATGCCCATTTTTTAAAAACATATGTACATATGAGGGTTCTAGAAGAATATTGAGACCTCAAGGACAAATTGACAGATCAGGCACTTAAGGCTCACATGACGTCTTGAACTAAGGAGAAGGGAGGAGCCATGGTTTGGGACTTCAAAGGGCCAGAAGGCAATTCACAAGGAGACAGAAGAGCAATTGTTGGATAAATAAATGTTTGTCAGGCCATTTCTACCGATGGGACCCAGAGAGGACTTTGATCAAATGGGCCTTGCTTGTTTCCTCCCTGTTTATCACACTTGGTTCATATTAAACTATAGTTATCTATGATAATAGCTCCCTTATTGTAGCAGGTCCTCTATCTAAATTCTTTTAGGTAGTTAAGGAGAAGATCAAAGTTTCTCTCTGAGTATTTTGCTTCTTAAAAAGAGCCAGCTTAAAATAACCAATATCCCAAAAGTCATACTCTGGGGTGGAAAACTCTGCTTGCCCTCAACCAACTTAGGTTAAAAAACAAAATTATTATGTTCTAGTTTCAGTATGGAATCTGCTACTGAAATTATGTTATTAGGAAACTTTATTTTCTTCTTCTTCTTTTTTTAAATCTCTAGCTTTTATCTTTCCTTTATGTTAGCTTTATACCAAGACTGGCTCTCTCCAGTGGTCACTAGAAAATTGGGTTAGCATCATAGCAGGTTAGCAATGAAAGGGAATGACATTTCCACTGTAGTTTCTGAAACTAAGTCTTATTGCTTGAGTTGTGTCTTACATTCAGTCCTGAACCAGTCATTACAGCCGGGAGGGTAGTGTGCCCTAAGTCCCTAGGCTTGGTTCCTACTTGCATGCCCCTTGGAGCCAGGATGGAGTCGGCCTTACCCAAATCTCTTGGGAAACAGGGTGATTCTCTAAAGCAAGGCACTGTCACCCAAAGTGGGGAAATGAAGGTCAGTCAGGAAAAGTCAATAGATATGTACTACATCATTTCACCCTTTAATAACACTCTTGTGCATGAATATTAAGAAATTATTGATGCATATATACATCAGTGTTTATTCTAGCTTTAGTTATAATGGTAAAACAATGAAAACAAAAATTTGAACAATGCTACTGATCAACAATAGGGGAATTGTGAATTAAGGAGTACAAAATGCTTTAAGGAGCCATTAAAATTATATTTTCAAATGATTTTTAGTGCTTATGAGGAAAGGACATTTTATAATATAAAGCCAGAAAGGCAGAATGTCAGATAATGTATACTGTATGATCTCACCTCTATAAAAAAATACACTGGGAAAAAAACTTAGGAAAATCTATTAAAATAATAATTAGCTCTAAGAACTGTTGGAATTCATTTATTCATAAGAAGTATTTTGGGACTGCTTATTTTATGGTAAGAATTTTTATTCTGAATATTATTGTCGCTCTAATTTCCATATTTTTACATATGTTACAATAAACAAGTGAGAAGTGCAATGCATTTAAATTGAAATTTTAATGACCTTATTTAAATCTTTATGATGTTCCAAACATCATTCTAAGGTGCTTTCAGTTACATTGTGTCATTCAATGTGTCTCTTATGAAATCAGTTGTCAGTTCTATTTGCTCCATAAGAGTATTGTTCTTCCATAGGAGCATAAACAAAATCTATTGTTTGACAGTGATTCATTTGTTCATTCATCTAACCATTTATGAATTGTTGGAGGGGTTAAAAAACAACCCCTATAGGAATTTCCTAAAATTGGAAAGGTAAGAAAGCTTTTAAATTATAATGGGTCAGTGAACAGGTTTTTTCAGTGATTAGAATATGTTAATTATTCTTTGCTTTAAATAAATGAAGAGCTAAATGAATGTCAGCAATTCTATCTGAGCCGTTGTATGTGAAGAAGTTATGTTGATGTATAGTAGCATTCAACTGCAATTGTAAAAATCCTTTACACAAATGGTCTTTCTGGAAAATTTTGGAATAATTTTATCCTGTTATTAATGTTTAAATATATTATTAGTGTTAAATATTGTATATATATATACATACATGTACATATATACACATAGAAATATATATAAAATATATTCAAAGTTAATTTACTTTCTACATTTTCAGTTATGAATAATTTTCATTCCATCTGCTGGCTCAGGTGGAGTAAGAGGTTACAAAGTTTTCTGGCCAAAGGAACTTCTGGCAAAAGTTTGAGGCCCCTGAAACCTAAGCTCACCAGAGAACATTATTTGGGAGGGTAGTCTCCTCAGAGGAGACTGCTGTGGTCAGCTTCCACAGGAAAGAGATATAGGCAGAGGGAGGTTTGCAGGTCAAATTTTGCTGAAGAGAATGAAGAATGAATGGCCTTCGAGTCCAGCTGGAGGAGGTAATCTTGACTGTATAAAGCTGACTGGGCCAATACACATTAGTATTGGGTGATGATAAAGGGAACCAACAGACACATGAGAATTTTCCTCACATTTTTATTATAACATTCTCCTTTTTTATTATGACTTAGCGTTTTTATTTTATATTTATTGAAATATTGTTTTGGATTTATATACATATTTTTATCACCTGTCACTCCTGGGCATATATAGAAAGAAAAATATTAGCAAAATACATTAATTAAAATATATTTAAAACTTCTTCACGTTCAGTGTCCAACTCATTTGAGAGATTCAGAGTCATTGATACTCAGTTTTTCCTTACAATACCATCCTTTGTGCCATCAAGAGTATTAGTGATATGAATATATAAAACTTTTGAATTGTGAAATATAACATATTGCAGAAAAGAATATGTAACATATCAGTATAGTTCAACAAATAAGTAGAAAGTGATCTCACTTTCTAAGTGATCACACCCCTATGTCAAGAGAACATTATGAGCATTCCAGAAGCCTATCATGAACTTACTTTGTCTCCTTACAGTAACTACAACCTGTTTTTATGATAATCATTTCCTTGCTTTTCTTTATAGTTTTACCAACTATATTTGCATCTGCAAACACAGGATCTTCCCTCTCTCCCACCTAATAGTCTCTGAATTAGACCACAAGGGCCAGGGCCCCAACCCCTTGAGTGATAAAGGGAGAGGAGGGGGCAGTTACAGGCAGATAGTGTTGAATATGGTCACAGTGAAGTCAAGCTCATCCACAGTGGCTGGGGATTTATAGTTTCTTCCAGGCCATTGATTTATGTTATGGGCTCTTTCTAGCCTTGAGATTAAGAGCTAGTCAGTCCATTCAGCCTCCAGGTTAGGAGCCAGAAATGCAGAGTGGAGAAGGCCAGTAATCTGCTTCTGACGGTGCTGTGCTGTTAATGGTAATTGTGGAAGATGGTTTCTGTAGTGGGTCACGAAGCAGGCAGCTTTGTGCTGCAATGGACTGTTGTAGGTTTTGAGCAGGCCAAAGGAGAGGCACGGGCACATTTCTTGCTTTCACTGCCTAATGGAAAGCAACAAGGTGACACATGCTGCCTGTCTAGACCCAGAGTATAGTGTGTCCGATAACAATATTCATTATATCTGCCATTGATTGACTGCCAAATGCCACTCTTAGAGATTCACACACAGCTGTTCATTTAGTCCTCACTAAACCCTATATGATAGGTACTATTATACAGATAAAGAAACGTGTTTTTTTTTTAACAAATAAAGAAACAGAGACTTTGAAAAGTTATTTGCCCAAGAGCACAAGATCACATAGTTTGTAAATGCCTGAGCACAAGTTCATGCTCTGAATGCCAAGGACGGTTTCTAAAATGTTGAAGGCATTACAATGAGTTATGCTTGATAGTGGTAGGTTATCTTTTCTATCTTCATAAGAAATGCTTAATTTTTATACTATAACTGAATAAGTTTCTTTCAGCTGACCTCATGTATTTTTTTAAAGTTCTGTTATGTTTCCAAAGTATGTTTATTCTTGGAAGTTGAGGAGATAAGGGTTAGTCTGTGAAACACACTACAATTCCCAATACCACCCTCCTTATGTTGATACCAGGTAATGGGAAATTCTCTCCTTCCAGCTATACTTGCAATGCTTTCCGCTAGAGGGAGAGATGAGACCATGGAGAGCAGCAGCAAGTAAGCTAAGGAACTCCTTGACCACTTCAGGCTCTTCATTGGCAGCTGGAAGTAGCATGTAACTGGGAGCCAGCCCTTTGTTAATAAAAACAGATGTCTTCTTGTTATCTGGAAGAGATGATTTTGCAACCCCAGTAAAGAGAAGAGCCAAGTTGTGCAGGCTTGAGGTGAGAAAGTCTAATATAGCATTCTAGATTTGAATTTCAGCACTAGTGACATTTGAGAGCCCATAATTCTGTATTCCTGGGTATTTCCTGTGCATTGTAAGATGTTTAGCAGCATCTTTGGCCTATAGGGGTGACCTCCTAGACACCAGTAGCCCTCTCTCCCCAACCGTGACAATTAAAAATGTCTCCAGACATTGCCAAATGTTCCCAGGGGCAAAATTGCCCCAGATTGAGAACCACTGTCTTAGAAATCCCAAATCTGCTAAAGACTTGAGGCCTAAAGGATAAATAAAAGATCTCCTCTTCCTGATGACTGGGGAATCTGGGGCTCTTCTTGGTTCAGGTTTCTACAATTTAAGGAAATGCATGGAAAGGATGAGATTAGTCCTAGTCCAGAAATGAAGTATGGACAAAGGACAACATATAGCACAGCACCAGGCAAAATGGCTAAGGAAGCAAGAAACAGCTTGAAACTTTACAACGAGAGAGTAAAGATTTAAGAACTGGGTCCAAAGGGATGAACTAGAGCTGATGTCAAGCAAGAAGGAGTTATCAGACTCAAGAAGCAAAGCCTCCCACAAGGGGAGACTTCTTATGAGATATCTGCATGGATGGGAAAATGCTGTTACGTTCTTTGAGCCAATTCAAACTTTTGTCTCCCAAACCTTCTCTTCTAGTTATTTTCTGTCTCTCTTGCTAGTACTATTATCTAGTATTCAATCATACTAGAAACCTTGAAGTCATTCTTTGTAGTCTTTCTCTTCAGGAAGGAAGCGATTTAAGTATGAATTTTTATATTGATTAGAGTTATCTGTGACCTAGGTTACATTGAGGGTGCTAGCGAACGAACACTCTCTGTGCATTCCATCAAGCTGGCAACAACTTCCTTACTTGCAAGCGTGCTGGCCACCATCTCAAAAGAAGTTTAATCAGTAGGAAAGAACCAAACAGATATTCTACAAGAGGAAAAATGAAACAGATAATATGCAACTTGTAGAACACATGAAATCAAAGCCCCACATGTTCTATATTGCCATATAGAGGCTCTTACATGGTCAAGAGCTCTGTTTGTGGAAATGGTAGTATCTTTGATCCTGTCTTGATACCGACAGGTCACTAGTTTGTGCTCATTGTAAGTGCAGGTCCATACTCTGTGGCTCTGTCTAAGCTATCTAATCACCTCCTCAGAGTCCGTTTTCAGAAAGGAGAGTGCATAGATCCATCCCACTCAGGGATGAATATTTTTTTGTTAAAGTATTGTTTCTTATACTAAATCGCTGAAAGCCTTTAGACTGTCACATTCAAGGGCATCTGACTTGAACACCGTTGCATTGTATACTGGAGTGGGTCATATTAAGCAGGACTCAATAAGAGTTTATTAGTTGAATATATGAAGAAGTAAATAATTAAATGCATGGCTACACTAAGAACTTAGAATATTCTATTATTAACACTTTTTCTCAAACATGGAAGCACTTCTACTTTTTTGAGCACTTGCTTCTGCTCTGGGAGGCAAAGGGATTTTAATCAGAGGATGGTGTTAGTACTTGCCTAGGGTCTTCTTAATAGCTGAAGCAACAATCTATAGGGGCTCTGAG
Organism: Rhinolophus hipposideros; assembly: GCF_964194185.1. Taxonomy (NCBI): domain Eukaryota; kingdom Metazoa; phylum Chordata; class Mammalia; order Chiroptera; family Rhinolophidae; genus Rhinolophus; species Rhinolophus hipposideros. The sequence goes on from NC_138049.1 coordinate 37,659,741, forward strand.
TCTTAGCTACTAACAACAAGTTTCCCCTTTCTTTACGCAGAGAATTGCCTTAGGTCAAGTGTGGACAGGAGCCACCTCACCTACGTTGGAGGTTAACCTCTCCCTAACCTTGGCCAATGAGTGCGAGACATAGGAATTCAAAGATCAGCCCTCGTAACTTAAGGCGAGTCAAATCTGTCATGTAATTTATGTTCTGGGGCTTCTCCATGGGATCAGACTAAAGCTATTATTCAGTTGAGACTACATCTCTGCTGAGCTTTATTTTCCCCTGCCTTATTCCTCTTCCCTCACTCTCCTACTCCTGAGAACACTCTCCAATAAATCCTTTGAACAGGATTCTCCATCTCTGGCTCTTCTAGGGAACCTGATTTAAAGCAATCATCAATTATATATTCAGTGCAACTAAGACCATGTGTCAACATTGATGTCTTTCCCAAAATTTTCAGACAAAAAGGGATGGCACAGCATCTCAATCATAGATAACTCTTTTCCACGTTATTTAAAACTTCCATACTCAGTGTTATCAGTGTAAGTTCTTGGGTGAAAGCAAAGTAATGGTAAGACCCCAGGATTGGTATTTGTAGAACGGTAGAATATTAGAGCAGAAAATGATCTTATAAATTATCTAGCTTAACTTGTTATTTTACAAATGAGTTGACTATATTTGTGGCTCAGATATAATTTGCTCAAGGTTATACAGTTAATGAGCAGGTAAAGCGAGGACAGAGCCAGATTTCTAATCTCCCATTTTAGTGCTTTCTGTAAACCTCTGCTTCTTGTTAGTAACTGTGCTTGCATTAGGGTATCTTATAAATTGGAAGAAATGTCTTAAGGTCTCAACATCCATAAAATGTCATTTTAAATAAATGTTAAGAACAATGTGACAGTTAATGATGATTACTATATAGATTTTTAATCATCTAGTCTATCAAAATTTACTGAGTTTTCTTGCTCGGAATAAATAAATAAATAAGACAATATCCCATCTTCAAGGAGTTTTGTAGGGGAGGCTGTCAAGTAAACACTGGGGCTACACTAGAGTTATAAGCAAGCTGTGGAGTCAGAGATGTGATAATTAATCTCATCTGGCAGAACCAGGAAAAACTTCCCAGTGGAGATAACATTTAAGATGATTCTGAAGAGTGAGTAGAATTTTGATAGAGAAGAAAGAAGGACATTATAGTTAAAGACCATAGAATGGGCAACAAGAGCATAAATGCACTGTTAACCTAAAACTATAAACAAACAAACAAACAAACAAACAAACAAATAAATAAAAGTACTAAAGTGAGAGGCTATAAGCATTTTTTCGAGATCCAAAGATTAGCTACTCAGCAAGCACTGATTCAGGTAAAAACTCAAGTAGTGTTCATATTAGGAGATGAATGCCAGGGGTATTTATGAGAAAAGGAAGCGGAATAATTATATGAACAGTTGGAAGGAATTTCTATGTGTGTTAATAAACTAAGGAAGGAATAACTATAGGTGCAGATAATCTAACATAGTGATGCTAATTCTAAAGGATATCTTCAATTTTTAGAGGAGTAGTCATAATGTCTGCTTTCCTATTAGCTTTGCAAACAGTTGTTTGGGATACAATGCTGCTTTAGGCTCAGTCCAATGGTTATTTTGCCCAGTTTTATCATTCCAAAGGTTTGAGGAGTAAGACTAGCAAGGCATTTCCTCTGGGATGATAGTTCCCACTTCATTTTTAAATTGCTCCATTTATATTATTTTTACAAGATGTATGTGTGTATATATATTTTGATCTTTATTTTATGAAGGCTTAAATTATGAATTAAAATTTAACAAAAAGGAGGCCTTGAAAGGAATAGTCACAGCATTTGGGAACAATGTAAGTGTATTTTAAAAATACCTTCTAAAATGCTTTAAAAATATTCTCAAAAAATGTTTACATTTCAGATCTATTAAAATTCTTTATTTTTGTTAAAGTAATATGTGTATTGAATTATTTTGAAATGTTCTCATCCATATGTATAACAATGATAAATAATTTATTTCCTAAAACACATTATTTTTTTTCACTGTGGATTAGCATTGCTAAATTAGACTTGGCTCTGAAATGCAATGGGAAATATTAGATTCAGACACTCAGAGGAAATTTTCTACCCAGGCATGGTGGATAAACACACATTATACTATTTACACATATTGTATTTCTTCTCTCTTCCACCTGGGAAAACAAGCCTATAAATTATATTTATACTGTTAGCAATGGAGTCTTTGTTTAGTGAACCTTACAGAGCATCAGGTGTTTTTCTCCTTGGGTCCTTAAACTGAAACTTAATTGTCCCATGTCACATCTGTTCACATCAATCATGTTACATTATTTTCTTTACAATGTGTTCTTCGAGGTGATATGATTGATGTGACTAAATGTGATGGATCAAAAAGGTCTGTCAAGCACAACAGAAAATTCCAGAATCTCAGGCCTGCAGGCCAAGAAATCTGTCTATGCATAATTTGTATGGAGTTAAATTTAGAAGGGCAATACAGTTCGCCACATTAAGAATTTTTGACAGCGATTCTTGACAAACTACTTTTTAATGATAAAGAAAAAGTATGAGTAATTTACTAAGACAGAGTTAAGGTTAAGGAGTCACTGCCCTATTGTAAATCAGATACATTCAAGAAGGAATCCATGTGGAAAAGGATTTATAGTTGGAAGACTCAGTTTTGAATCCTAGCTCCTCATGTTCCAGATACATGGCCTTGGAGAAATCACTTGAATTCTCTGAACCACAGTTTCTCACCTCTATCATTTATCACACAGAGTACTGTAAGAGTGAGAGGAAAGAATATATCTAACAGAAGGTTATAAATTACAAAGTATTATAACAAGACCCCACAGTTTTGTTGAGGACCTGCACTAAGTAGGAATCAAATTATTTTGAAAGGCACAGAAAGAGTAATATTTAACCTAATTAGGTCTTTGGTGCCCAGGAGCACCTCAAATTATAAACGAAAGTGAAATAGTGGGAGAGTTGAATGACTCATGTCCAAAATTTTCATGCATCTTAGTTTTTCAATTCTAATCTACTTAGTTTTTCAATTCCAACGTATATGGATAGCAGTATTAGAATTGTTAACCTGTACTCCTTTGGAGCAAAAATGTTATCCTCTAGTGGATAGTGCTTATGTACCGTTTCATTTGTTTTTAGTCTTACAGACTCCACATACTTCCTAAGGTATTATTCGGTCAGCACATTTTCCCCTCATCCTCTATACTTGCTTTTTTAATTTGTTAATTTTTGTTTGTTTGTTTTTCATCAGATCTGCACTTATATGAAGTCAGTGTTTGGAGAATTTCAGTGGTTTCTGTACAATTCCAGTGTGTATCAAAAATAGAGATATTTTCCCATCTGCTTGTTGAGACTATTATATCACAAGGAGAAAAAATAATAAGTCTTCAAGATAGAGACATCAACTACAAAAGTTTCATTGTCCCTTTATGAAACATCCTGACATTTTTTTCCATGTCAGCCATAGTGACACAGAATATCCAGGTACTACCTGCACTGGTCCTGCCTGCTGCTTGAAGGTGGCATTCTTTAGTTTTCTAATTAGTTTGAGGTTCCAGAGATGAAATTGAGTAACAAAGAGCTTGCTCAACACCTGCAGCGGAGCCTCTACCACACGACTGATTTAATGTCTGATGGGGTGAAGGTGTTCCAACCCCCTTTATTGCTTTCCTCAGTGAAGAAATCGTGGGCCCCTGGTGAGAAGCATTCATAATCCTCATATCTCATCTGGGGCACTGAGGGTGAGTTTCTCCTTATCTTTCATAGACAGAAAAAAAAAAACAAACAACAACCACAAGACTGATGCCTAAACAAAGTTGCTTTGAGCTGAGGATGTACACACTGCAAGAAACTCTCTTTTCCAGCAGAGATAGCAGCCTATTTTCTAGGAAAGGGCCATGAATCTGGACAGTTCTTTGAGTAAGAACAGCAAACAAATGTCATAGTCTGTTAATCTCACCTACTTCCCATGCGGAGGAAGAAACATATTACAGCAGATATTTCCAGTTCCCCAAATAAGATTTTCCTGATGGTCTCCCATAAGGCATTCATTTCTCTGAAATAAAAAAGATCACTCACAAAAAGAGCACAAAATATTTTCAGAGTCAACTAAATAGCTTTGTGGATGAATTCATCCACACATTGAAACATTTCTAGGTTTTAAATTCCACATTTAAGGAGTCCTGTGGTAAAGCATAATAGGATGGTTTGGAAATCAACTAGTCTAGGCGATTCTGAGAACACCCTCTTAGAATGTTATAATGCTCTCACCATTCTCAAAAGAGTCCCTTAAGTATTGTTTTTGAAGTGACTCGGGTTGTTTTTCCATGAGAAAGTCGTTTTCTAAGCAATTTCCTACAAAAATGGCAATTTAATTTCAACAACTACAGAGATGATCCTGGTAAATCCTCCATACAAGCCATCCCCAGGAGAATTCTTTTGAGATGATGAAGGAAAGGTTACTCTATAGCAATCAGCATTGTTACCATGGTGATCATTAGATATATTTGTCCACAGACTGACCCTTTTACTGCCTTGCTGGGACCATTTCCACATTTCTATTACATGCATTACTCTTTAAAGAGACCATAAATTTTAACTGACATCTGTGTCCCCAGGTTCACACCCATCAACCCTATTATGACCCTAAAGCAACGATGAAGAAATCTGATATTACTTTCTCAGGAAGCAACCAGATTCAATTATAGGATTTATGTCTATTAGTTTTGGCAAACATAGACAGTATACATTAAATAAATCATAATATGTAATATATAATTATCTCTATCTATCTATCTATCATCTATCTATCTGTCTGTCTGACTATCTATCTATCTATCTATCTATCTATCTATCTATCTATCTATCTATCTATCATCATCATCTGTCTATCTATCTATCTATCAATCGTCTATCATCACTCTCTGAAGACAGTGCCGGTCTTTCTATACCGTACATGTGCAGAAACTACGTGTTCGTAGAAGCCCTTTTAGTCAAATTAGTCAAATTAGTTTCCTTTTGCAAGTCTGAAACATCCTGATATTTTTTTCCTCACTTAAGAAAAAAATACAGAAAAAAGTGACTTTGCTATTTTATTCTAAAATAAGTCACATCAAGATTTATGTGTGCGTTACTCAATGGCGGCAACAATGGCAGCTCTAACAGGAAAGCAAAGTGAGTAGATGGATTGGGGTAGAACATAAATAAAACACAGTACACAGTATATCATTTGTATTACTGAGAATAGGATCGCTTTGAAATTCATATTGTGAAAGTTGATTTCCTTATATATGCTTTGTTATTAATTCTGAAATACCTTTATATTCCAATATTTTTTGCTATTTGGGCAAGTACCAGTAATATAATCTTGTTTCAAGAGATAGTATAATACGGAGGTTAAGAAGGTAGGCTCAGGAACCAGACTGTCTGGTTTTGCACATAATACTACTATCTACCAGCCGGTGTTGTGTGACTTTGAGCATGTTATTTATCTTTTTCCTGCCTCAGTGTCATCTTTAGAAAAACGCAGAAAAAGCTAATTCTACATCATAGACTTGTAGTGGGCATATCAAATTAATTAATACATGTTAGCCACTTAGAACAAGGCTGACACAGAATAAGCATTCAATAAATATTAGTTATGCACTATTGTGGTTTTATTATGTCACAATCTGTTTTAATTTATGTGGTAATATACTTCGGTCTTAAATATTTACTCATAAACTATTTCATACTTGTGAAAATTGATTTCCTTATATGTAAGCTTAATGCAGAATATATCAGCTTCCTAGTCATCTGGTTTTATTATGTTATAGCTCACAACAAAACATGGACGGAATTTTAGAAAAAATAAGACTCATTTTCTTTAAAGTACAGATTAAATACAGAGGGTGAAAAGAAATGTAAACACATTTTGAGATAACATCTCTTAAAATGTGTATACATTTTTGTGGTACCCCTGTTATCTACCACCTGATGGAACAATAATCTATAATCAGTATCATAATCCATATAAAGCTGGACCTCATTGTTGTTGCTCTGATGTCAACCTGAATATAGTGTGTAATTGGAGAATAAAGAAATATACAAATAAAAATAAAATACAACATTCCTCAAAATGTGGAAAGCCACTTAATTTACCAATGATTTCAGTCATACACAATTTCTTTAAGTCCTCTTTTTCAGTTATCTTCCTAGGGTCCTGCACGACATGATATAGCAGAGCACCCTAAACTCTCACCCTCAGAACTGCTCAAGACATCCCCTAAGCCAGCTTGGACTGATCCTTGCCTTTGTTGCCCTCCTTTCCTTTAGTTTTCATTCTTTCCCACAATTTTCTTCTGCAAGCAACTCTGTCTTTTCCAACTTAAAGCAATGTAACTCAGATTCTTTTCAGCTTTTCCCTCACCGGGTACCCTAATCTGTACAACAGAACCCAGGAATTTAAGAGGAAAATAGAATTATTCATAGTGAGCAGGGAAAGAAAAAGGATATAAAATATTTTAGTATTTTTTTCTGCAACAAGTGGAGTTGTAAAATAGGGAAAATATCAGAATACAGTAACGCAGACATATACAGATATATAATATTTATTTTTCAAACCTCCCTTATGCTTACTATTTAAATAAAAGTATAAATATGGGAAATAGCTACAATTACAATCATTGGCTTCTTTAGACATATGGGAAGCTTGTAAGACAAGTCTACTTTTGGAAAGAAAATGAAGATCAATTGTTTCTAGTAAAAAAGTAATGATTTGTTACACTTTATAGTAGTTAAATATTAGTTTTAGGTATAGTTAGGTATGTGTTTTGGACAGCATCTTTGTTTCCAAAATTGACAAAGATAATATTAAAATTCTATTGCATCAGAATAATTAGTAGAGGTACCCATTTTTGTATCTTTGAATCATTTTTTTTGAATCTCTGACCATTTTATTTTTTATTTTGTTTAAACAAAAATGAGGGAATGGGGAACTTAATGCCTTATCAGTCAAGTGATTTTTTTTTTTTAATTCAGTAAGGAAGAGTTTCTACTAATTTGAAACATTCTATTGGAACATGAAAGCGAAAGGGAGAGTCAGAATAGCAATACTGAATAATACCCAGTTCAGTAAATCATATTTACCCTCCCGTTTCTCTGATATAGCTTATTGCTGATAATGTCCTTTCATCATGAGAAAATAGAATCAGGAGTGGATAACTTGATAGAACATTGTTATTACCAAGTGATAAAATGTTTCATTCCTTTATACTGATGCCTAACCACACCCAAAAAGGAATTTTAGATTAGGAATAATTTTTGAAATATTATGTTACAGATGGTATAATCATTTGAAAAATGTTTGAAGTTTAGAGATAAATCAATAGTTGAAAATATTCTCCATGTAAAAAAATCCAGGGATTTCATTCTCGGAATGAAACTGACACTTCTTTTGGTTCATATTATAAACAATTTATTGAAGGGGCAAGTACAGTTTCTCTGAGCACTCATTTGGATATTTAGAAGAAAGTTATGAGCTATGTTATTGTTATTCTCTGCCACTGGGAGGCATTTTTCTGAAATACATTGATCCTCTGAAATAAAAGTGTACACTATCAATATCAAAAAATTTTGAACCTTATCCTGATATCTGAGTGTTTGCTGCAGATTATCACACTTTTATTCAAAGTCTTAACAGCTAGGTATCTGAAAGAACTATTTGTCTTGGATTTTTGCCTTAGAAAACAGTTTAAAGTAAATCTAAGGATTAGATCTTCAGGAAAAAAATAAATCATGTAATTCTTCTCCATATAACTTATTGTTTCATCACAACTGCATGTTAACAATTTTGTATAGTGAGTGTAAGTGTGCTTTATGTTTAACTGTGGGAGAAGTTGGCCCAGAAATAAACTAATGTTGTTGCGTGGGAGGATAAGTTCTCATTTAAGCACTATTATAAAATCCGAATGATTTAGAGAAAATTCTGTCACCCTTAGCTTAGTTGTCAGATAATGTTAAGACTTATGGCACAGGGCCATCCTTAATTCCTGTTAGTGACATTTAGTAACTTCTAAAGACATATGCAGCATATAAAGTTTGCTCCAACTTATCATCGTTCCCACAGGAGTGATGATACACAGGATACAAGTTAATACTGTTCTATTTATTTTCTATCGGCTGTTGTTTGCACATATATGAAATCATTTTTTGGGTAATATTTAAAGCAAAGGGAAGCAAACAGTTCATCCTAAGGTGGAGAGAGGCAATTATAAGTTCTCAACAGCCAAGATTAATTATGTGTTTTCTTTTGCAGAAAACCAAACAGCAAGATACTGAATTAACAGGGGGCAGAATCCTAGCCGTCATTTGCTGTTGACCCAGAGGTCCCTGACATTGTCTGCTTTGTTCTAAAATGTGTAGTGAAGCAGCTGATGGCAGAATATTTTCTTCACTGGAGTCTAATCCTTCCTTTATGTTTATCTAGTGCTGCTGAAAAAGAAATAAATAGCCTTAAAAAATTTTGCCCTGAGGAAGCTCTGTCTTGATATCAAAAAGTACGACCAGACTTTTGGTAGACATAGGCTAACTGGCAAGCAACAGAAAAACATAAAGTATGATTTTTCATTAAGTTACTAACTTGGAAAGTAATGTATTTCCAGATCACTGGCTATTGGACAAAGTAGAACATTTTAAATACATTAGCAAAGATATAATAAATTATTAACATTCCTCCCCAACCTGTCAAGCTAAGAGAAAGTAATATTGATAGAATGAATTAATTACTTGACATTGTTAGAACAGTGTAAGTTTGCATTTACTCTGATTAAATTTGAAGAAACAAAGATTCCTTCTTCCGTTTCTCCCCTTCTCTTCTTCCTTCCTTCCTTCCTTCCTTCCTTCCTTCCTTCCTTCCTTCCTTCCTTCCTTCCTTCCTTCCTTCTTTCCTTCCTATCTAAACATTTGACTCCATTGAATCAGCTAGGTATTTTCTTTTTTTAACTGCTTTTCTGGGGTTCTTGATTCTTCTGTTAGTAAATAATTAACATTTTACTTTATGTGTCTTAAAAGCAATTTTTTCCTATCCATGTGCCATGCCTTGTAGCATACTTAAATGCAAGCACTTACAATACCATGTTATTAGTCTTTCCCTTGTGTCTACTGTAGGCAAAGTTGTGATGAGTATAAATAATCATTGTTGTTGTATTTTATGTCTTGACATGCAAAGGAAGGCGTAGACATGATTCAGAGAAAACTACACAGGAATGCAGTGTGACATCTATGACACATATTAAAGATATTGAAATTTTAGATTCTATCACCATCTTTGATATCTGTAAAACGCAAAGATGCTACGTTTGTCATAATTTTGTTCATACCACTTCCATGCCCTACCTCTTGGACTTAAAAAAAATAAAGCTGAGGAAACAAAATTAAGTGACAACATTCATATTTCACTGCTAATTAAAATCTTTAGGGTATATATAGATTTTTTTTTGTACAAGTAAAATATTATTGTAGATTTTTTATTAGAGATATTTATTTCGAAGAAGCAAATCCATAAATGTTATTCAGTCAACGAAGGTTAGCGAAAGTTGGCTGACTGCCAAGAAACCTCATAGGACAGCACTACCTTGGAGAATTTACTGCAGTCTGACAGTAAGGTCCGACAGTGTTTCAGGTTACTTATTTTTTAAACATTTTTGTCAGTGTGCCACAGTTGAAAAACCAGAAATTCACTCAAAGTAGATCAAGTAAAAATGTGATGTATTTGCAGGCTACCGGGAGATCTCATGGAAAGTTCAGGATATGAAGCTGAATAACAAGAACTAAAAAGTCAAGTAATGTTCTAGTTCTCTCTCTTGTACTTCCATTCCTTTTGTGTATCTTTTCTATTTTCCTCTTTGTAGATTGATCCTCTCTGTTTATTTTCTCTCCTCTTGCTTATATTTATGCTCAATTTACTCATTTACAAAAAGAAATATAAATCCCAAAGGGCAGTGCCTTTTTCCCTAGTGGGCAAGCTTCAAGGTAATCCAAATTATTAAAGCATAGTTCGGTGAGCATGGAATTAGATCCGGTGAACTAGGCATGTCTATATAACTTTCCAACAGTGGCCCCTTCTTTGAAATTGTGCTCCTCTCAGAGACCTTATTGAAGTGATGAGCTTTGGTGCTTATGTTTGTACCGTGTGATTCCATGAGGGGTAGATGATCTGTATACAGACCTAATCATTCAAAGTCTTGGTTTTTAGAATTTGAATCAAGGGAGACAGACATGAAGTCAGTTTGAAAATTGTGCATACTGGATTCTCCTTGTGAAGTTAGTGCCATATAAAAAAAAATGTTGTCAACACATCGCTAGGAGTGTTTCACCTATGTTTTCTTCTAGAAGTTTTATGACTTCAGTTTTTGTGTTTACATTATTAATTTTGAGTTAATTTTTGTGAGTGGTATAAGATAGGAGTCCATTTTCATTCTTTTGCAAGTGATTATCCAGTTTTCCCGACACCGTTTATTGAAGAGACTATCCTTTCCCATTGGTTTGACCATATTGTGAGGTCATACCTCTAGGCTCTTGATTCTGTTGCACTGCCCTATATTGTCTGTTTTCATGCCTGTACCACATTGTTTTGATTACTATAGCTTTGTAGTATAGTTTGAAAATAAGAAGTGTGATGCCTCTGGCTTTGTTCTTCTTTCTCAGGACTACTTTGAATATTCAGGGATTTTTGGGTTCCACACAAATTTTAGGATTTTTTTTCTATTTCTGTGAAAAATGCCATTGGACTTTTGATAGAAATTGCATTGAATCTATAGATGGCTTTCACTAGTATGAAAACTAACATTAATTTTTCTAATCCACGAACATGGGATATCTTCCCATTTGTTTGTGGCTTCTTCAATTTCTTTCATGAAAGTCTTGTATTTTTCAGTGTATAGATCTTTCACCTCCTTGGTTAACTTTATTTTTAAGTATTCTATTATTTTTTATGCTACTTTGAATGGGATTGTTTTCTTTATTTCTTTTTCAGAAAGAAAATACACACTAGTTTCATTGTTAGTATATAGAAATACAACTGATTACTGTGAAATACAACTGATTCAAGGTACAAAATACCTTGATTTTGTATTCTGCAACTTTATTGAATGTACTTATTAGTTCTAACAGTTTTAGGCTTTAGTGGAGACTTTAGGATTTTCTCTAAATAAAATCATATCATCTGAAAACAAAGACAACTTATTTCTCTTTTTCCAATTTGGATACCTTCTATTTCTTTTACCTGCCTTATTTCTCTGGCTAGGATTTCCAGCACTATGTTGAATAGGAGCAGTGAGAGTAGGCACTGGAGCACAGTGGTACAAGCCAGTGACAGAAGACAAGGCCAGATCCAGGCCTACAAGCAGCTGTGAGAGCTCTGGCTGTTGGAGTGCTCTCAGGTCTGCATATCTCCCTGGGCATGCACACTTCAGTGGATGCTGGTGACAGGTGTCAGACTGTCAGTGTGCAAGTACACAGCTAGAAGGGCCAGCACCAAGTGTACATATGGTACTAGGTGTCAGCTGCAGGGTCTAGGCTCTCATCTTGCAGTAGGGCAGCTGTACAAAGCTGGGGTGGCCGCCATTGTGGCTCCTGGGCTCTGGTGGGGGTTGGAGAAAGAAGCAGGGGGTTCATTCAGTTGGCTGACATCAGTAAATGTAAAAACCTCTGGGGTGAAAGCTGGTAGAAAGTACAGGGGATCCATGGCAGCTGTGCTGGCTTTGGTTACTTCAGTAGTGAAATCTTCTGTGTTCTTCTATAGAGCAGGTCAATGTGAACTGCGATTTCTCCCCCTGCATGGCTGCAATTGGTTAGCCCTGTTTCTCTTTCTCTTCTTTATTCCTAGCCATCTCTCTAGTCTCTATACATCTCCACTTTGCAGGTCCAGGTGTGGTGAAACAAAAACATGATCTTTATGTGGTGCCTCCAAAGGTTGGAGAAGCTGGTTGCTCACCTAGCTTTTCTTTCCTGGTGAGGGGAACTCTTTCTAGCTGAGAAGTTCCCCTTGGCACTGAGTGATCCCAGCTTGGGGAATGGGATGGTGCAGGGAAATGAAGCTGTCTTCCTTCTCTGCTTGTTCAGTTATTTTCTTTCTTTCCATTTCTTTCTTTCTTTCGTTCTTTCGTTCTTTCGTTCTTTCGTTCTTTCGTTTCTTTCCTTCCTTCCTTCCTTCCTTCCTTCCTTCCTTCCTTCCTTCCTTCCTTCCTTCCTTCCTTCCTTCCTTCCTTCTTTCTTTCTTTCTTTCTTTCTTTCTTTCCTTTCTTTCCTTTCTTTCTTTCTTTCGTTTCATTGTGTTATTAAAGTTGGATGCCAGATCTCTCTCGGAGCTGTTTTTGTTCATGAATAGCTATCTAATTGTTCATCTTTGTCTGAGAATGGAGGCTTGGGTATTACTTGAGTCTGCCAGGTTTTGCATTCTGATGTGTCTCTTTATCATCATCTAGATCATTCCCTCACATCTCTTCTGTATTAATTAATTAATTAATTAATTCATCCATTCACTCATTCATTCAACAAATATTCTAGAAAGCTATGTAGTAGGCAGTAGTATGGATACTGGAGTTATAGGGATGAAACAGATTGTGAAGTCCCTGCTTTTAAAGAGCTAAATTCTAATGAGAGAAGCATGACACAACAAATGCAGTAGTCAAACAGGAAGTTTCTACTGAGGCACTAAGGTACAATAGCTATTACATTCTAAATTGAAGTAAAAAATCAATATTAAAAATTTCAAAGGAGAGAGTTGAAATGTTTTTGCATGATTCTTTAACTGCTCAGGAAATAATCAGACAGTGTAAAGACTGAGGAGCATTTTGTGATGAATGATTGGGAAAGGGTATTTAGTTTATTTTTTTTTTTTAATATAAGGTAGTAAAGATCTGTTTTTATTGATCTCTATTTGTTTTATTGATATTTGGGCAGAGATCTAAAGGAAGTGAAAGATCAGCTATCTGAATACCTGAAAGGAAGAGCATTCCAGCTAGAGGTAATCAAAACATCAAAGGCCTTGAGATAAGAGAACACTTAATGTATTTTACAAAGAAGAAGGAAGCCTGTAAGTATCAGAGTGGCTACAGGAGGATGGAGGAAGATTAGATGGAGATTAAATCAGAGAGGGAACACACGGTGTCTTGACCTGGGGTGGTATCACTGGATGTGATAAGAAATTAATAGATTCTGGACATGCTTGACAGTGGAGCTGGGAAAATTTCCTGATAGCCTGGGTAGAGTATATGACTTAAGGTGAGGAAGCAAGGATGATTTCAAAATTTCAGCCTGAGCAACTGAAAATGCGGGTGGGTCATATACTGAGATGGGAGAGACTCAGGAAATAATAGGAGGCAGAGTATGTTCAAAAGGTGGATTTGGAAATAGTAAATTGTGAGAGTCCTATCATCTGTTCAGATGGAAATGTTCACTCTGCAGTTGTGTTTAAGAATCTATAGTACAGATGGATTGTTAGGGCAGGAGATAAAAGCTGGGGAGTCATCATGATACAGCTGGTATTTTAAAGTCATGGTTTATTAAGTTTTTGTAGGGTGTTGCTGCCCGAGTTGAGTGAGCTATGTCTTCTGACTATTTTAGTCAACCTAAATAAGATTTCTCTCAAGTCAGGTTGCCCTTCACATCTCAGTAAACCCATGCCTATATCCCTGGCACACCTAAGCCTTTTCCTCTGAGTACATCTGCCTATGTCTAATGAGGTGTGATTTCAGGATAAATCCTCACTGCCACTCAGAGGACACAAAAGTTTCCCTTGACTGTCTTGGGAGACAATAAACCCTTGCCCACTCAGAACACGCATAAGGCTTCCACCCAAATTTTCTTCTTTTACAATACAGCTTGACTTGTGAAAAGTAGTATCTGCAGGAACCATTGGTATTCTTCCTAAAATATATTTCCTTGTATAGGATGATGTGAGAATTTAAGCTAAATCCTCACCCACAACTTCTATAGATTCCTCCCAGAAGTGTCAGCCTACGAGGTCTGACAATTAAGTTCACGTACTTTTTGCAATGATGTTGCTAAACTTTTTTGATATCAGGGATTATTCATCATGGATTTGTACCATCTGTACAAACAGTTAACAAAGTTTACAATTTGGAAATGCTGAAAAGACTGTGTGAAAAAATTAGATGTAAACAACCTGAACTTTTCACCAACAATTCATGGCTCTTGCATCACAACAATGCACCAGCTCACACGGCACTGTCTGTGAGAGAGTTTTTAGCCAGTAAACAAATAACTGTATTGGAACACCCTCCCTACTCACCTGATCTGGCCCCCAATGACTTCTTTCTTTACCGGAGATAAAGTAAATATTGAAAGGAAGACATTTTGATGAGATTCAGGACATCAAGGATAATACAGTGACAGTTCTGATCTGATGGTGATTCCAGAAATAGAGTTACAAAATTGCTCTGCAGGGGAGACTAGACGCTGGCATCAGTGCATAGCTTCCTAAGGGGAGTACTTTGAAGGTGACTGTAGTGATATTCAGCAATGTAGTGTCTGGTACTTTTTCTAGAATGCGTTCACGAACTTAATTGTCTGAACTTGTATGTCAGAATAGGTAAACCCTCATCTACAGTCTCCACACTTGAACAAACCAAATTCTCTGTTATCTTCTGTCAACATCGTCTTTGTCTTTGTGGACTTATGTCTTGTACTTCTTATCATCATTTTAGTGGAGTTTCTGGATAGAGCAGAAATCAATGCACGTGTTCAAGTTGCCATATCTAACAGACAACGTAAGTTTTATATCACAAAGATTCAGCAAAATATTTGTTATAGTGTGTTTTTAGTTAAAACAAATGTATAATATACAGGTGACCTTCCTTAATTGCAAAATAAGTTTCTTGAAATGACAAAAAAAAAAAAGGCTTGAAAAATTATTCAGTACTTACTGCTGGTAGCCTAATAATGCTTTTGACATTTTACTATAATTTTGTAATTGATGAAATGTAAGGTCTCACCAAACACAGATTCTTAGAACTGGAGAGACTCATTCCAGACGATATGTAGCATGGTGTCTAATTATTTGTACATATCTCCCTTTCCTGTGACATGTCTCACCATACTGTGAGCTATTGAGGACAGTGGTCTTGTCTTACCTATCTTACTGTTTGCTGTGCCTAGCATGACAGGTAGTAAACTACCTATCACAGAACAGATGTCTCATATATGTTTGATTAGTAGATGGCTTTTGTGATTTTTTTTTTAATTAAATTTATTGGGGTGACAATTGTTAGTAAATTTACATAGATTTCAGGTGTACAATTCTGTATTACATCGTCTATAAATCCCATTGTGTGTTCACCACCCAGAGTCAGTTCTCCTTCCATCACCATATATTTGATCCCCTTTACCCTCATCACCCACCCCCCACCCCCTTACCCTCTGGGCTTTTGTGATTTTATAGAGATGATCAGTGATTCTGGAAGAAGAAACAGAATACATTGGCTTCCATTCCTTTCTCCCTTTGATTTTTAGCCTCAGCCTATGCATAGAATGCATTCATTCTATTCTCCTCTCTGCCTGCCACTGTAGAGGTGGCCTGCTATTTTAGAGCCATGCAAGTGGTGGGGTGGGTAAAGGCTAATTTAGTGGTGAAATATTAGCAAGCCTGCTGTGCCAGATACATAAATCATATTCTCCAATTAAACTTTTAATGAAGTTGATATTTTATTTCCAGCTGTCTGACTCCTTTGTTTACCTCTCTGTTAGTTCTAACCTTGGGTGAGAAAGAATAGTGATATTTATTGGGCTCCCATGTGCTACCAGCTTTCAAAAGGTCATTCTGTTTATAAAATGAAAGTGCAAAATATGTTAATGAAAATCAAATAGTGTAGTAGGACTTATAACCAAAACAAGTGCTTCTGCCTCATTGCTGCCCCTAGCCCCATCGCAGTTTCAATTTCTCAGAAGAAACCGTATTCAAATGTTTGTTTTTAATTTTCTTGATAGTTTCCTTGTTAATTCAACATAATACAACTATGCCATTATTTACCAGTTTATCAACTTTAGATATAATCCATTGGCTTTTCTTCTATGGTGTATGAGGGTTTAGTGTACTTATACCATCCCTGTACTAAGATTTTTTTTATTTTTGATGTTCAGCATTATATATACTAATATTGTATTATGGTAGAAGAAATTTTCACCTATAGTTGTGATATGTCTGCGTGTGTGTGCATTGTCTAGTACATAATCATGCATTGCACATTATAGACACTCAATAAATATATATTGAGTGAATATATATAATTTAAGTTCAGACTTTTCCACTTAAATGTGAGTATTTCCTTCTGTGAAACATTCATAGGAAACATTTTTTAAAATGGCTGACATTAACAGCATAAATTACATTATAATTTATTTAACCTTCAATATATTAGTAAATATTTAGGAGGTTTTCCAATTTTTTAAAGTTACAAGTAACCTGTCTGTAAACATCTTTATAATATATCCATCAACTGCACCTCTGCTTGATGGAGTAGATTCCTAGAAATTGAATTACTGAATCAAATATTCTTGATACATATTGTTGTCAATTTCCTTTACAGGAAGATGTTGCTTATTTGCACTCCTCATAACATTGTAAAACAGTAATTAACTGAATATTATTCAACTCTAAATAAATCTATGCTTTAAAACTTTGCTAATTTTGTAAATTTAAAATGGTTACCTTGTTTTAGCTTGCATTTTTTTTATTACAAGTGTAGCTGAATTTTTTTTCATATCTATTACTATTACATAACATTTTCATTTCTTCAGTTTAATGTTTCACTATATCCCTAATATTTTAATATTTCAGAGAAGTACTTTATAAATTGATTTACTTCTCTGTTTTAACATTATTGACTATTCTTTACATTAAAAATAAATCCCAAAGGAAAGCAATTTTAAGTATTAGCAATCTTATTAATATTGATGATAGGACTCTCACAATTTACTATTTCCAAATCCACCTTTTGAACATACTCTGCCTCCTATTATTTCCTGAGTCTCTCCCATCTCAGTGTATGACCCACCCGCATTTTCAGTTGCTCAGGCTGAAATTTTGAAATCATCCTTGCTTCCTCACCTTAAGTCATATACTCTACCCAGGCTATCAGGAAATTTTCCCAGCTCCACTGTCAAGCATGTCCAGAATCTATTAATTTCTTATCACATCCAGTGATACCACCCCAGGTCAAGACACCGTGTGTTCCCTCTCTGATTTAATCTCCATCTAATCTCCCTCCATCCTCCTGTAGCCACTCTGATACTTACAGGCTTCCTTCTTCTTTGTAAAATACATTAAGTGTTCTCTTACCTCAAGGCCTTTGATGTTTTAATTCCCTTTGGCTGGGTTATGGGATTTCAATAAAACTTTTTGATATTGAAATATGTGTAGTAGTCATTGCATATAGCTGCCATCTTGAGGTGAGATGGTTTTTATAAATTGGAAGGCCAGTGGCAATGTTTATTCTACTTAAGTATTTGATGTTTTATGATCCTTGTTTTAGTATTGTTCTCTCTTTCCTGTGGTTTATCCCATTTACTTTTTGCTATTTGACTGGCGTGGTGTGTGATGCATGTATATTGAACGATTGAAAAAAAAAAGATCCTTGTAGTAGCCTATGATGAGAAGTAAGCAGAGAAGACAGCAAGTCTTTTTCATTGGATTAACAACAAAGTTACATGTAGTAACAACTGATTGACTCAAGCTGTGTCGTTTGCCTCTACCTGCCCACCTGGTGTTGAGGGAGGGAGAGTTTTCCTAATGTGGCTTCAGAAATGAGAGGCCCAAGTGGCTATTTCCCCAAACCTTGTGATTGAATAGAATCCTGGACAATAAAAAATATCAATTACATTATCTTTGCTAAAATATTTTCAGTGTAGCCACTGTCTGCAGGATAAAGTTTTATTCTTCTCATACAATGTATTTTCTTGGTCACTAATAATCCAGATGACCACATGTTTATATTTAGCCAGTCAGTTAGTCGTGGGAGTTTGAATTGAATTCTTGCTCAGTTGTGTCCATGGATCATCAATTTCTTTTCTAGAATATATGGTGCTGCTTGCCACACTGGTACTAGAGATTGGCTCTCTCACCTTTAAATCCACACTCCTTTCACTGTGCCTCCCCATTCTTTAAAGGCTGTAGAACTATCAATAACATTTTTAGAATACCTTGCAGCGAGTATTCTGGATGTGAATTATGTTCTGCAAATTAAGTATGCTTGCGTAACTTGGAAGGTAGTGTATGCATAATTTGGTTGTGTATGTGCTCGTAAACATGGCCATGGAAATGTGACTTTTTTTGTAGCAACATTTCACAGTCTTACATCAAGCTTCCTGTGTATTTGAAGCAATATCAGGAGATGGTAGCTATAAGTCAGTGCCCAATAAATGGTTCTGTGGGATTTGGTAGGCATTTGTGCTGATCATAGAGGCTTCGAGACTTAGGCCTCCTATCCCTGAATTTGGCTATTGCCCTGTGTTCACACATGCAATAGTTCTATGGTAGCTTAGATGTAGTATTTCTACCAGAGGATCAGTTCTGGAGTGCTCTAGAAATGATTTCTGGAGGCTCAGGTTAAAGCCTTCTTTTCTTGCCTTTCTAGCAATTTTGTAAACTCCTAAATACCTGTATTTCTTAAAATATCTAGGATTGTTTTTGTTTCCTGACTTGAATCATGACTGATCTAGCCATTTACTATTAATGTGTAATGCTTAGAAAGTCAGGATAGTATTACCACACAATATGTAGCAGACTGCTAACTATCCACTAATATCAATTCTTCCTTACTTCTCTTAGTAACTGAAGATCTTAGTTTTTCTCAGTCAGGCAAAGCCTTCACTTCCTAACTAGCCTCTCCTGCAGTTACCTGTGTTCCTGTAACTATGTTCTTACTAATGAGGTGTAAACAGAAGTTATGTATTTCACTTTCTGGTGATACCCTTGCTTGTTTGTCTTTTCTGCTGGCTGAGAAACAAATGTTCTCATGGAAGTGGGAGAAGCCACCCTGGATGCAAAGATGAAAAGTCCTTGTTGATGATGGTGAAGCTGTCGTCCCGGCCTGGGGCTGACTACATCTGCATCCCTGCATAAGAGGTCAATTAACTTCTTTCTTACTTAAGCTACTATATCTTTGTGCCTGACCACTTTTCTTTTACAGTGCTTATATTGTAAACTACACTAATACAAGATATAAGTGAACTCTGAAGGCTGAGCTCAAGTCTGAAAATGACTGCATTTTCAGCTGTCATCAGATATTATCTAGTTTAATGAGGGAGCATATGCCGTATGTTTATAGGAATGGCTTTAAATAGCTCATTTACAGTTCTGATATATAAAAATAACAAAAACAAAAACTAAAAACTTCTGGTTGTGCCCTCAAAACATAGAGTTGGGTTAAGTACTTAAAAACTGTGTTAAGTCAAGTCTTCAAAAGCAAGGTTCAGCTATACTGAAGGTACAGTGAAGGTACTATAATCTTGCTTTTAGGAGAGTGAGATTCTTGTCTCGTTGGCATCTTGTTAAAAGGATTGATAGGGTAGGACAAAAGTTCAGAGACTAATTTGAAAAATTCTTTAGGCCAAATTAGGTGGGATATTTATATATATAAATTCGAATTCTTTTTCCAGACTTTGGAGCAAACCCTCAATGACAAGCACTTATGTTTTGGGTAAATGTCCAAACTCTGTGTCAGATTTTTGGAGGAATTTTTCATCACTAAGTCTTTGGTTTCAAAAAAACGCCTATCTGTCTGGCAAATAGCAAAGTTTATTCTAAAGTAGGGGATGCCAAAGTTTTAGTCTTTGATTTTTTTGAATTAATTGGAGCTTTTTGTTTAATTAGAATATTACAGATAATTTTATACAGACAGTATTTATTGAGATTTACTTAAATGCATTACATCCCTCAAATGCCTGAGATTCAAGAAGGAAAGATAGTTAAAATGGGGTGTAATGCATTTAAGTAAATTACATTTACTTTTGACTGTCTTTCCTTCTTGAATCTCAGGTATTCTTTTACGGTTACTTTTCTTCTTCCTAAGGTATATCCTTTAGAACAGTGGTTCTCAGTCTGAGCAGTTTAGCGCCCCCTCCCTCCCAAGACATTTTGAAATACATGGGAATATTTTGCCATCACAATGTTGGCACTAACTGGCATTTGAAGTGTGAGCTAGGGATGCTGAATATCTTGAAATACACACAAGACAATCTCCCACACAAAGTAATCGTTCTGGTTCCCATATGACTTTCAATGGTCTTGCTAGACATTCATGTAGATAAAAAAGCTCTTGATAAGTATCTGAAGCTGGGAATTAATTCCATTACATAAAAAATCATACCTGGCACAGTTTTAATGAACTGCATTTTCCAGGAATGCAGAAACTGTAAATTAAAGAGTGTATTTCATTTTGTTCAGAATTTTACCAGTAATAGTTTCATTTCAGAAAATCACATCACTAATGGCTAATATCAATCCTAGTGTTTGAGTTGCCAATATCATTCACCTGTGTTAGTCTGACTATGTAGCTGTCACATCTATGTATGTGCACATACACAAACATGCACGTATCAGTATTTTTATAGCTTTATCTACACATAAAGTCACAAGTGTGCATACTCTACTAATATGTTTTTTTAAACACCATATATATATATATATATATATATATATTTTTTTAACTTTCAGGTATACAAAACAATGTTAGACATTTCATCCCTCACAAAGTGATAACCCTCCTCTGGCAATTTATAACCCCTTTGACGTCATATGTATCTATTACAATTCCATTGACTATTCCCTATGCTGTATTTTATATCCCGTGACTATATATATACTACTTCTATGTTTTTTTCTTAGTAGTGAGGCAATCAAGATTAAGCATACATTTTACTAAGAAACATGCTACTATTGCTGGCAAAGACACATACGTTTGCTTGTGGAAGTAACGGCAGAAACATGAGTCATTGATCCTGACAAACGTGAAGTGTGTCAGATATTGTTGGACTGGGGAGTAAAATATAACGCTGGATAAGGGAGAATTTATTGACATTAAGCTACTTATCCGTCGCTTGGGATTGGGTTGGCATCTTGTAGCTTGGATATGACCATTGTCTGGGGATTTATCTAGGTTGGAAATGAGATGAGGGACCATGATATCCATTGCAGCTTCCTGCAGAGTGATCCTTCTATCTCATGTTGTCTCTCTGGAATCCAATTGAGTCCTACCACTTGCAAGATAAATCTCTTAGTCCCTTAAACGTGCCAAATATGACCCTTTCAGATGTGGCTTATTTAAACTTTTCTAGCCTTCTCACTTCCTTTTCTAAATCCACTAACTCAAATACCAGAGTATGCAACAATCTCTAAGGTCCAGTTTGTTTTCACTTCGCTTCTTTCCTTGACTCTTACA
Source organism: Rhinolophus hipposideros (assembly GCF_964194185.1). Lineage (NCBI taxonomy): Eukaryota > Metazoa > Chordata > Mammalia > Chiroptera > Rhinolophidae > Rhinolophus > Rhinolophus hipposideros. The sequence continues at coordinate 37,681,219 of NC_138049.1, forward strand.
TTGGGTTAAAAGGTGATTCTGGGTTTCCACAGCACTTACTAGTAGTACAACATCTAATTGCACTGAGTTAAAATCGTTCATTTCCTTTTTGTGTCTGTTAGATTATAAGGGTGTCCGGTGTCCTCTTCATAGTTCTGGTCAAGGTGTTTGGAAAGAGGTAGCAGTCAACAGACGTTAGCTGTTAGAGGACAAGAGCATTGCAACCTTTCAATACTGTTCATTCCTCAACTGAAACTCTTCAGGCTACTTTCAGTTTCACTTCTATTGTCTTTCTTCTATTGACCCTTCCTCTTCGTACTCTACCCTTCTACCTACAATTCCCAGGGCCAGGAAACCGAGCGCACCAGATTCTCCAAGAACGCCTCGAGTTGTCAATCAACAGCCCCTCCCACCTAGGAAGCAACGCCAACGTCCTGACGTCACGCGTACAGCTGACGTCCCGCCGTCAGGCCCACCCATAGAGTTGTATTTTGCGGTTACTTGCGGAGCACCTTGTGTTCTGTTGGTACCGAAGGCCAACACGAGTAACAAAGGAGGGGCTTCGTGGACCCCTGCTTCCCCAAAGTAAGGTGACGATTTCCCAAACGCGCGGGCAGCGGAGGGCCCACCCCAAAGCGCTTGCCGTGGTCGCCCGGGGAACGGCGCAGCGCGCCGGCCGGGGCTGAGTGGGGATGCGCGTGCGCAGTGCGCAGCGTTTGCTCGGACCCGGAGTAATGGGCGTGGGCGTTTGATTCTAACAGGATGGCCCGTTTCTCCGGAGAGGACCAGGAGATGCTGCAGGCGATGCTGAGGCAGTTGTTTCAGAGCGTGAAGGAGAAAATCACGGGTGCTCCCTCCCTAGAATGCGCCGAGGAGATCCTCTTACATCTGGAGGAAACTGATGAAAATTTTCACAAGTAAAATGGCTTTTGATGTCTTCCGCAGACAAACCAGCTGTCCCAGAAAAGGCTAAATGTAGTTAGATAAAGAATGTTTATTTGATTATTGTTACAATAGCGCTCAAGTTGGAAGTTCATTATTTCGTTTATCCACATGGCAAACTTGTTATTCATTCCTTACTTATTTTTTCATAGTTTCAACTGGCTTTGTTTTTACTACCACACCAAGAGCGTATTCTACTCCTCCATATTTTCCTTCTGGGCAACACAGTAACGTTAATTGTAGATTATTCAATCATGTTCTTTTAAGAGCAGTTCTATTATTTCAGGGTAGTCTTGTCACTGTACCAAAAAGCATCGAGTCCCCAAGATCCTTGTTCCTTTGGTGACCTGGTAACTCAGTGCTGTACCAATTAACCATTCTGAGGATTGCATAAATGCTGAAGTGAGATCATTCACTTCCTACAGCTTACGTTTCTATGAGGGATAAGGTACATAGTCAGATGTTTGTGATACATGGCGGAAATACAAGTGCCACAGAGGACGTACAGATCTGCTTTGGGTTGGGGAGCAGTAGACATACGAAGTTAAATGAGAGAAGTTCCATTTCAGGTATATCTGTTGTTTTGGAGACCTGTGTTTTTCTTTTGATTGGATCCATGTAATTTAAATTAATCCTCTCCACTGAAACGTTTACTGCCAGGTGTCTCAATTTATTAGCAGTAATGGTGTTTTTAATTCGGTGCTTGTATTTCATTTTGATCTTACAGAGATGACGTTTACATTTTTTTTTTTCTGTTTATGTTAACCTTTGCTGACTTTTGGGTGCCCCGAAGTTATCTGAAACGTCTATTCATTTCATATATGGGCATCAGGGGATCCTTGAGCCCTTTAATATTTTATGCAAAAGTTTGCATTTGCTTGCAGTTCTGTGGGGGAAACATTTATAATTTTCACCAGATTCTCAAGGGTTTTAAAAAGTGTGAAAAGAATTCCTGTTTAATATAGAGTTTCTAGTTTTCATTAGTATTTCTGGGTATACATATGGTTTCTTTTGTATTTCCATGATTTTCTTGTTTACTTCTTTTATTAAATCCACCAGTAGCTTATTAGATGATAATATTCTTTATTTTGGAGATACCAAAGACCTCTGCTTTTATTGGCTAACTATTGATTTATTAAAAAAGTGGAATACAGAAAAATTGCAACGTACTCAAATTCAGTTTTGGTCATTAATGTTTTGTATATTCATGTAATACTGATTTACCTCACACAAATTCACATCAGGCATTAAATTTGGGGTTTCATTCATGGCTTTTATTTCACATGCAAAATGTTGTTTAAAATGTTTGTAAATTACTGAGTCAGTTTCTGTGAGGATCATATAAGTTTTTTTTTATTACTATCCTATTACCTTTTTAGTATTTTCAGTATCTGTAGTTATGTCCCTCTTTTTATTCTTGTGTTTGTATCTATGCGTTCTCTCTTTTCTTGGTCTGTACTGCTAGAGGTTTATTAATTTTATTAGCTTTTTAAAAAACCAGTTATTAGCTTTGCTTTTCCTTTCTATTATGTATTTATTTTATGGTTCTTTAATTTATGCTTTTTTTTCTTTGTGAGAAATTTTTAAAACTTTTATAATGAATGCTTAGCTCATAATTTGCAGCTTTTCTTCTTTTTTTAATGTAAACATTTAAGGCTACAGAATTGCCTGTAGGTATTGCTTTAGCTATATCAACTTTAAAATGCTTTTTCAAGCTAAAGTTGGATCATTGCGGTTCTTCTCAGCCATCTAACAACTGTTATTATAATGTAATTTATTTTTCTTCAACAGTTCATTAGATAAATTAAATGCTTGCTGATTAATATGCATAGTTAACTTACTGTTTACTACAGAGATTCATTTTTGGCCCACCTAAAAAGATTCAGACACACTTAAGTTATAACCAATGTGTAGTCTTAAAAGTAAGATTTATAATCCTGAAACTAGTTGAGTAATTTGTGGTGTTAAAAGTCCAAATAATAAAATTCATGTGTTTGCTTTGCTAGCCTGTGTCTTAGAAGGAAGGAACTCAGTAGGAGAGGAAAAGAGGAGATGCTTGTCTGTGGTATTTTCATGGCATCTTACAATTTCAGAGGTGGATGAGGTCCTAAAGATCATTTAGTTCAGGTGCTCATATTTTCATTTGTTTTTCTTTTCACTGACTTCACTCTCTTTGAACCGTAAATGTTCTTAAGTTACTTAGGTATCAATATATTTTGCTTCCCAAGGTGTTTCATACTTTAGAATATCTGTCCTCTTAAATCCATTTGATGCTGTGGTATTAGCAAGACAAATAATCTTATTATACAGACTTACAGGGAAAACTCATGTCTAGGCTATTGACATTTTTGTAAGAAAATGGTTGTTAAGGTAATAGAGTCCATAAACGATGGAATTTCGGGTAGTATAATTAAGTGTGGGGGGATTGCAGTCATTTGTGGAGAAACCATAGTGCAGGCTTTATAGCATTACCTGGGGATTTGCCCCACAGGGCAGCACCCTAAAATATCTCCGCTTTCCATACTCGCTTCTATTTTTCTACCTTAAACTGTACATATTCTTTAAAAGATCCAAGCTTTCCCCCTTTTCTCTGAAAGTGGCAGCAAGGATTTGAGGCCTGTGGGAGAGGAGAGAGGTAGGGAGAGGACATTGCCTTTGTTATGTGTGTATATGTTGTGTAAATTTTGCACTTGGACAGTCCCCCCTATAAAACAGTCAGCCCTGGTTTTAATCTTGGCTGCACTACAATCAGTTGGAGGCTCTTACTGATGATGGACCTCACTGTAAATGAATTGCCTGGGGGCTTGGCTGAGCAGGCTTGGGAGAGGCTGGGCCTTGGTGTTTTTGGAAAAGCTCTCCAGGAGATTCTAAAATGCAGCCAGGGTTGGTTTACTTGCGTTTCAATGAGAATTGTATTATAGGAGTCTCCCCTTATCCAAGAGGGATACATTCATTCCAAGACCCCCAGTGGGTTCCTGAACCTAGGATACTACCTAACCCTATATGTACTATGTGTTTTCCTATACGTACATAGCTTTTTCGTTTAAAGGAAGCACTTCACAGCTTCTCTTTGGCATATCTGAATTGCCAGCATCACTCCTCTTGTGCTTTGGGGCCATTATGAAATAAAGTAAGGTTTACTTGAACCCCAAACACTGCAAATTGAGATAGCTACCAAGTGATTAGTGGGACTTGTCTTAGAGTGGATATGCTGGACAAAGGGATGATTCATGTCTGAGGAATAGAGCAGGAAGGTGAGCAATTTCATCATTCTACTCAGAAACAACACATGATTTAAAAGTTACTGTTTATTTCTTGAATTTTATGTTTAATGATTTTGGACCGCAGTTCATAGTGGGCAACTGAAACCGCAGAAAGCTAATCCACTAATAGGGAAGAGCTGCTGTGCAGTTTTTTCTTTTATTACTTACCAAGCCTAATGATTGTAACAGTCTTTAATGCAGAAGATCATCCGGTAACCCTCTAGTCTGCTATTTTTGGTTTGATACAGAAAGAACACAATATTTGTTTAGTTGAGTTTATTCATTTTACGGAAGAGTCTACCAAAGGCTTTTTAAATTATTACACTCTAGTGTGTTTAAGTGTTAACTTCAAGAAAATATCCATATGTAAGTGCTGTCCCTATATAGAGAAATTGTTAAGTTATATGTGTGCTTGCATAATTAATGAATGCATTTTTAGTAACTGTTTGTCATGACCAAGAAGTTTATCCTTTGAACTGAAAGGTTGTAAGTGATATAAAATACTCATTCTTTGTTTTTACATAGCCTTTTATATACTTTTATATACTAAAATGGTACATAGTTCAGTTTGTCATGTAATAAATCCTATGATTCTGAAATGTAATTTAAGAATTCCAAATATCAGTATTATAAATCATAATTTACACTAATAAAATATCTTTTCAAAACATCATTACTGATATTTTTTTCTACATATGATTGAAAAAAATTCTTGCTTATTTAAATAGTTAAGAGGATGATTTCCCGAAACAAACTTATACCAGATATTTTATGTTGTTATTTTGTAACAGTAATCTCTGTATCTGCGTATTTTAATACAAACATTTTGAACATGTCAGAAATTGATCGTGGAAAAATCATTAAATTTTCTTTGAAAATTTCGGTAATAAAGCTGTAGAAAAAGTAATGGAAAAAGTGAATATTCTTTTACTCAACTTTGCAAAATTTTATGTAAATGTGAAAAAGTTCATATTCATCAGTAGTAAAGCAAAGTGATCAGGCACTTTGCTATGTATTATAATTGAGCTGCTTCTACAATGTGGTAAGGTCAACATGTTTTTCCTTAGTAGCAACAACTGGCCCCTTAGGTTTAAATGTCCCCTTTTTAGGAATATTTGGAGAAAGATATTCTGCATTTATTTGGTAATAGTGTCATTGAGACCAAATTTTAATTTTTTCTTATTAAATCATTTTTAAGGTAACAAATAAGGTTAGTCAAGTATATGTATAATTTATTTGGTGAGGAAAGTGTCAAAGTGTAAGAAAATAGTACATATAATAAACAACAGTTTTCACATTAGGATTATCACTACCATTAAGTAGTGGGAAACTGAAATTTAGTAAGATCAGATATTTTATCTAAGGTTGCAAGATGGATTAGTGTAAGACGTAGAATTTAAACCAGATATTATAATCTTGGTCTATCCAGCACAATTAGAATATGTTATCTGAAAAGGTTAACACAGAAGAGCACATAAAATATCAGCTTTCTGGCTTTTTTTAAAACATTGAAAGATTAACGTCAGGTTTGTATTCCTGAATGGCAGCAAGTGGCTGGAGCCATGTCGAAGCTTTTCCTTTTAGCTGAGCCATGTCCTTTGAGTTCACCACTGCCTCTATTCTTCTCTCTCTCACCAAGGCTTGCTTTACTTTATGTTTCTACCCTCAGTAACATCTGAGCACGCAGTCCCTTGAATTAGTATAGGACCTTTTGAAGGTCTCTTGAAGGCATCCAGGGGTTTTACTTTTATATAAAATCAGGAGAAATTGCTACACCTCCAGAATAATTTCCAAAAATGATTCAATGAGTTGACTAGAAATCTGTAGTTACCAACAATCTTTTAGGTTAGATATACTAGTCTTTGTAAGAGCAAGTGGCTGACACTTGTAATACTATCGGGATTTCAATGAAGGCAACACAGCACTCAATTTTATAGTAATATTTCTCCCAGCCCATAAGAGCAATAATTTTCTATCCTGAGACACAACATAACTTCTAGGATTTTTACTGGGTATTGCCATGACTTCAGATGGTAAGAGAACCAACACAAAATGAATGAGTATTTGAAGACTTGGGTTACGCTTACTCAAAGAGTAAGAAGAAATGACTTTGTTCACTAATTTGGGATTGGAGGCTCGTAGAGGTTTCCCATGATCAGTGAGTCAGGAGAGCATCCTAAGGGTTTAGGCATCTTAGTAGCCCTTGCATAATAGAGGGCTTTACCCTCCCTGGAGATCTTTTTCTCTTAAAAGATTCATTCAAAAAAAAGCAGTAACCTCTTAAGGCAGGATTCAGTCTCGGGATACTTAGGTTCATTTAATTTGAAAGGTGAACCAAAACCTTGAAGCACATTGAAGGATGTCTTTTGAGAGATATTACTGTGGTGTAAAAATGTCATTAGAAAAAAGTGTGTAGTTATTCAAGTTCCCAAAGAGGAGATTTAAGAATTTTCTAGCATATTTGCTCTTTACAGCTGATGCTAAATTGTGGGCAATTTTTTAAAAATGTGTCTTTTATAATGGTATTCTCTTAATGTTCTTGAATACCTTTTCTTAATGGGCTTGTGTCATATTTCCTCACTACATTAGTTATGAACATATAATTTTTGTAGCCCACAGGTTGGGCTTTAAACAAAGCAACACAAAAGTTACATTTTTCAGTTAAATATTCTTTTTTCCTACTTATCTGATTTGTGGCACAGAGATGGGGCTGATGAAACTGAGAAGAATAATTCTGTCTTTCCATAATAGGTGTTTATAGTGGGATGTAGAATTCATCTTAAGAGGCTATCCCTTTAGTTCCCAAGAAATAACTCAGGCTTGCCCTCCCTTCCATTTCCCATTGAATATCTCAGATGTGGAGGAAAACTGGTGTGTCTGACTGCTTAGGGTTGGGTAGCATTGTGAAGAGGTTAAAGATTGTTTTTGGAGACCTTTCATGTCCCTTCTGCACTTTCTTCCACTTTTACATTTCTTTTCCCTTTCCCAATAGGAAGAAGCTGGATGGGAGGTCACAGTGATTGGCTGAAAGGATTCTCTATTCCTGGATCCTTTTTAATTTTCAAAGAATTTCAAAACAGCACTGATAGTTTTATGGTATTGAAATTTCAGATATTCTGATTCTTTATTCAGAAGGTTCCTAGTTGTGGTGCAAACCTTGTGGAGAACACACATCTTTTTGGGCTCTTCAGATCTCATCACACACATCTGCCAATTTTATCTCAAAGCCAGATGTGTGTTTTTGGTAGTAGTATAGGGACTGTCAAATGTTAAAAAATTTAGAACATCTTTACAGGATTCTCTTGAAACCTTAACCTTTGACTTTTTCTCCTTACCTTCTTGTTTTTCACTGTTTTGTATAGACTATGCAAATATTTAGTTTATAATAAGAAATATGCAATCTAAAAAATAAATTAACATTTAGAGTGGATGAGAAGTTTGCTTCTATAACAGAAGATCTTCAAGTAAAATAAAACAATGATGAATCACTGGAAGAAGGAAAAACTGCTTAGTTGATAGTTAGAGGCTTAGAAGTTACTAGCTTTGAATACTAAATATTAAGCATTTAAATTCAATGAATAATGTAAAATAAATTCATAAGTAAATTATATTTTTAAATGTAATATGCTAATTATAGTTTTGAGAAAATGTAATAGACTTACTTCTCTAAATGAAATAAATTTAGTATACAAATTGGTAAAAATATGACTGTTACATTTATTTATTTCCCTTTCCAATCTAAACCACTAAAGAACATCTTATTTTATTACTTAAAGGTTTTGGAATTTTTATGTCTTTGGGAGAGTGGGGGTTGTGGGAATGACATGGGTTTTGGAGTAAGGTGGACCTGAATTAGTAGCTTGAGAATTTGACAAGGCTTTTAAACTTTTCAATCTATGTCCTCATCTATTTTACATGTCTCATAGGGTAAATAACACAATATTAATAAAGTGCTTAGCACAGAGTCTAGCACGTTAGTCACTTAAAAGTACCTTCTTGCTTACATGCAAACCAACATGGTTGGTATGATGAGAATATTGAGTGTGGCCACATTTAAATGGAGATGCCCTGGGCTTGATTGAATAGGCCTTTAAATTCTAGGCTACGGAAACTGTATTTAAAAAATAACAGGCAGCCAATAATTAGTTTTAAATACAACAAATATTTATTGAGACTTTATGTATATGGCCTGGAGTGAAGTATTGGTATGAGTATAAAGTCTCTAACTCAGAAATAATGAAATCATTGATTTTTGAGGACCAATGTAACTACAGTGTTTAGGATAAGTAAGAGAAGGAGGAGAGTAGAAGTAAGACAAGCAAGAAGGCTGCTGTAGTAATCTCTGTGTGAAGTGATGTGGTTTTGTGCTGATTGATAGAAGTGGGAAAAAAGGAAGTGATGAAGCCACGGGATGTGTAGGAAATGTTAACAAGTGTTGGTGATTGGACAGATATGATAGAGTGGGTGGGTGTGTGGTGCAGAAAATGAAGTTAAAGAGTAGTCCATGGGATCAAGTCTGGGAGCTCTGAAAGATAATGTCAGTGCCAGAAGTGTGGCGGGTAGTTGGGAAGTGGGGGATTCTTTCTGCTGTACTCTACCCTTTCTTTCTTTTTACTGTTTCTTACAGAGGGGAATATAGGAAGACTAAGAGACCATGTATAAAGGGGGTTAATTGTAGCATAATTCTACCTGAAATTTTTAGTAGGCGTTTAATGAACAAGGAAATAACCACTAAAATATTTAGAAAGGATAAGCAAGTTCAAGCTGACAACCACTGTAGGAAAATGGAAGAGATAAACTCTTCTCCCATGCTTGTATGTTTCAGTTCAACAAGTATTTTAAAAGTTATTGCAGATTATATGCTGATAACTGAATTTGTCCTGTTCTCAAGGATGTAAAGAATATAAAAATCTGGGTTTAGATGATCAGGATCCAAGCAAAGGACAAAGCAGGTCACATGACTACACACACGGTAGAATATTTTGAGTGCTAATAGAGAAGGGCAAAATACTCTTGGGACTTGGGAGAGAAAGAATATCAGGTTTTTGGGGAACTAGGAAAGACTATAGTGAGGTAGCATTTTAGGATGCAGAAGGTGATCCCACTTAAGGAGAGGTGGTGGTAAAACACTAAATGGGTGGAATATTATCAAAGATTTTAGGAAAAGAAAACGCTAGGAGTATTGCGCTTGTGTAAGGGGTAGTAATGAGACATAAATCTGATAAGTTGGGATTTAAGAGGGCTTTATATGTCAGTAGCAAAATGTATCTTAAATTTAATTATAGTAATAGCACATATCGATTGTTGAAGTTATGCCAGGCCCTGTGTGGGAGCAGGGCATATATTATCTAGGAACTTTATAATGATTTCTAGCATACAAGGTGTGATCAAAAGATATGGTGGATGTTTAAATAGAAAAAAAATTATTGCGGTAAAATGCACATTGCCATTAATCCCCCTCAAAATATTCCCCCTGGCTTCACACACACTTATCCCATCCTTCTTGCTACTTTCTGAAGTAGGTCTGGAAATCCTCTTTCATGAGTATATTTCATCCTTCATAACGGCAATGCTCCGTGTCACACATCACTTCTTGTACGGCAATTTCTGTCAAATAAAAACATCACGGTGTGTCCTCATCCACCTTATTCACTGGATCTGGCACCATGTGACTTCTGGCTCTTTCTCAAAGTTCAAATGACCATGAAAGGTAAACATTTTGAATTGATTCAGGGCACTGAGGCAGCCATGACAGCATAACTAAAGACACGAAAGAGGACTTCCAGAACTGCTTCAGAAAGTGGCAAGAATGAGTGGATAAGTGTGTTCGAAGCGAGTGGGAGTATTTTGAGGAGGATTAATGGCAATGTGTTTTTTACTGTAATAATTTTTTTTATTTAAACATTCACCGTATCTTTTGATCACACCGCATAAATACTTTTCCAATTTCACAGATGGAAAAAACTGAAGCCTAGCGAGGATATGTAACTCGGGCAGCTTCATACAGCTATTGAGTGGGGGAACTAAACTTAAAAACTAATTCTAAGAGATTTTAAAATCATGGCAGGACCGGCTTATTCGAAGTTACTGGGATGCTTGGCCTGTTAATAGAAAAAGTCAGTTAAAGGATCATAAAATGGTACCTAGGTATTTGAAATATTTTTAATATAAAGAAACTAAATGTACATTTATTTACTAATTCTTTGGGTTAATGCTGCTTATTTGAGTAGGAACCTTAGGCTAGTTTAAGAGCTATCTGCCTAGATCAGTGATTCACCAGTTAAGGTCCTGGGACCAGTGGCAGCTGCATTAGCATCAGCATTACCTGGGAACGTGTTAGAAATGCAAACTGCTGGGAACGCACTATATACCTACTGAGTCCAAGTTCTCAGAGTCGGCCTAGCAATCTGAATTAAGTCCTTCAGGTGATTCTGATCCATGTTATAGTTTGAGAACTGATTTATGGGATGACTTAAAAGGGCTCTTGAAATTGTTTAGCTAAACGTTATGAAGATGTGAACATTAATCTGGTGGCAGTGGAAGAGAAAAATAATTTTTGGAGGGAGAACTTACAGAATTATTGCTAACCCATTAGATATGAGATGTAATGGAGAGATAGGAGTTAAAACTGTTTGAGTCCACAGTTTTATCTGGTTGAAGGTATCTGGTTGAAGGATGGTGCCTGTCAGAGAGAGGGTGGTTTGTGAGAGGGCGGGTAAGGTGATCGACTTGCTTTTGGTTATGCTGACTGATACCGTGAGAGAACATAAAGGAGCCTTGGCCAGCAGGCAGCTAATGTACAGGTCTGGCATTCTGAAGAGACATTTTGGCTGAAGGAAGAGCTAAAAAAATCACCTGTTTGTATTGAGTCTGAAGCTGAAACTATGTGAGTGGAGAATACATCTGCTAAACTCCCCCCCTGTGTTTTAATCTGGTAGTTTACAATTACAAAGTTTAAATTGTTTGTCTACTGCCTCCTTCATTTAAAGTAGTGGGGTGGAATTAGATTGGATTATTGCCAAGTTACAGATGAGAAAACTGAGACTTACTCAGGGTCACATAGCTAGAGTGGTAGAGCAGGAGCAGCTGCTCAAGCCTTTTTGACTCTGCTGAAGCCATAATACCACATGGCTTCATGTCAGATATCTCTACTTGAATTTTGAGATGTGCACTGTCTATGGCCGGCCTGCAGTTACACTACTGAAGCAGCCATGGGGATTCCCAGAGGCAGTGAGGTGTTCAGAGTTAAGGAGAATTGGGCAGGGTAGGAAATCTTAATCAAAAGAAGTTAAAATTGAAAATAATATCTTTTGCTCCCTGGGTAAGGTGGCTGTTCTTTAGAGCACATTCAGTAATTTAATAAATATTGAACTGAAGACTATATGCTGGATACCATGATGGACTCATGGGAAGAAAACTATTCAGGTTCTCTTGCTCTGCTGTACTGCAGAGATACGGGGCTCTTATGCAGTGGTGTATTCAAACTGAAAGCCTTGAACATAGTGATATTTACAAAATGGAGCATCCTAAATTATCTTTGTCATTTGAGAGACCACAAAAACTCTAACCTTTCTAAACCATGATATTAATTATAGTCATTGCTCTTTATTTTCAGTAAACATGTTTCACGAAGTAATTATCTACTCTCGGAACACTTGCCCTCTCATATTTGCTACATTGTCTGAGTTTGCAAACGAATTTTAATGTCAGCGTGAATCTAACAGTGTGAAGAAAAATGTCCAACACATTGAATTCTCTGATATATTTCTCTCTGTAAACACGGAGAAGAGGTGATTAGGTGGAATTTAGGTCAGTTACCACTTTCAAAATGTACACAAAAATTCTAATAATTGGAGCTTAACATTTTCTTATTTGATCTTTCAAAATTGCTGTTATTCTAGTCTGGATTTCCTTATCAGTTTGAATCATTATAAAAATGTCTAACAACTGTTTTCTCTTTAATGTGCTTCACATATTAAAGATAGGAGCATAATTACATTGACTCTATTCCCTATGTAAAAAGAAAAAAAGACTCCTAACCCGCTAAAGGTTGGGTTGGTCCAGAAATATGTGCCCATCATTGTTAAATAATGTTTATTAAGTGTATCAGAAAAACAACAACAAAATTCTAGATTAGTTTGATAATTTGGGATAACTAACTTAATCCTAATTTAAGGTAAGAAATCTGAACATGTTATAATGCAGATCTTTCTATGCTAACATTTTTTTCTGGATTTGGTTAATAAGTGAGTTCATATTTACTGCATTTATTTTTAAAATATTTGTTTCAGCTATGAATTTGTGAAATACCTTAGACAGCATATATGCAACACTTTGGGGTCTATGATTGAAGAAGAAATGGAAAAATGGACATCTGATCAAAATCAGGGTGAGAAATCTGGCTATGACACAGTTGTACGGCATGTTACTAAAAGAACTCAGGAATCTAAAGAGTGAGTATGCCCACAATCATATTTAAAAAAAAATTTTCTTTTAACAGGGGTCCTTGAGACCACCCATGTCCCATCCCCCCAGTCTGTCTCCCTCATAGCAGCCAGAATGATTAGTTAAAACAATTTGTCAGATTGTGCCACTCTTCCAGCCACACTAACCATACAACTCTTTTTCTACCTGACCAAGGGAGGAGGGTGAAATTCTTTATTCACTCACTTTCCATTGGCTAAACCTTCATTATTTGCCCGCACTTAGCTACAGTGGAGACTGGGAAGTTTAATACCTAGGTGATGATCATGTGCTACAGGGGTTCTAACCACTGCTATATGGAAGAGGGGGAGGATGGATACAGGGGACAGTCAACCCTCTTATAAGGTCATTCCATCTAGTCCAACAATAGTTGCGGAAGACTGAACAAGGTAAATTGGCCACTTATGAACTCAGTTTTCATTTAATTAATTTTAACTCCATAGATTGTTAGGATATCAGTGCTAGGAAATGCTTTAGAAATCATTTGCTCTAAGCCCCTCGTTTTATAAGCCCAAATAGATAAGTTAAGTGAGTTGTCCAGAGTGGTATAGCTATTTGAATATGGAGTCCAACGTGGAGCTTGTCTTTCTGTTAGTTACCTTTTGGGGGACACTCTTCAGTGTGTGCTGCCCTGTAAGAATTCTTGCATTGTTGTTTGTTTGTTTTTTTTACAGTTACTTTTTACAATTATTTGTCTTGTTGACTCCCTGTTAATCCACTATAGATTCCTAGGGGCAAGAACTGTGTGGTATATACATGTCTGACCTTCAACTCTTTATAAATGTTCTAATGTTCATGTATATAATTTATTGCTTGACTGCCTTTCTGGTACGACAGAAGATGGGGTAAAATATAGTTTTTGCTTGATTTGGTACGTTAGAAACCACATTTTTTGACTAAAGAGGTCATGAGAATGAAAGTTGGCTGGGTAGATGGAAGCCTTCAATGGAAGCTGAGTGTATACCATAGATATTAGGAAGCCACTCTTGGTTGTTGAGCTGTGGGACAGCCTAATTCTCATACAAAATACAATTTAATGTAGAGCCATAACTGAGATGAAACGTTTGAGGTTTTCTTCTCATATTTAAGCTCCTACTTCTCATTTCAATTCTTTCAACACTTGATGATTTTTTTTTTTTGTGTGTGTGTGTGTGTGTGTGTTTTCTTTATCCCCAGCTTTATTCCCAGTTTTTTTTTCTTTATGTGAAATATAACATTAACAGAAGATTTTAGGGCTATAAGTGACAGGATAGGGAAATTAAGTAGTTTTTTAGTTTCTTCTTAATTCATGCTTATTAGTGTAGATGGATTCTTTATCTTAAAATTCTTAGGGAAGCAGCATATTTGTATTACCTAATGTTAAAAATTGTCTTCTGAAACTAGATGGCAATGATTTCTTTAATAAAAATTTTATGTAACATTTATGCACAGTAAAACCTTTTAAATTTGGATCTCCCAATTTATTTATTTATTTTTTTGATGATTTCTCCATATGACATTTGCCTTGTTAATTCTAGTCTCTGGATTGGATGTATGTGATGTTTTTGGGTGCCTTTGACATCTGGTTTCTCTCCATGCTGAGCCATTATGGTTGCTTCCTATATAGTTTAAAGGCAGGTGTTGAAGCTTAGTATATGGCTCATCTTTCTAGTATTAGAAAACTTGAAATATATACCTGAGCCTATATTAGCTATTGTATTTGAAAGCATTAAATCTGATTTATTTTTAACTACTTTATTACTTTGGACAAGACCTGTTTTTCTTTGTGACAACTAATTGCATTATTTAAATAAATATGTTATTGAACAAAGTGATAGTATACAGCTATTAATGAATATAGCAACTTTAAATCACTAATACATATTAAGTAAAAGCCATAGATATTAAATTTTCTTATTTGTTGATTTGGAGGAAAAAAACCAAGAACTGGAGTTATCTTCATCTTTGGGTAATATAATTTCTAGTAGTCTATTTCTGGCAGTATTATTAAACTTACTCTAAATAAAATATTAAAATACTTCATTAGTCAGAAAATGAAGCCATTTTAGTGCTACGGGCTTAGCTTGATATGGGATTATTAGGAAGTTACTTTTTATCTGGGTAAGCAATTTTTCTTCTGTTTTAGTTCATCCATGTATAAAAATTAATACAATAATAATTACCTCACAAAGATGTTAAATGTCTTAATAAATGTTTGTCTTCTGCTTTGTGAACATGGATTAAAAACTTTAAGTTGTACGAAGTATTATTTTCTTTCAATTTTTCGTTTTTTGTGTATGTGTGATTCTTCAGAAATTACTTAAGGCTAATGTGGCAACAGTACACTTATTAATAACATTTTTACTGTAACAATTACAAATTACTTTCCTGATTAAACACTTTATTTTTTAAATGGAGGTTTGCACATGGAAGAGGTCATTTGTAGGATGTATCATATATTACATAAATATATATGAAAGTATTCACTATGTAAATTTTCATTGTTAACTGACGTGGTTTTTATTTACTACCTCTTAGAGCTTTTTCTTATTTTGATTTCTTGGCGTCTGAAGGAATCTTCTCAATGGTGTCCATATGCTAGCCTATATGTGTTTTTCCTTGTTTTTTTCCAAAACTACAGTGTCTACTGTTGAGTGTAGTTCATTTAACTCTTTATATTGAGGGTCTGGCTCTCTAGTGGTTTTTTAATTTTAATTTAATTTATTTTTTAATTATTATTCATATCTTTCCCTGTAGCCAGTTCGCTGATATTTCTTGCAGAAAAATCATGTTGGTTACTAAAAGGTCTAGAGGAAACATGTCTAAAATGAAATTTATAGATTTTCTATGGATTTTAATTACCCTTACTCTTACTCTGTAAATCATTGAGATTTACTTCTATATTTTATTAAATCACCATATTGTAAGTTTAGCGGGACAGGACTTTATGTTCACATGGCTATACCTAACTGCACAGGAGGCGGGAGTGTAGTTTATTTGTATACCTAGCTATAATCCAATTACTGTGGAAGGAGAGAGCAGCTTTGGGTGGATAGGTATTGATTGCTACCAGAGCATTGTTATACTTCCTTGTTTCTTGATGCTCAGAATTTGTAGAGGAGGAAGCTGGGGCCTCCTGGCTCAGTTATCCTAGGATTCCTTCTTGCTATTTATATCCCTTTGCTTTAAACTTGGATCTTCCCTGGACTCTTTTTTCACCTCTATAGCAGTTCCCTTCTGTATGTGTTTGTACCCTGTTTTGTTGCTAATCTAGCCTCATCTTTCAATAGTTTTGTTTTCTCATAATTTCTGGGGTAAAAAATATATACATATATGACAATGTGTATTATATTAATTATAGTTACATACATAAATTATATATTGTTAAATAATATGACTAAACATATACTAGATTTTAAATTATATATAGAAATCACATATATTTAACAATAGATAATGTATATCATTTAAAATATATTTTAAAATTTCTTTAAACTTTAAAATCTCTGTCTACTATTTCTATCTGAATGGGAAAGAGTACTTTACTTAACCTTCCTTTGATTATTGCAGTTACAATGACCTATTAACCATAAATGTAAAGAAAAGGAAGTTTCTATGCTTAGTTTCCTGATTTATTACCATTATTATAATGATAAGCAATAAATATTTGTATTGTACTTTACACAGAACTTTGCAGTATATATTCCTGTGCATTTCTTGCTACAGCCATGTGAAATAGGTCAGCAAGATTGTATTCTTTTTAATTCATTTGTAGTTAAGGAAAATGAGACTTATATGATGACAGAGCTGTAAATGAAGTAGTCAGGATTCTAATCTAGATTTTCTGATTCCAAATTTAGTACTTTATTCACTGTGTTTATTTAAATCTGTATGAAATACAGAGATTTCAGTGGTTCAGGTCACATATTTGTAAAATAAAGCGCTAGACTATGGTCCCATTTATTTTTAAAATTCTATTTTTAAGGTTTTTATGGATCTTAGTCTAATATTAATATGGATGCTTGAAATTTTGCACTTAATAAATGGAGAACTTTATTTTAAGTTCTTTTTGAGTTTTTTTTTAGATCCATAGAGCTGAAAGGAATCTTAGACGTTATCCAGTTCAAACTCCTATTAGGTTGGTGCAAAAGTATTTGTTGTTTAAAAGGTTAAAAATAATGACAAAAACCACAACTACTTTTGCATTAACCTAATACTAATTATAGGGATCCCTTTTCTAACATCCCTGACAGTGGGTTCTCTAACCTCTATTTGAAAGGACCCACAGATAACTCTTATTTAGGTTTCAATTGTGGCTACAGGTGCATGTAAAGAATAGGCAGGGGAAAATGGAAGGAAAAAAATAGAGGAAGAAAAGATAGAGAAAGGAAATAAAACAAGAAAAGTGTAAAAAATAAGCTGTGTTTTGGTAGTGTGATATTAACAGTTGACTTTATTGCACGTTTCTGGAATCCGTGCCACTGGAACATCTTATCGTAGATTCTATTAACTTTATTATTTTGGTCCATGTAACCAGATTAAAAAAACCTCAGGAAAACACTTTTTGAATTTCCTATTAATTTTTATTCCTGTCATGTGAATTCTGTTGTACCATTTGTTCTTTAAGGAAAACTGACTTAGGGTTTTTTTCTCTCTTTAGAATTGTGTTCTTAAAGGGATTTTACAGAACAGTGAATCACGGAGTTTAATTTAGTTGAATGTTTTAATTTGTGCTAATAGTCTTTCTCTTACTAAGACTGCTTTGAATTTAAAGATACAAAGAAATGATGCATTCCCTGAAGAACATCATGATGGTAGTGGTGGAATCAATGATTAACAAGTTTGAAGAAGATGAGATACGAAGTCAAGAGAGGCAGAAAAAAATTCCAAAGGACAAAAGCAGTAGTTACTGCATAGACAATTGCTCTGACAGTGATTCGTCATTCAATCAGGTGTGTTGGTTAGCTTTGTATTTATGTCTTGAAATGATGTTTAATAATCACTAGGTTCACTACATTTTTATTAGCCAGCTGTTTTCCTGCTTTTTTAGTTATAAGTTTCAGAAGAAGAAAAAAAACAATAGTAAAGTAACCGAATATAAAAGATTGAATCCATGAAATAACATCTCCTAGAATTATATGTTCAGTGAGTGATTGCATTATATCTGAGACAATTCTTAATGAGGTAAGGAAATAAACTAATTGAATTTGAAGCTTTAAAAAAGAATAACAGGAAACAATGACCTGCTTAAGTTTTAATTAAACCATCTTATTCCCAATTAATCCTTATTAATCAGAGTTCAGATTATAGATGAGATATGGAGATAAAACATTTCCCTTATGTATCTTTTGGAGATGAAGTTTGCTGTGAATTGTTAGTTTTAAAACATTAAGGTTTTTTTTTGATGTCGAGACATTTAAGGTTTTACATTTTCTCTTTCCAGGTTATTGGAATCCTTATCGTTTGGCTACAACAGAGCTAAGAGAAAAGCCAATGGCTAGATTAGTCCTAGTAGAAGATAGAGGACTAGAGCCTCTATCGAGAGTAGATAGACTAGAGCCCATGCATGTACCGTGGACTTGCACACAGAAAGTTTCAGGTCAATTGGAGTCTATCTGACCTTCGTGTGAATCCTACCTGATATTTTCAGTGAAACCTTTTCACCTAATTAGCTCTACTATAGGGATATTTCTATAACCATATACCAAAAAGGGATTTGAGTAGTTTGGGTGAAACATGAAAAAAATGTGTTTATTGGTCACTGTTCAGATTGCGTTTTTGAAGGAAAATGGTGTTGGAAGTGTACTATATATTTTTTAGTTTAGTTTAATGCAATCATATGGCTTATTCAGTAGGCTTACAGAACTGCTTCTTTAGGTCAAGGACTTTCTGGAATTAAAAGGCACAGAAAAACCCAACTTTACAATTCTGGGGCTTATAAAATAATGCTTTCTTATTTATTTGATGAACCATCTTTATACACTGAAATTGAACCACAAGAGAACAAAATGGAACATTGTTAATTTGTTCTAAGAAGCACAAGTATTCAGATCTACATAGCATTGAATTGAGTAGCTGGCAGTTAAGAGGCTAATCCCAAATGCTATATTATTTCCAGTCATAGAACCATGGATTTTTGAAGAAATTTAAAGCTTTGGTAGAAATGGGGTCATACTTTCAGAAGATACCTTTTTTTCTTTTTCTTTTTTATTTTTTTGAGTCTTGGGAAGGAATCAAGCTTTAAGTTTCTATGGCATTTTCCATAGGGTATATATACATTTTCAAGTGTCTGCCCTATGAGTACGAATTTGTTGTTGAAAATGAACTATACCTGCCAACAATGTGTGGGATCCCTGGACTTTTGGAAAGAAGCCTATGTATGTCAGAACTATCCTGAAAGCTCTTCCAGTGTGGCCTAGCTCAAGAAGATGTTTGGGTAGGCTTTTGCTTAGTGAAAAGAGACCAAAGAGAGGCTAAATTAAATGATCAAAAGTGAAAGGGTCTCATGGTTGCTAAATGGGATGGAGGTTGGAGGGATGGGTAAGAAAGGTGAAGGGATGAGGAAGTACAAATTGGTAGTCACAAAATAGTCATGGGGATATGAAATACAGTATGGGGAACATAGTAATGTTGCACAAACTATGTATGGTGTCAGATGGGTACTGGATATATTGGAGGTATCCCTTTATAAATTATATAAATGCCTAACCTCTGCTATACACCTGAAATAAATATAAAATAACATCAAATGTTAACTATAATTAAAAAATATATATAGTCACTGGATGTAAATTACAGCATAGGGAATATAGTCAATTGTATGGTAATAGCTATGTATGGTGTCAGATGGGTAGTAATTTGTTGGGGTTATCACTTTGTGAGGGGTCCAAATGTCTAACCATTACTGTTGTTTTGTACAACTGAAACTAATAAAAACACAAGTAAAAGGGTCTTTGAAAATATTAATATATGAGACATTCATTCCATTGAATACTGATGTTAAGGATCCTTCAAAATTGATAACTTCTTGCTCTGGGTTTAAAAACAAATTTGTCTAAGTTGTTTCATGAATAACATTGAGTAAACAATTTGATGCTCCTGTTTGATACTAGAACACTTGTGTTTTGCAAATAGAATTGACTTTATTTCATTGTTGCTATTTTAAAAATTGCAGCCTTATTATATATGGATTTTTGATCTATTACTGAAAACTTTTGGATATTGCTGGTCTTGGAGACTATTAGTGTAAGTTTGATAATATTAAAGAATAAAGAAGACAGATTGGTTTTTACTATAGTTGTTAGCAGAGCACTGAAAGGATTTGGTATCATGATTAAACCTGGAAAAGGTCTTTGAAAAATAATGTTGGAAAGAGGGAATTAATAATACTAGCTATCTGTTATTGAGACTTCTGCCATATATTGGTCCTTCTGCTTGGCTTTATAATCACTATTGGTATTACTAGCTCACTTTACAGAAATAAGTGAGGATTGTAATAACAGGTAAGTAATTTGATCAAACTTGTACCGCTAGTTAGGAGTGAACCATAAGTTTAAGCCTGGTCTCTCTCCTTCCAGAATGTGTTCTCTTTGTTCTGTGCTACACTGCCTGGATACTGCTTGGGTTCAAATCTTGGTTCCACTACGTACTATTTATGTGGCTTTGGAGAAATGTCTTAACTTCTCTGGGCCATAGTGTTTCTCGTTGTAAAATAGGAATGATGATACCTCTTACCCCATAGGGTTGATGAGAAGATTAACCGAGTTAATGTATATCACGTCCTTAGAACAGTTGCTGCTGCTCCATACATGTTAGCTTTCATTGTTATTGCTATCTCTCGAACGGTGTGCTGAAATGGGTGCTGTTCAGAGACGTGCTTGAATAGAAAGTTTCTCAGCTGTGGTCATGCATGGTTTCTGAGCTTCTCTGGGTCATTTTCTAATGCTGGGAAATGAGAAGGTTTTTTCTAATTAAACTTTCAAAATTCATACCTTTTCCTCTTGCAGTTTTTCTGTCTTCCTCTTCCCTGACAGTATTCAGTGTAGTATATATTATATATCACAGGCATTATACTTATTCCTGGTATGCAGATTGTTTTATTATGTTTTAAGGGAACCCAGGGTTTACACTTTATATGGAGAAGTTGAATTTGGGATAATAGTCCTCTTTGCTCATGCATGACATGAACCTGTTTAAGACATTTACTGTTTCTTTGCTGTTGAGGCAACTTCTTATGGAAACCTATTTTTTGGTACATGTCGCAGGCAAAATAATGGTCCCCTCAAAAATGTTAATGCCTTAATCCTCAGAACCTGTGAACCTGTTACCTTACATGGAGTGACTCTGTTAATGTGATTAAACCAAGCATCTGCAGATGTTGAGAGCATCGTGAGTTATTCAAGTGGGCCAAATGTAATCACAAGAGTCTGTATGAAAGAGACTCTGGAAAGTCAGAGTAAGTGCTGTGCAGGTGGGAGTGATGTGATTGTTGGCTTTGAAGAGGGAAGGAGGTCCATGATCCAAAGAAGCAGGTAGTTTCTGGAAGCTGGGAGAGGCAAAGAAATGGGTTCTCCCCTAGAGCTTACAGAAGGATCACAACCCTGGCATGTTAGACTTCTGACCTCCAGAGCTGTAAGATAATAAATTTGTGTTGTTTTAAGTCACTAAGTGTATGGTAATTGTTGTAGTGCCATTGTCCTTACTACTTCACCTGAAGGACAGGCCTTATCTTTCCTGGTTTTTAATTCTGGGAAAAGAAGGTACTGTTACTTCGACTTTGTGTTTGAACTGCCTCCTGGGAACAAACAGAATTCCATCTTGTTGTTAGGCGTTGGTTCTTCCAGTGAGATTATTCATGAGTAGCTTTTTTCTTTTACCAGGTGCATGGCCTTTCCTCTGTCTTTCAGAGTGTGTGTTTTCAACTATCCTAATTTATGTTTTTACCCTGACTTCTCTCAATTTTTATTTAGTATTTTGAGTTCAACCATTTTTTGGGCTCTCTTAAAATCTTCAAATTTTCAATGCTCTTTTTGGTGAGGAATTCTGCTTTTGAGGATTTCTTACTACTGCTAAGGAATTACAAGACTCTCATCTCGTTTGGCAACATTAAGCCAGAACGTAGCCACATCCCAACCTACACTTCAGAAGTTCCTCCACTTCTAGCTACCCTCAATTGATAAGATTTTCTTATTATTTATCTTACAAACAGAAAAAGATAGGGACCTAAAATCTTAAAAACGTTGAAGGCAAAGGAAAACGTAGCTGTAAGTAGACAAAATGAACACTGTAGTATTGACAGTTCAGGTGCCTAGAATTAGGTCTGAGGCAGGTGGATTGTTTGGGACAAGAATTGGGTAGGTAGGTGCAGGTTTGAGCTTTTGTTGTGGCTTGCTTGTTTAATAATAGTCTCTTGACACAGTTTGACACCAGAAAAACGAGTATTTTTGATTAAGTGCTAATATTCTTTATGAATCCCTAAAGTTTCTTTATACTTTAAAATACTAATAGATTTTTGTTATTATCTCTTAATGGTGGCACTTTTAAAGAAAGGTTCAAAAGTTCTTCTTTTGTTAAAACAATAAAAACATCCAGGATTTTAAGAAAAATTCAGTTTATTATTTGAAAATGTTTTTAAAACCTCATGCTTTTGTCTTGAATTAGTAATGTTGTTTTGTATTTAAAGCTTAATGAAGGGGGGGGCATAATTTCAAAAGTTTTAGATGCACTAAAATTTGAAAAAGCTATTCTACATGAAGCTAATTCATTCCGAATCTTGCAAACAAACCAGTCTGACATAAACTGTGGCTCTGCCATTGATGCGCTGTGGACCTTGGATTCTTAGCCTCTCTCAATGCCTCAGTTTTCTTATGTTATAGTGGAGATAGAAATAGGACCTGACCTAACTTATAGGATTGTTTTGTGGATTTATTGTGTGCAAAGCATTTTGAACAGTATCTGGTATATTCTAAGAACTCACATAACTATTGGCTGTTATTATTGTCATCATCATTGGGTGGTGTTTTTCTTTTCCTTTATTTTAGGACTAGAAATCGTTGTGTAGTTAGACATATTAAAGCCTGAAGTATCATTAGATTCAATAGTTATATATTTCTCTCATTTCCCATAACCATTTCTTAGAACAATAATAATAATTGTCTTTCTTTGGTTGTATTTTAAAAGGTTTATACAGTTTACAAACCAAAGTTTTAAAATTTCTAGGGTTAATTAATTTTGAAGGTGGTTTGATTTTTTTAATTTAAGATGTAGTTATTGAATAATGTGAATATTCTTCAGTATATTGTATAATAAAATAATTGAGTATATCTCTGTAAAAATTACAGAATGCATCTTATATTTATAGTTTGTAGGTAAACTGCATACAATAGAAATATATTCAAATTTTATTTTTAGCATGTAAAGACTTTTAATTCGATCCATATGATCCTACAAAAGGATCACATCTACCTTAGACTAACAACCTTTTCTACTTTTGCTTTTTTCCTCTTAGTGTTTGCTTAGAAATTATTTCCTTAGTTTATACTTTCACACATGTAAATATGTTTAAAAAGCTTTCCTTTGTTAGTATCTACTTATATTGATATCACAACAAATCTGTCTTAATGTTGCTTTACAAATCAAGTTGATAGGCACTGCTTTGCTCCTCAGGATTTTTAATCTAAGAAATAATCTAGAATGGCTGAAAGTCTAACAAATCTGTATTCAGTGGAACACTATCTACATGCTCTAGTTAAATAAGTTATTACAGTTAGTTACTATGGCAATTTATGTCCATACATGGATACACAGTAACACAAAAGGAGACCTTAAAAATGTGGGTAATGTTTAAGGCAGGTATTAGACTCTTTCTGATTTCTGGTGTAATAAAAATTATTTTATTGCTTAAACAAAATTTTAAAGAGTATTTGTACTATGTTTAAGATGATAATTAAAGGAATCTTACAGGCCAGTAAGTAGATTAATGAAGGTACTCCAAAAACAGAAAACTATTAAAGGCTATGCTTTTCTAATATGCATTATAACCTGAGAGTACATGTAAATATGGTAGAAATGAGGGGCTTCAAGTTCATGGATGTATATTCATCCAACAAAAAGTAGTGGACTTATACTATGTGCATTATATTGTGTTAGGCCCTCCAAAAGTGCAAAGATTAATCAGATATGCATTGTTTCTTCTAAAAGCTAACTTGGTTATACTCATAAGTTACAGAGTTACAAGGTAGAAATAATATGTCATGGGGATTCCAAAGAGGAGTCCTTATAACCAAGAATTCAGAGAGCTATAGCGGATAGTATTTCAGACAAAGGAATGGACCAAAGCTCTGAAACAAAGAATGTGGAATATCTGGGAAACTGAGTAGTTTATGTGAAGGGTTAGGTTGAAGAGTTTGGGGGGAGTAAATTGGAAGGGTAGATAGATTAAGGCCAGATTATGGAATAAAGACAAGAATTATATCTTAATTATTACAATTTTTAGCTATAAAATCATAGTGCCTGGTACATAATAGGTGTGTGACACATAATAGATTCTGAATAAATATTTCAGGAATAAATTAATACATTCAAAAGCTAAATTGGATTGTGTTTTTTAAATAAAGGGAAATCATTTTAGGTTTTTGAACAGAGAAGTGTATGTCAGGGAGATTTACCTGACAGTTTGCAGAAGGACATGAAACGGGGAGAAAATTGATGTAGGGAGAAAAGTTAGAAGGCTGTCCTGGTAGTTGAAGTAAGAAGTGATGAGAGCCTGCCAAATTTGAGGAGGCTTTGTAGGAATAAATAGAGACCGATGTGAGAATGTTACAGAGATAGGATCATTTAACTTGATTTTTGAAATGTTTTGGAGGGAGTAGTGCAAAGTAGGAGTGCAGTCAAAGGTCTAGCGAGTTTCAAGCCAAGGGGGTCAGAAGAGGATGGTGTCATGAACCACGCTTGGAATTAGGGAGGGAAGTTTGGTGTGGAGAAGCGTATGGTGAGTTTATTCTTTTTAAGATGATTGAATTTTAGGTATCAGTAAGGTATTCCAGTGGTGAAACAAATAGTTGAAAATGCAGGATTCACTTGGTAGAAAGATTGGGGATGACACAGTATGAGACAGTTGTGCAGAGGTGTTACTACTGAAGCCATCTCAATAGGTGCGACCTTAGGAAATACATTTTCAGAGGGCTAGTAGAAACAAGCAATGGTTCAGAAAAGAAGATACCAAACCATAGGGCTTAAGGGTGGGTGAATTTCAAGGCAGGAGTAATGGTTAATTAGCTGCAATGAAGTCGAGAGGGAAGTCAAAGATGGCTAAGAAAAAATCTTTGGATTCGGTGGTCAACAGTTCACTGCAGAATAATATTGAGGGAAATTGAGGAATCATCATATTGATTAGCCTTAGTCATTTCTGAGAAATAAAAGGAAGACATTTTCAGAGAGTAAGGGTTGCTTGTCTGTGGTTTGCCCATAAAGAGATTAGGAAATGAAGTCTTTGTCATGGAGAACAGTTAAACAAATTAATTTTGTTAAAATTGAAGTACTACCTTTTTTATTGACTGCTACTTGACGTAATATTTGTTGTCTCACCAAATATAAACTCCCTGCAATTGAGAAATTTCAAACAATGTCTCACTCCCCATTTGTCAGAGCTGTTATAGAACATGTCTCTTTTTTTTTGGGGGGGGGCGTTGGTGGTGGAAACTGGATTAGAATGGAAATTTTTGGGAATTAATGAATTATATTTTTAGAATGCTTGATCTTGAATAGGCAATTGGTAGATGGAGTCAGTTATTTGGTATTTTCTCATAGAAAATTTCCTGAGAAATATGAGATTTACTTCAAATTTAAAAATTTTAATAATGATCAAGAAAAGACTATAATTATTTTCTCATTTAATTCTTACAATGATGTTCGGGGGTAGATGTGAGAACTGAGGGTGGGGTTAGAGACTTCAGGGTCATATAGGTATTTAGAAGATTGAGTCTATTGGATTAAAATTTATGTCTTTGACATTATGCTTATTTTTTAATGAGCTGGATGGCAAGACATTTTAGACATAGATACTGATCTGGTAAAAGTCATGATGGTGGAAGTAGAAGCACCAGAAGAAATCAAGTTTACAAGAGAGAGGTAAAAGGGCCAAACTAAAGAAAAACTTGTTTAGCAATAGAATAGAATGAGTGTGTACACACACACACACACACACACACGGACAGAGGGTGACAGAATAATGTGTACACATTTTAAGAAAGGAAAACACTATTAAAATTTTAATACTCAATATATACCAATAACAAAAGATGAATACAGGTCATGTTTGACTTCTGCAATTACAAGAGGTGCTCAAAATGGTTACCGTAAGCATCTGGACAATTCTGATTATGGCAAACTACTGTTTGAGCAACGCTGACCAAAGTGTCCACTTGTATACATTTTTTTTGTCTCTCTCTCTCTCTCTCTCTCTCTCTCTATATATATATATATATATATGCATGTATATATGTATATCACATATATACATACATATGTGATATTTTGGATATATATGTATGTATCTATGTATATACATACATACATACATACATACATACATATATATATACATATACATATATATATGTAACACACACTATGTAAGATACCGCATGTTATCTATGCCTATATACTTTTTTCCCATTAGGCAAGACAACTACATTCATATATACTTACATTTACTTTGTTAGTAGTTACCATTTGTAAATATTAGTATTTTAACTGTAATATAATGAATATTCAAAATTGAAGCTCTATTATTTAATATAAAGTATGTTTAATTTTACAACTTACCATGTAAAGACTTTTGAGTAGTTGAAATATATACTTTTAGAAAGGAGTGAAACTCAGGACATTATTAAGGCTTTAAAAAAAATTATGTTGTATGATATGAAATATTGGTCTATTTTGGGTTTGTTGTGGAGTTGCTGTATTGTTAGTGACATGGTGAGAAGACTGGCTTTGGGGTCTTTCTTTGGGGTATTAAGCAAATGTGCATTGAGTGCCTGCTTTGTATTAGGCACTATTTTAGGTATTGGGGGTACTATATGAAAAATACCAAATTCTAATTGATAAGTACAGGTTTGGAGGAAAAGCACTGTGATGCATCAGGAACAGCAGTAGCAAAGGTTCCTAGGCTAGAGCGAGCATAGCATCTTCTAGGGATGGAAAAGCCAGTGTGACTGAAACCTGGATGGCAGTGGGGAGAATGGTATGAGAGAGAGTTAGAGATAAGCAGGGACCAGATCATGTAAGTAAAATTTTTATATTTTGTTCTGAATATAGTGCAAAGTCTTTTGCAAGGTTGAAGTAAGGGAGATGAAGGGATTTGATTAATAATTTTGAGAGGTTCCATCTAATTATTGCTGGAGGATGGATGGTGGGGTGGAATAGGATGGGATAAGAGTAGACACAGGGAGATGATTTAGAATGAGTTAATGTGGTCCAGACTAGAATTGATTCCCTTGGCTTAAGATTTTAGCAGGGGAGTGGTAATGAGTAGTTGGAATTAAGATATGTAAAACTTGGGGGTTGTCTTGCAGGACTTAATGATATTGGATATAGGAAATGATAGAAAGTGAGGAGTCAAAATTGACTCCTATTTTTGACCTAATTCAAAATCTGGATGGATGGTAGTGCCATTTACCACGATGGGGCAGTTTAAGGGAAGAGCAAATTCAGAATAAAATCAAGAATTCTGTTTTGTATGCGTTAGTTTGACAAGCCTAATAGATATCCAAGTGGAAATGTTGAGAGGATAATTATATAAGTAACTATGGAGATGAGTGACTGATATAAATGAGTCATCATAGTATACTTAACTGGATAAGAACTCCTCAGGAAGAGAGTGTAGATAGTGAAGAGGGTCTCTAATGTGGATGGGAATCAGAGTTCTGATAGGTGGGTGACTTGGAGAAGTTATTTAACCTTTTGTTTGTTCTACTTCTCATATTTCACAGAGTCATTGTGAATTGAGGTAGTAGAGTACTTGTTACATAATAGATAATACATAGCTGCTATTATTATTGCTATTTTTGCTAATTATTTTAAGTATTCATATTTAAATTGCCTTTGTCAATAAAAAGACACTTCCTTTTCCAAAATAGCTTATGGTCTACTGTAAACATTTTCTTAGATGGAAGTTTTTACTTCAGGAGTTTTTCACCAAAGAGGAGGCATGGAGAAAGGCTGAGGAAAAGTGCAGGAAAGAAAAGGAATAAAAAAGTTCAGCAGCATTGTAGTTATGCCGAGGGTACTATTAGTGCCTTGTTTTTTTTTTTTGTTGTTTTCTCTTTTGGTATCATTAATCTCACATTTCTGGGTACAAAACATTTTGGCTTTACGTCTTTTGAATCATATAATGTTCTACACATTGCAATTGCTCAGCAAATAATAGTTTTTATATACATGAAGGTACACCGTTCTACTGGGACATTCAGTTCCCATTTAAATGCCTTGGGAAACAAAAATTCTATGTTTGCTGCCAAATCAAAATTGATCATCCCCTTCTCTTGTTCAGAATGCATTTTTATTTTTTGCTTTGAATTATATTTAAAAAATCATTTAGAGCAGTACTTCTAAAGGTCTAGTAAATAAATGACTGTTCTGTTTATTGTATTGCAGAGTTACAAATTTTGTCAAGGAAAATTACAATTGATTTTAGACCAGTTGGATCCAGGGCAACCTAAAGAGGTAAGTTTAAAGGACAGTTGTCAAGTTCAGATATATATGATTATAATTGGTAGCAGCTGGATTGTTTCTCTTGAAGATAACCTTTATTATTATGGCAATTCTAGACTGATGTGTCTGCTAGACTTTCCGGTCTTGAAATGAAAGGTCACAGTAAGGGTGGCTCTCTTTAGAGAATAGTCATGGTTTGTAAGAGGAAATTTTTATTTCTAGTTCCCATTTTGAAGGGATGAAGTTATGAGCAATTGCCCCCCAAGCTAATCCTTCACTGTTCCTTTGTATGTGATATTTTAGTGATTTCTTTGAAGAAAAATTTTCATTTAATGTTCTTTCTACTTCTGGAATATGGGAGCAACTTTGACACATATATTCATTTATTAGAAAAAGGATTTTAAAGAAGCAATTATATTGAATTGTGTCTGTTTATATTTTAAAAGTTTGTATAAATTACTGTTTATGAAGTATTATTTCATTTGAAAGTCAGCCTGAAATAGAAAATATGATAGGATTTTTGAAGTACCTAAGACTTTTGTATATATCTTGCCATGTAGTCTCCATTTTTGAAATAAATTGTTTTTCTTCAACTTTTCATTTTAAACTGAATGAATGGTTATGATTTACTCCCACTGATTAAAAAAAAAAATCATAGAATTATTTTTCCCCTCAGCATTCTGCATTCTGACTTACTTTCTAGCTTCTTAGTAAATATATATTTCAAAAGATACTAAAATGGGACTTGAATTTTATGTGATAATAATCTTATTTTTAGTAAGTGGATTATTTGGCAATCCATGCTTGTTCAGAAACCTTTATTCTACTTTTGCAAATAGGAATTCTAAATGGGATTTTGTTCCAAAAATTAACTGAAAAGGAGAAATTACTTAATATTTTAAACTTTCTCCATAGTCCCCCATAATCCATATCACAAAGTTGTAGTTAGTTTTTCTTTCATATGAATACATAGACATTTTAATATACGTGTGTATTCTGTCTATTTCCATCTAAAACTTGACATCTTGATTCAGGATTCAGAACGTCCGGTTTCCTGAGGTCTTTAGCTAACTCTTCTGACTCTTCATGTTTTTTTCTTTTCTTTTCTTCTCTTCTCTTCTCTTCTCTTCTCTTCTCTTCTCTTCTCTTCTCTTCTCTTCTCTTCTCTTCTCTTCTCTTCTCTCTTCTTTTCTTTTCTTTTTGTTTGTTTGTTTTAAATCACCAGTCTTTAGTTATTTGAGCTGGGAAACAACCAGATTTTGAGGAACAAGTTGGAATAAGTGTGTTACTACTCACTAGTTAGAGAATGAGTAGGGGAGCAACTTTGTACCATTTATGTTAGAAGTAGAGCTAAACTCTTCACTGCTGCCCCTTGGTTCATACTGTTTTGAGTGAATGCTGATTGGATTTTGAGAACAATGATTAAGAAGTAAGCTTTCTGTGAAAATACAGAAATTCAATTTTGCATCACACTGCTGAATGACTTTTTTTCTACCTCAGTGGTTAGAAGGTCAGAAAATACGATGTAGCAAAAGTACAGATTGTTTGGTGAGAATAGCTCATTGTGGGGACAAAGCCCCCAAAAACAGTTTCCAGGCTCTCGGCCTCACAATAGAAAGGTGCTGGCTCGGGTAGTAAATGGCCATCAACTGTGATCAGATGGCCAGCAGCTGTGGCTAGTTGGCCGTCAGCTGTAACCCGTAAGCCATTGACCACTAATATAACAGCTGTGGCTATGCTAGCAGGGAAGGAATGGGGGCTAGCAAGAAGATGGTGGCTGGCAAGCGCGGACTGCTGTTAGGCAGATTATGTAGATCCTGCTTCTTGTGTCTCCAGCCCAGCCGCCAGCAAGAATATATTGGTTTGACTCCCCTATCTATGGCTCCGTGGGTGTTCCTTTTTGGCCTTACCGTGTCCTGCGTTCTTGGGCGGGGAGTGGGAGCTGAGACCCTGCACGACAAATGGCGCAGTGAGCAGGGTACCCTGCGTGACACTCATATATCCTGGAATGCAGATGCTTCACCAGGAGCATGTTTAAAATTAAAACCCTGAAAATGTGGGACCACCTATGGGGGCCTGCTCAAGTAAGGAAAGTCTGTGGGTTGAGGCCCTTGGAAAACCTTTCCTGGTGATTTTAGATTCTGCCCTCATCCTTCCTCCTCTCCCACTTAAGAGATTCTAGGTCACATGGCTAATACACATAGTATTTTTATTTTTGCTTTACATAAAATAACCTGTTTTTTTCCTTTATTTAACACAAGTTTAAAAAATGAGTTCTCAAGAATTGTTTTATAAAAGGACATCTAATTCTCATTAATTGGCTCTTTAAAACAATTATCCAGTGTTTGCCTCTCAATATTTGTTAAATATTTGGAGACTTGGTGTTATTCTAGTGACTGACCATTAATCAAAATCTTTTAAAAATTATAGGTGAGATATGAAGCCTTGCAAACACTATGTTCAGCTCCACCAACTGATGTACTGAACTGTGAAAATTGGACCACTCTCTGTGAAAAACTGACAGCATCTCTTTCAGATCCTGATCCTGTGTTTAGTGTAAGGAGATGTTTATGGAAATATTAAAAATAATTTTCCTATCAGTTTAGAAGCAAATGGAATATGATAATTTTTAAAAATAGTAGCTCAAATATTTATGAAATTTCAGTTCTAGCTTTTGAATTGTCAAGATTTTCTTTAAAGGAGTTAACTATTTCATGATTAGATTCAAAATATGGTCACTATAACACTTCATTGCCAAATAACAGTAGACTGTTTCCTTGCCCATTGTGTTTTATCTTGTAAAGGGATATCCAGGTATTTGTGTCATTGTGTTTGAATTAAGAAAAATATTTTAAAAGAACATTTAAAATATTTTTGAGAGAAACCATGATATATGAAAATTTGAACTATAAATGATTAATTAGAATTTATTCTAAAGGGTTCATAAAGTTAATAACATTGGAAGAAGTTGTTAAAGAGGGGAAATGGTAATAGAATCAATCACTTTGGAGTAGAACACAAAGCATGGTATTCTTTATAGAAATTTCGAATTTATGCTTAATCTAAATTCATATTGAGTTTGATTCTGTTTCTTCTTTTCCCTCTCTAAAAGACTCTTAATATATTAACTGACTGAAGCGTATAGTGTTTGAAAAGTGTGGCATATTGATCAATTGCTGCAACTATAAAAGTAACTTGCCAAAGTATTTAATTTCCTATATTCAGTAGGAATCTCTTGGAGTTGTTAGAAGATATTTTTAGTCACTTTGGTAACCATTTTTTGTAAGTAAGATTATTAGTGTTTTTTCCCCCAGAATAGAACATTTGAGGCAATTTTATGATTTTATTTAGTGGGAAGTTGAATTTCACTTAGGGTTAGTTAATCTTATCGCAATATTAAAGTTGGTATAATTAAAATGACAGTGATAGCTATCATTTTTAAGTACTACTAGTGGGAGCTACTATTCTAACTACATCTTTTATCTCATTAGATTCATTTACCTTCTGATAGTTTCTACTTTAAGTTTTAATAATGTAAAGTTCTGAAAAATACATTATTATATAACACTTTTTCTTGGGAATAGGCAAAATTATTAGTCCTACATGTCTAATTACTGAGACTACCCAGGTAAGCAAGTAAAAAATGTACTCGGAGAAGAGCTTTTTTTTTTTTTTTTTTTTAGATTTAGTAATCCAACTCTGTTTCCTTGTTTGAGATCTTTACATTGCACCTTCCTCTGTCAAACCTCACCACTCACCCCATGTTTGTATCTACTATTACCAGAGTTTACAGTATACTGCTGTCTTAGATTTACTGTTAGTTTTAGTCAGTTTTACTTTTTTACTGACAAACAAAAGAATGTGCCCTTTTTTATAGGTACTCGTATACAAGTTTCTGAATGATTTATTTTCTAAATTTTTTACTATGTGAAAAATGATTCATCTTTATTCTATTTTTGTAAGAATTTTGTATGCAAATCTGTTTTTTTTTTAATTTCCACAGGACCGGATTTTAAATTTCTATGCGCAGACATTTACACTTTCACCATTACACATGACCAAGGAAATTTATACAAGCTTAGGTATGTTTATTAAATCATTTTTATAATGCTTTTTCTTTTATTTGTACTTGAGAAAAATGGATAAGAAATAACTTTTTTCAGAAAGCACTGTCATTGAATGGTCTGATAGTCATATTTTTTTTTACTTTTTCTTTTCAGCTAAATATTTGGAGTTATGCTTTATTTCTAGAGAAAGTCATATTCCTACTGTTTCAACTGGTATAGATCTAAATAATCCTAATGTGATTCGCTTACTTAAAAAGGTATTCGTTTACTATAATATGTCTTTATTTTTATTTCAATAGTTCTATATTTAAGAATTCTAGTTTTATGAAAACTTCATAACTGCTTTGTAGGTTCGTCTTCTAAATGAATATCAGAAAGAGGCTCCATCTTTCTGGATTCGCCACTCTGAGAAGTAAGTCCCCTACTTTATGCCAACATTAAATATAGGTATATCACTGTCCCAGTTACATTTCAAAGAGAAAGAGTAGAGAGTATCTTAATGATTTACTTGATAGGGAAGGGATTAGTAAAGTTTCATTTTTTAGCTTTTCATGTTTGTACTTAGCTCTGTGAATGGCTCAATGCAGGTACCATTTTACACCATTTATTTATCACCAACAAGGTAAAAAGGTTTTATAGCCTCTGATTCTTTTATTATTGACCTTTTATTATTGCTACTTTGGAGAAGTTCCTTATGTGTTCGTTAAACTTTTTCCTTTTAGTTCTAAAATTTTTAATAAGGTTGTAAGAGCAATGATGAGTCTAAAAGGGAAAGTTAAATTTAGAGAGCCAGTGTTGAAGTAGAAAGAATATACGTTTATAAAACAGAAAAAAAAAAGGTGTGAATCCCACCTCTGCCATTTACTGAAATATTAAAAAAAGTTGTTTCTAAAGATTACTGAAGACTTTATTATTCCATAAATATAAAATATATCACCTGTCCTTATAACTGATAGCATTTATTTTTTCTAAAATCACTTCTTTCAATTTTTAAGATATATGGAAGAAATTGTGGAGAGTACTTTGTCCTTATTATCAGTTAAACATGATCAAAGCCATCTTGTCTCACAAAAGATTTGGGATCCAGTCTACTTTCTGGCATTGGTTGATACCAAGGCGGTGTGGTTCAAAAAGTGGATGGTAAGGAAAAATGAAACATGTTTTGTTATCTTTCAGTTTATGGCTATATTTCAAGGAATAGCTAATATTTGAGTGTTTACTATGTTCTAAGAGTTATAATCACTTTTTAAAACTCATTTAATTTTTATAGCAATCTAAGATAGATGGTATTATTACTCCATTGTACCTATGCAGCAACTGAGGCACAGAGACGTTAAATGACTTGCTCCAGATTGTTTAACTAGTAAGTGACAGAGCCAGAATAGGATTTTAAATTTGATTTAAAATTTCGAATTTAAATAGGATTTAAGTTCAAATGAATCTAAAGAATAGGTTCAGTTGGACCAATTGAGCTGAATGACCTATCCAAAATTTGATCATTTTTAGTTTAAAAACTTCAAAATTTTTAAGCAGGTGTGGTAGAACATAAGGGTTCAATGCTCATTTTTCTTCTGGCTTAGGTGATATGTCTAAAAATATTTCTTCTTTTGCCTCTTACTAAACCTGCAGTTTGGGAAATATGTTTAATGCCTGAATGCTGATAACTTCCTATGGAGCTCACCACTGTCCCAGAACTGAAACTAATATTAAGTGTAAAGAGATTCTTATACTGCTACCTCTCATTTGCTGTTGAGTAACAGTGGTCTGTGTCTGGCAGTAGCAGCAGCAGTGTTGGCTTATGTTCTCACAGCTTTGTCCCTTTTAATCTGTCTACTGGGCATTATGTATTTGTGACTTGTGGAAGGAAGGGCTGGGCCCGTGACTTGCCATGCAAAGCAGCAACATATTCATTTATTGCTCAGCACATTTGGACATTATCTAGCTGATGGCTTGTTTTTTTTTTTTTTTGCCTTGTGTTTATCTAAACTGTACAATAATGCCAAATTAACCAAAACACAATTCTGTCCAGTACTTAGCCCTTACCTGCCTTATCTAGTATGTGTTCATAAATGCTTGTGCAATTTAATTTAACCTGAACTTTTTATTTCTCACATTTGAGACTGAACTTTTAAAAGATTTGTTCTTGATTATCAAACTAACAACATT
Source organism: Rhinolophus hipposideros (assembly GCF_964194185.1). Lineage (NCBI taxonomy): Eukaryota > Metazoa > Chordata > Mammalia > Chiroptera > Rhinolophidae > Rhinolophus > Rhinolophus hipposideros. The sequence continues at coordinate 37,715,810 of NC_138049.1, forward strand.
ATTGTAGAAAATATGCGAAATATGTAAAAGCACAAATAAAATTAAATTTCTCTAAATCTACAATGCAGGGATAATAACTATTACAGTTTTAATGTATGTAGTTATATTTATTTTGTGTACTTTTAAATTTATCTGGTTAGGTCTTTTTTTTTAAACAAAAATCATATTCTGCTAAGTTAATTAACTTCTTCACTTAACATTTTTGTCATCAGTATTTGATTCTTAAGAGAATGAGGCAGATCACAGGAAAACTAACCAATGGAAAATTACTAAAAATCAGCTCTCCAAGTGTGTTCTAGTATTAATGAAAAGCCGTCAAATTCTTCTACATTCTTAAGGCAGAGGATGGAAAACTATTTTTTTTTTCATTTTTATTTTTTTTTAAATTTATTTATTGGGGTGACAATTGTTAATGAATTACATAATTTCAGGTGTACAATTCTGTATTACATCAACTATAAATTCCATTGTGGGTTCACCACCCAGAGTCAGTTCTCCTTCCATCACCATATATTTGATCCCCCTTACCCTCATCTCCCTCCCCCCACCCCCTTTAGAAAACTTCTTATGTAAAGGGCCAGACAGGGAATATTTTTGCCTCTGTGAGCTGTGCTGTTTCTGTTGCAACTACTCAGCTCTGCTGTGGCCTCAAGCATCCATGGATTATATATAAATAAATAGACGTGACTGTGTTCCAGTAAATTTCATTTACCAAATCAGGTGGCAGCTGAAATTGTCCTGAGAGCTATCGTTTGGTGGATCTAAGGGATGAACTATGAGGATTTCTTTTCAGAACCATTAGTTTAATTGTAGGTCAACATATTTCTCTTACTAAAGCTGAAAAAGATGAATGGTTTTAAAAACATTTAAAGTTAAATATTTTTAGCTTAAAACATAGGGTTTGGATTACTCCTCAGTTTACTAAAACCCCATTTAATTAAACTCTATTTTCCAGAATTCAGATAGTTTTAACAGAATATTCCATGTAATAATTTTTTTCTTAAGTAACGTGAAGAAACTACATACATTGAACACAAATGATACCTAATATAATTTAAATAATATGTGTATTTTCCCCTTGCTTTGTACAATGAATAAAAGCATGTTTTAATCCCATCTATATTTAGTTCTAAGGAGAGGATTAAAGATCTTTCTGGCACGTCCAATCATTTTAAAAACATAGTATGTTTAAGATACTTACCCTTCAGAGCATTTCGACCTCAGAAAATTTCTGCATAGCTAGACAGTACAGTATCCTCTACAGTATGAGGGCTGTAATTTCCATCCCCTGTCCCCACTTTTGTACCCTTTAGACTCTATCATGCACTGGTGGTAGGTACATTTTTGGTTGGTGGTTTTAAAATAGCCTAATATGGCGACTGGTCACAATTGAGGGCTAGTATATTTTTATACTGGTCAGTCACTAAAACCACAGTTTATTGATATGATTTGGATTCTTGTGATTGCTATGGTCATAATTCATTGTACATAGGAAAACCTGTTTTGCACTGATTACAATAATTTAAAGCTAAGTTATTCTGTAATTTATGATGTTACTAGAAATGATGCAAGACAATAGATTTTGAATGGTGTAGTTGAATATTAAACACCATTTTTCTCTTAATTTTAGCATGCATATTATAGCAGAACTGTAGTGCTGAGACTTCTTGACAAGAAATATAAATCTCTGGTAAGCCTATATTTCTGTTCTTATGGAGAAATAATATCACAAAAGATATATGATGTAATAACTTAAATGTGTAAAGTTAAGATAATTAATATTGGATAATGAAGCAATACCCCTTTTATGTGATTTTAAAAGTACTATTCTATGAAACATAAAATGATAAAAATAGAGACTTAAAATACAGTCAGGAAAACAACTAGGAAATACTAACTGCAGAGTAAATTGGGCTTCAAACAAGCCAATTTGAGAAACCGTATTTTTAAGTATTATCATGTAATTTAATTCATATCTGGTATTTGTTAGTGAGCTGTATAGAATATACCAATGCTTTTGACTAAAAGTTGCATGAAAAAATTCAGAATGATAAATGCTTTTGCATTTGCAAAAATTAATTCAGTTCCATAAAATATAAACTCATACTGTAAAATATATTAGCAAAATTTTTTACATTTATTGCTATTAGAGCAATATGTAAGGGCAGTGAAATAAATTGAAATTAAGTTAAATAATTGTGACAAACATGAAAAATGTGAAATGTATTAACATATTAAAAATTATGCTAATATGACTTTGAGATGATAAATATGGTTTACATAGTTAATAAAATCTTGAGTTTAGAAGCCAAGTGAAGGGAAAGATTCCTGGAATGGTGAATTTTTGTGTGAATGCAGTAGAGCATAAAATGAAAGAAAGAGAACAATAATTGTTTTGTGTTTGAGAATCAAAAGAATTGAGCTTCAGAAATGAGGAGAGAGGGATATTGAATAAAAGAAATAGAATTTATTTGTAGAGGTAATAGGTGCTTAAAAATCTTTAGACAAACTGAATTGAAATAAAGTATTTCCACATCTCATTTCTCTCCCATTGCCATTTTAAGTGAAAGTTGTTAACCATGTGAGCATAGACTGATCTTGTTAGAATAGAGAAATGAGAAAAAATAAAGAACAAAATGATTTTTTCCCCATTGTTTGGCATACAGATAACTCACTGTTGGTATCACAGAAGCCCTGGTGGAAGTATTTCAAGTATTTTTTTTGTAGATTAACTCTTAAAATCTGTTCCTTACTTGAAAAGTTAATTATGCCATAATCCATTTTTAGCTTGCAAATAGTACTTTATTATAAACAACTTCAATATTTCATCGACTTGGTCAAATATTTTATTTCATGTACATAATGGGTCAAACTTCTGCGAGATTTCAGCTTAAATTTCATTTTTCTTAAAAAAAGATTTCCTAAATTTACAAAATATCAAAAGGTTAATCATATATAATGTTATGTTTTAAAGTGAACCTGGCCGAACTTTTGAAAAGAAACATTGGGAAAAATGGATGCAAGATCTATTTGTTCCCAATTTTTTTTCAGAATTGATGATCACATTTTGTGCATCTGCAGTGGAAACTTTGCATCACTCCATAGATTTGTTTTTTGTTCTATAAGAGATCCTCTCATGAGGAGTGTGGTTACAACAGCCTATTTAGCACGTGACCTACTACAGTATTTACTCTAGCTTCTCTTCAGTGCTGTCTGATAACATTTTCTCCAGTGGAATGTCTCCATTATCCAACAGGGGATCCACTAGCTGTGTGTGTCTACTGAAAGCTTGAAATGTGATTAGGGAAACTGAGAATACAAATAATTTATGTGTACGTGCTGTCATTTTTTAAAGAGAGATCTGAGAGTTGCGACCTTTGTTTCCATAGCATTGCACAGTCAGTCATAAACTAGTTGAAAAACATTTTGACTAAATCAGCATAAATATTTAACCTTTTATTTTTCACAACTTGAATCTTTGCCCAATGTACCCTTAAGGAAATAGCTTCTGAAGTGGCTTTATGTAGTGTGTTTTCTATTTTTCTTGCCCTCTCAAAGTCATTTAAAAGAATATTGACCACTAGGTTATTTAAATTCTCCCTTGGTTTTTCTTACCATAGTGTATTTTTAATCCCCACTCCGTCCCATCTTGGTGTATATTGATAGTGCAGGAGAATAAGTATCAAATTAAATTCCTAATTTTACAGCAAGTTTCTGTCTATCTTCCTGAGGTTTAGGAAAATCACTCTTTATACCCTCAACCTGACTGTTTAGTATTTACATTTACCAACTCTAGATCTGCTTTCTGCTCCTGCAATTTAAAGGAGATATTATATAATGTGATTGTTTCTCTACGGAAATTGTACTTTTTTCCTGTGATTGTTACCTTTTCTCAAATAAAAGGTGGCACATTTTAGAAGCCAGGGGAAGGAGTAGAAGGAACAGAAGTGGGTGTGAGTGGGTTGTGAAGATAAAGCTGGTAGAGATGGGTGCAAGGAGGATAGGTTTCTGAAGGTTTAAACAGAAGTTAACTAAGTGTCTTTGAGAGATTGTTTTGGAGGTAGTGTTTTGAGTTGTCAGTTAAAGGAGGTGACTAATCTTTGCTCTTTTGTCTCCTAATTCTTTAGAGTTTCTCTTAAGTGTATTTATTTTTTTCATGTCAAAATTTCTCCGTAATGGCAATTGGTATTCTAAGTACTTTTTTTGTTGTTATTGCTTTTTACCAAGGTACATGTAAGAATTAGGATTGTAATAAGTTCATCTAGAAAGTAGGAGCTCTATCAGGAGGAGGTTGCTGCTTTGACTTAGAGAAACTCATGACAACCATGAAACAGATCACTGCATTTTGGGGTAGAACTGTATGCTTGTGAACGATGTCTCAGGATCTCACCCAGCAGAAAATAGAAGGGGCTCTATAATCAGTGACAGGAGAATCATTGACTTCCCTCTTTCATGAATTGACAAGTCAGGGAGGGTCCCCGTGAAATTTTTGTAGGAGTCCCATGGCAGTCTGACCAGTTGCTTTTGCATTAGTTTGTTGCTGGTAGCTAATAATCTCAGGGCTGGTGCCCATTGATTGATTGGATTGGACTATGCCTCCTTCTGTTCCCTATAAGTCACTCCTTTACATAGTCAGCAGACACAAGATAAACCAGAATAAGACAGGAGTTAAGACTGTACAAATAGCAAAGCAAAACAAGCACAGAAAAATAAGCAGGTTAGTAGCAAAAATGTTTACCAAATGGTGCCCCTTTAAAACAAAAGACTATTTATACAAATTTGTACAAATTTCATGAGAAGTCCTAAATAAATTTAGCAATGAAAACTCAATGAAGCAGTCAGTGCTCAGACTGTTGTTGACACAGACTCATGTGGTGGCAGATCTGAAGGACTGCCAGTTTGGGACTCCAGGGGACCCAGTGAACTACACTCTTCTTTGCCTGAAGATCCCACTGAATGCTGCCAAATCAGAGTATTCAAGCTAATCCTAATGAAAGCTCCAGAATTGTCAAGGATTGATACCACCGTTCAATATCCGAAACAGTGTATAAAGCTGAATTTATTTCTTAGTTAAGTCAGGCAAAGCAGATTGTTAATCTTACAGGGTTTTTGGGAAAAGCTTGGAACTCAGGGATTGATGGTCTTTCAGAGGGGAGAGTGAGTTCAGCCAATAGTAGAAGAATGGCAACTCAGGTGAGATTGCAGCTGACTAACTGGCTTGTGCAGATACGTTTCCTGGAGTGTCTTTTGTTGTTGGCAGATTTTTAGAAGCAAGGGGCTAACACTGATTGCTTGGCTTTCAGAAGTATGTTCATTAAGATTTGTTGACATATATTGATTTACAAAATTTTAAACTCATTCTGCTGGATACCTGTTACCATGATTATATAGGTTTATCATAGACTAATGAAGTAGATTAAAATCAGTATCTTGCGTTTATCGTTATAAATAGAAAAAAGTACTCTTTTCTGAGAATTGGGGGGAATTTTGTTATTCTTACTGAGTTGGTATTATCTTGGAGGGAGGAGTGTACTCCAGGAAGTGGTAGGAAAATATTTCAGGGTCATGGAATAGCATATTTAAAGACCTAGGGACTGGAAAATGCATAGTGCGTTTGGAAATTGCACATGTTTTATATGACAACATAGATTGCTAAGGCAGTGTGAATTGGTATTAGGGAAACTTTTTGAAAATCTGAAAAGCTAATGTTAAGTGGATGAAGATTTTTGAAATATTCTTGGATGCTTTAAATTGGGTATATGTCATTTTACTTCAGTTTGTTTAATTCATGCCTGGTGCAGGACATAATTCCATAAAAGCAGAAAAGAACTACTTAAAGGAAATCTAACCCCTTTTGCAAATGACAGAGTTGAGTTTGTTATAAATGTCAGATTTGAGTGTGTTTCAAATCTAACTGGTGTGTGTTGGTGGGTGAAATTTTCATTGAGTTTGCTTTTGATGAGTTGATCTTTTGACTGTTTACATGTTGAATTGGCTTTTGGTGTCTGATTTTTACACAGGTAGATGTATTTCTGCATTTGTTTGTGCCTGTGTGTGTGTGGTTAGGCAGGAGGACACCTGAAGGATAAGCAGAGTAAGACTGTCAGATCATAAAGAATTTTTGTATAATGTCAAATTTAGGAGATTGGCATTTATTCTGGAATTGTGGTGAGAGTTTTTAAGTACTGAAGTAACATCATATGAAGGCTTTGGAATACGGGTTTAAGGTGTTAGGTGAAAATAGGGGAGAAATGTTGAAGCAAAGAGATTAAGAGGCTTTGCAGTAATCCTAGCAAAAGATGATGGAACCATGAATAAAGACTCTTGACAGTGTGAATTGGGGTAAATGGATGGACTCAGGAGTACCATGTTTAGCATGTGGGATTGAAAGGACTTGCCTTTTTGAATGGGGAGTGGGCGAGGACATACTGAGTGACTAATGTCATTCATTGCGATAAACAGCAGTGGGAGAGTAATAGGAGAGTGGGGAAAGGTAGTAACTTTAGATTTGGTAGATTTGGTCACATCTAGTTTGAGATACGGATTTTTAGGAGTTAATTTTATACTATTGATCTGAATCCCTACAGTTTGATTAAAGAAGATGTATAGATATGGGAGCGGGTGCCCAAAACAACCCTTAGATTTGATGATTTTCTGGGAGGATTCGCAGCACTCAGCATATGGTCATAACACCAGCTATGATTTACAACAGGAAAAGTGTACAAAGCAAAATTGGCATATGAAAAAGGCACATTTGATCCAGTTTTTTTCCCAGTAGACTCCACTTCATTCCTCCCGAATAAAATTGTGACGGCGTATGTGAAAAGTTGTCTACCAGGGAAGTTCATTTAAGAATGTCTATTTTTTAAAATTGCTGGTTGATCACATAGACATCCTCTGTCTAGCACGAACCAGGGTTCCAGTCTCCCGGAAGAAAAGAAGTTGTTCAGCATAAATTACATTGTTTGTGCAGTTTAGGTATAGTGAATCTCTCTTATCAGTTCTCGGAATGATGGAAACCCTCCTGAAATACAAGTTCCCAGATGTTAGTAAAGCAAGGTCCAACCTCGTATGCAGGCCGTTCTAATTATGGAAGTCCTGCCATGTTAGCACTTTTCTGCATAAAACTGATAAGAATGAATGAGACTGGGAAATCCATCAGTTCCTTGACACCACAGTTATGAACTTGCTTCTATCCATACAACCTTCATCTTTTTCTCATTTAAAGCTTAATCCTTCCTTCAACTTCTTTTCTCTCCTGTATAGTCAAACTCTTCATCTCTAATGGCTTCCTCCTATGACAGTTAAGCGTGATTATATCCTTCTCACCTGAAAAATTATTCAGTCTGGACTCCAAGACCCCCTATATCAGCTGTTGTCCTTTTTCCCCTTTTCTTCACAGCCAACTTTCCTGAAAATTGAAATTGTATTAGCTGCCTTTACTTTTTCACTTCCCATTCCTTTATGTTGTAATCTATAATCCCCAAACCCCCTTAAAACTGATCTTTTCAAAGTCACCAACAACTTCCTTATTACCAAATCTAACAATTGTCACTACTTACCTCACTGGTGGCTTCTATTTTCTATGAGAATTAGAATGAGAGGGCATCTATCAGAAGTAGGTAGGTGCAGAGGAAAGGGGAGAAGATTATGGAGAATGGGAGAAGAAGGTAGAATGGAGAGTCATAGGAGAGTCACTGGATACAGCAGAGGAGATAATTTTTTATTGTGACAGTTCTTTAAATTATGAGATTTTTCTTTATCAGTTTTTAGTAAATCTGGTATCTGATGTGGAAATGAAGGCTTGATCTAGTTTATATTTTGCTGGCTAGGTCAGAGGAAAAAACTCTAAGGCAGGAGAATTGGGGATATTGGGAAGAGTTTTTAAAATCATGGCCATAGAATTTTTGCATCTTTAATTATAAAATGTGAAGTATGTGTCTATTTTTTTGTCTATTAACACCAACATTATAAAAGTATTTTACTTGTTGGACTATAAATATTTTTAGTGTTTCCCAGAATATGCCATAGTTAAAATGTAATTGGGGAGACTGAACTTTAGTGGCCTGCAAAGGAACTATTATTCTAAATAGTCTAAATATTTCTCTTAAATATCTTTCCAGCGTATTTTTACAGCCTTGACTAATTTCTTTTAATGCTTGAATTTGTAGGCTGCCAATTTCTATAATTAATAAGTTATTATTTTATTAGATAACTACAGCAGTTCAGCAGTGTGTTCAATACTTTGAGTTATGTGAGACCATGAAAGCTGATGAGATTTTGGGACATTCAAAGCATTGTGGTAAGTCTAGTTTTTTCTGTTATATACTTTTAAAAATAATACATTTTATTAATAAAAATAGTAATAACTTTTATTTTTAAATAGTTTTTAGAACCATGATAAATTAGATTACTTTTGCTAATGTAAAATATTTTCACAAATTTAAAAGATACACCATAAGGATGGCTTTTTGTAACAGATCGACATTTGAAAAATGTATTATACTGATTCTCACCAAATGCAGTTTTTCAGTTCATTCTAGAGTATATGCCCTAGTCTGTGTATACAGCAATAATATACTTCACACTTTTTCCTTTAATATATCAGCCATTTAATCATCACTTATTCATTTTAGTGGAAGGAAAATTTCTACAAAATACTGTTTTATTATTGGGCAACCTACTCCACTCTGTGATTCTTCTCTGCTTATCCCTAGTCTGAGCTAAAATAGCCTAGATGTTTCGTAATCTAGCCCTAATCTCTCTCTAATCTTATTTCTAGTTTTTGATTAAAGTGAATTTTACAGTCAGGTTCTTCTGTATATCAATGCCTGAACACCTGTGTCATTCTACCTCTACTGACTGCCCCAATCCATAGACCCATACACTAATATATATCTTATTTATTGTGAAAAAAATGCACTTTATTTTAAATTTTTCAAGAATGATTGTCTGCCTATTCTGAATTTTTATTATATTTTTGCTTACCTTACACAACCTGTCATATAAATTAGGTATTTATCATTCTGTTATTTTTATTTTATGTCACTTCTCTAAGCAAATAGTAAATCCTCTGAGAGTATGAAGATACCTTATTTTTTTTATCCTTGGGTAAATTCTTTAACTCATGCAAGAAAAATGGTTTAAGACCAATAACTACTGGGTTTCAAAAAGCTACTGTTTCATAGTGGAGGAGAAAGTGCAAAAAACAGAATTTATTCTTTAAAAGGAATAAAAATATAAAAAGGAAAGGATAGTTAAGTTTGTGTCAACTTACCTCATTTATAAATTTATAGAGTTTTTAACTTCTTGATTTTCAAATGTTTTTATCTAGCTTTTTTTTTTTTTGCACCCTTCCACTCCCCTACCTTCCCACCCCCAGCCTTTCACTTCTTTTCCTTCTTCCCTTTCTCCTTAGGGTGTTTCACTGCATTCTTCTACCATTCCTTTCAAAATTTTTGCTCTTTTTTATTTCAGAGTTTTCTGCCTGCAGTTTCCCAACTTTAGATCAATTCAACCTTCCATCTTTTCTGGTCCTCAGGAAATTAAGCAGAGTGTTTGCGATATAAATTTATAATGCACATATATACTTTTCTAATCTCAGCTGCTGTCTGTGTTGCTTTGGGATCCTCTTAGGTGTTCTTTCTTCAGTGTTTCTTAACAGCTACTGTAAGCCTTCACCAGTCTCATCAAGCCCCCTGCCTTGTGCCTGGCTAGTTTTCTCTCAAGAGGAGACCTTCATCCTACTTCACTAGAAAAATGGCACTTTCCAGATATAAATTCCCCAGATGTCCTGCTTCTGTGCCTACAGATGCGTGTTTGTATGCTTTCGTCAATATCCCCTTTCTTTGGGCCACAGTGAATGAGGAGGTATCCTTGTGTTCCAGGTTGATCTCTTTGTTCTTCTGTTCCTGTCTGGTGTTCTTTGTGTTTTTGCTTGTTAGTATGTATCCTTTTCTATTGGTACCTTCTGCTGCATCCTCTAAACCTACTTACATATCTTTCATAAAAAACTGAGCAAATTCACATGTACCTTACCTCTCTGCTTCCCTTCAGAGAAAAATCCTCTAAATATTCTCTATACACCCAGGCCTCATTTTTTCCCACCTCTTACTCATTTTTCCACTGCAGAAATGAGGCTCCAATTTCTGCCACTTTCTGACCTTCCCATTATCAACTTCCCCTCTTTCTTGTCCTCATTTTACAGCACTCGCCTCTATTGACCTTTTCCCTTCTCTTTCTGGTACCTATCTTTCTTGGATTTCCTCATAAACATCTAACAAATTCTTAATCACTGAGAACCTTGTTTCTTTTCGTGTTTGTACTCATAAAAGTTTTGCCCTTTGTTCTTTTCTCACCTTAATCTAGTTGTTCTCTCTTGGGGAAGTCTGTTCACTCTCATGGTTTCAAATATTACGTCTGAAATATTTAAGTCCATACTCTTTTCCTGAATTCTAGACCCATGTATTCATATTGTACTTAGCATAACTGTCCACGGGCATTTCAATATTTAAATGTTAAGGGCTGAAATCACTTTCTTCTCTTTCTAGACCTGTCTCCCTCCCCACCCTTTAGAATTATTTAAATAGAAGAAAAATTCACTATGTACAGATATTTGAGTTAGGAACTTCAGAATTTTCTTACTTTTTCCCAGTCCACAGGCAGTCCTGTCTAAGGCATGCTGATTTTATTTTCTTGAACATTTACTGTGTTTCCCCTAAAATAAGACCTAGCCCAACCATCACCTCTACTGCGTCTTTTGGAGCAAAAATTAATATAAGACCTGGTCTTATTTTACTATAACATAAGACCGGGTCATATAAAATATAATACAGTACAGTACAGTACAATACAATACAATACCCGGTCTTATTTTACCATAAGACTGGGTCTTACATAGTATAAGACCGGGTCTTACATTAATTTTTGCTCCAAAAGACGCATTAGAGCTGATGGTCGGGCTAGGTCTTATTTTTGGGGAAACACGGTATTTTTATCTATCTGCTCTTCATTCTTTTTGCTGAGGCTTTTGTTTATGATATTTTTGATGATTCTTATTTCAAGCTTTGACCTTCTTCCATCCACCTTTTGTGCTGCATTAGAATGAGTTTTATACATGCATATTTGATTGTTACTTTCCTGCTTAAAACCCTTTAATATTGTCCCAATTGCCTCTATAAGAAGGCCTATATCCCTTCTGTGGTTAAGTTTTCCATGTTCTGCCCCTATGCCCTCTAGCCTCTTGTCTTCAACACTTGTCCTCCCCATTCTCTGGCTACATTAGACTGCCATACTCTGAATTGGAAGCCCAGTCATGTTTCCTATTGGTTTTTGACACCAGCAAATAGTTCAAGGTCTTGTATAAAACACATACTCAATAGGTCTTGAATATATGAATGAGTGGTGAATGAATGATGTATATTTGAAGATTTCTATTATTTTACAGATTCTAATTTCATTTGCTAACATGGTTATAAATATGATCTTTTGTAGCACTGACATTTAGTTGGTAAAATTAAATACTAACAAATGTTTTCTATTGATTTCCTCCCTCAACTTACTCTTGAAGTCTCTCTTGATGATAGATGATAACTCTGATAATCGTAGGGTATTTGTTTTAGAATGACACTGTGTACATATTATACTTTTCTGATTGTTAAATTTTATAGCGAATGCTTTTCCCCAGAGATTCAGGTGTTAAAGGATCTTAGGAAACAGTAAGGAAAATTATTATTTTTTAAAATTTACACGAAGTGTCTCCTTTATAGACTGCAAACTTGCTTAATGTTTAGAAGGGAATGAAGACAGGTACTACAAAATATAATGGCATTAAAATAAATGTAATTGTTTGCCTCTCTCTTAAGGAAACAAACAGAAAACTTTCTACTATTCAGGGCGAGAATTACAATATATTTATTTCATCCATTCACTGTGCCTTTTGGGAAGATTATTGATCTATACACAAGGCAGAAAGCTATTTCCCATAAAGCTGAAGAATAAAAAAGGTATGTACAACTAGGATAAATGAATATGTTCAGGTATGATAAGATTTATGGACTATGGATTATTAGAACTTGGAGATTTTGCATGGTCTTTTCTAGGGCACTTAGCAACATACTTTTTAGTTTGTTGATGGCTTGTACACTTTGAAGTGTTACATTTTTCTTTTTCAGTATGTGCTTTTTCCTTCATGTGTAGTTTTTTTCTATTCATCCAGTCTTTGATGCTTACCTTATATCTCTCTGCCTTTCAAAATTCTGAGTGATCCAGGTCTGGATTTAGAACTTGAAGACCTAGTTTTAGTAGTATAAAACTAGTAAAACTATGAATTAGTTATTTCATTTTCTTTATCTATAAAAGTGGAATAATGATATCAGTGATGTTGGGATCACAGATTTTTTTTATGATTATCAAAAACATGAGGTTTGAGAATACTGTTTATAAATTGAGAATATTGTTTATAAATTGCAAAGCCCTGTGACATTTGATATTTTACTGTGTTATTGTTACCCTAAGTCCATTTTTAAAGTTTTCCTCATCAAACTTCAGCACATGATGTTAGTTATCTTTCTTACCTCCCTTAAAACTTCAAGTCTATACTAGGATATAGTATGGAGATCAGCAAATGTTTTCTGTAATGTGCAGGCAGTACATATTTTGGGTTTTTGTGGGCCACATACTCTGTGTTGCATGTTCTGTGTGTCTGTGTGCGTATGTGTGTGCATGTGCATGTGCTCATGTGTGCAAAAAAGAGTTGCCACAGCATGCCTGAGACTGCTACCCTTAGAAAGGCCTGCTTACAATGTCAGACCTTGTTTGGCAAGTGGGAAATTGGATAATCTCACTATTTCTAGAACTGATAGGAGTGGCTCACTCTGCCTAAACTGTTTGCATACACAGTGTGGTTTATGCTCTATTCCTGCTTTCCTTTTGGGAGTCTGGAGTCTTCCTATGTGTTAGTCAAAGGGTACTTAAGTGATCAACCCCCAACCTTGGGCACTGAGTTTCTAATGAACTTCCTTGGTAGACAACATTTCATGTGTGTTGTCACAACTCATTGCTGGAAGAATTAAATGTATTCTGTGTGACTCCACTGGGAGAGAACCCTTGGATGCTTGTACTTGCTTTGCTCTGGACTTCACATTTTGCTTTGTATCTTTTTGTTGTAAAAAAACAAAATCATAGCTGGGAGTACAACTATATGTTGAATCCTGTGAGTCTTCCTAGTAAATCATTGAATCTGGGCATGGTTTTGAGGACATCTGACACATTTTACATGCCTTTAAAAATTAAAAAAAATTTTTTTCTTAGCTTACCAGCCTTACAAAAGTAGTCCAGAATGGCTATAGTTTGCCAATCCTGTTACAGAGTATCTTCCTTTTGAACACTTTTTTTGTGTACTGTTTCCTAATTGTTTTATTTACCTAAATCATTTTGGGCTGATTGTGAGCTCCTTGAGTAAAGAAACTGTTATATGTCCTTCTCTTGTATTTCCCGTGGTAGTGTAATTCTAGGCATAATGGGCACTCAGTAGAGAACTGACTTTCAAGAAAAGTGCTGGCGTTTTATAGGATATGGTTAAATTTAGCAGACATAGAAAGCTCAATATATACTTGTGATGTTATTGCAGTTATTCAACTGATATTTATATGTCTGTCATCTGTAATTTAGCACTTTATGTTAACTTTTAACATTACATTTTGTCCTATCAAATATCACAGGTCATCTCTAAACTCAGTTTTGAGAGATCTATTCTACTGTATTATCATAGGTCAGCGTTTACCTTTAAGTTTCACATGTGCTTTCACCAGAATCTTTTTATGTGAAGGTTCTGTAGCAGAGGTTGGTAAACTACAGCCGGTGGGCCAAATCTGATACAATGTTTTGTATAGCTTGTGAGGTGGGAATAGTTTTTATGTCCTTAAATTAGTGGAAAAAAATAAAAGAACATTTTGTGATTTGAAAAATATGTAAATACCAGTTTGGTGTACATAATGTCTTATTGGAAAATGGCCACGGTTTTTCATTGCATATTATCTATGGCTATTTTAGTGCTACAACATCAGAATTATTTATCACAGAAACTGTTTGGCCACAAAGTCTAAAATAGTGACTACCTGGTCCAGAAAAAGTTTTCTGACCTTGATTCTGCAGTGCTATATAGATAAGTTAGCTGGACCAACATATTAAGCTGAATTGCATTGATCCTAATTGAATAAAATCAAGCAGTCCTGGTCAGATTCATAGATGTTTCTATGGTAGGTTTATATTAAGTGATTGGTTCAATGTAAATGGTAAAACAACATCTTCTCGTAGCATCTACTGCATCACTTGCCTTGTCACCTTTTAATTTACTCTAATTTGTTCTTCTGGAGTCTTCGGTCCTAGACGATAGCCCCTTTCTCCCTGATTATACCACAGTCTCTGTGAAAGCTCAGACTAGGCGGAAGGAAGCTCAGTTAAATTTTTGTAAATTGTAAATCTATGCCAGAAAATAATTTTCTTTTTCTTTTTTTGAAGATTCAGTTTCCGTTACGGATCTTCTGGTTCTGTTTATCCAACTTATCTACTACTCACCAAGTTGTCCAAAGATAACATCAGCTGCACATTTAGGTAATTCTGCTTCTATTTTAAATAGATAAATAGAAAACATCTAAAAATACTCTAATAGTCTATTGTCTAGATGTTTTGTGAGTGATTGACCTAGTTTAGTAGAGAGGTTTCGTAAAATCCAGTATTATTTGTAACAAATTACATTGGTCTTGGAAGTAAACCATGACATTTAAATTTGTTCATTGATGTTTTAAGATGTTCCTAATCTACTGCTTTTTTATTTAGAATCAATTTTACTGAGAATTTTAATGTTGTTCTTTATTAACATTAAGATGTTCTTAAGTAATGCTGTTAAGGGAAGTTTGATTGATAGCTACCAATGTATTTTTTTCTTGCTATTTTGTATTCTTTATATTTTCCTGGATGCTTTGATCAGCTTGCTTTTTTCAGCTCACATCCAAAACTTTATGATCTTCTCTTACTAAAGAATAAAGTCCCCAGTTCCCAAAAAAAGCTTCATGATTTTCAGTAAATGCCTTTTAGTGTTTAATATTTAAAGTGTTTTAAGCATTAACATTTAAAAGATAACATAATTTTTCCTTTGAATATCAATGAAAGTTTCCAAAGTGAAATACTTTAACACCCCCATAATCTTTAGACTTCTAGTGTCCTAGACCTGGAGGTTACTCTAGAAATACTGGCACAGCATCTGAGTGAATCATGGGGAAAAAATGGTCTGGGCCTTATGTTAGTGCTATAATAACACATCCGTCGATTGGTAGGTTTTATCTTTGCAGTTATAATGGCATACTTGTCCTAACAATGGCTCTCACACTCTTTTTGCCTTTATAGCATTTACATGTATAAAGTACTGGTTACGTTCCCCCGCTGTGTGCTCCTACAACATTCTGTGCTTCCTTTATGACAAAAAAATGTCCTTCTTTGTTACAATTACTTGTTAATGTCTTGGTTTACCATCTAGTGGACTGTTTTTGTCTTATTACTTCTGTCTACATTGCCTAGCACAGTGTCTGACACTCAAAAATAGTAGATAATTGGATGAATGAATGAATGGCCATATGCTCATCAATTATATCTCATTGCAAACAGGGTTTCTCATCTGGAGCTGGTTGAAAAAAAATCACTTAACTTTCCTTTTCCATTTTCTTTTTGTCAAGTATTGACTTGAAGTCTTAGTGTGTTTATGGAGTATTGAGTATTTTAACAAATTGAGAACTTTGGTGTTATTTTAGTATTGTATCTTACTAGGATAATCTTACACTGCCGGCTTTTGGTTCCTTAATTTCTTCTTTTTCTGAGTATATTAAGTAAAATAATCTGAGTATATTAAGTAAAATAATCTGCAAATGCATTTTTTATGAAACTGAAAATATCCTATCTATTTTAATGACCATTCTGGTCGTTACATTTATGTATATTTGTATTTTCCAGTATATATATTTAAAAGAAAATCTTAAAAATGCTCATTTATTTCACTGGTTTTATGGTATCACAAGAAGTATACTAGTCTATAAAAAAATTCTCCTCTCCTCTGCCTTCTTTTTGACTATTTTGTCTTGATGACTCTACTTTTCTACCAGATCAACACCTGAATACACTTTTTAAGGAAACGAATAAGAGTAAATATTACATATAATAATAAAAGTGAAAGTAAATGTTTGCCGGGGGAGAAAAGTTATAAATTTGCTTTGAACCACATCCTCACTTTCCAGCAATGATTTAATTTCAAACAGGAAATAACCTTCCAGTGTTATCTTTTGGCATTCACATTTGTCATTTATTCACTTTTTATTAACTTGAAGATATGTTAAGCTAATTCTTAATCTCCTTAAGTTTCAGGTTATAATTTGGTAATACATCATCCTTTGGAATCACATTGAGTTTGTGATTTTTAAACTATTTAACCTTGATGGTGGACTTTTTGGAACAGCAATAACTAACCCATAAATAAAAGATACATTAACTACTTCATGTTTAAAGTTTTAATTAAAACAAGAAGTTCTTCTTGCTTTACAGAGAGTTATTCTCCTGCAAGTATGGTGACTGAAGTTCTGCGGATACTCTGTGATCAGAAAGAATGTGCAATCGGATGCTTATATAACAACATTGTCGTTGAGGCACTTCTTCAGCCTGTTCATGATTTAATGAAAGGCACTAAAGTTGGTATTTACTACAGAGAAAAAGTCTCTTATTTGGGTATTAGTGAATATTCAATGGGGTTTTATTTCTAAATTTTACATATTTGAAATACTATTTCATTATACCATCTTTCCTTAGACGGATGTATTTTATGCTGACAGATTTTTATTTATTGTTAAGGCCTAAGTTTATGCAGTCAATGGATTTATTAGTTATGACAATGTGGGAGAAAAGCACATATAGCATCTTAAATTTTTTTTTTCCTAGTTAGGCTTAGATCTGCAGATTGTAAGGACTGAAAAAAGTTATTCTGTTAAGAAGCTATTTGTCTTGCAAATCTAATAAATCTTGTGAATGTTTTATTATTTGTCTTAAAGGCAATTTTATAGCCTTTGGAAATATGATTATTTTTCTGAAAAGCCAGCTGTTTTATAAGAATAACTAGTATTACTTTAGGAAAAAAGCTTACACACATCCTAATTCTAAACATGTATATGTCTCTCTACAGTTTGTACAGTATACTGCCTCACATTATATAAATTAATCCTTACAACCGAGGCTCGAAGAAGTGACATGCTAAAGGTCAGATAGTTAACAGGAGGCAGAGTTGGTGCCACGGCTAGTACTGCTGTCTGTCTATGTCCCTTCACTTCTATGATTTAAGCTTCTGGGGAATGACTTAAGGCTTGTCAATAAGCTAAAGGTTTTTGCCTTTCCATGTCTGTGTTATATAGTGTTTTTATTGATTGCATCTGCCTCTTACGCTTACACCTCAATGGACTGGGCAGCTGCTCAGCCATTCATGAATTCATTGTTTATTCAGAAAACATTAAGCATTTATGTGAATGTGGTACCAGGTATGGAATTCTGCGAGATTAAGGACATATAATGATAAATTACATTGATGATCTTACAGTCAACCCTGGGAAAACAAATAAGTAGGGAAGAAACAAATAGGATACCTAATACAGCTTAATATAATAGAATGTCATAATATAAATAGTATTGTGAAATATAAACCACATACCAGAGCTGAGAAATGTGCTCTTGGATCTTATACCATAGCTATTTTTGTGTCTTTGCTTTCATATATCTTTAGTGTTTTACATTCTTTTGGCATTTTTCCTTTGCCTGTAAATATGTCTGAGTCTGTCTCATAGTTGGGATGGGAAATGCTCTTGATTACCCAGTGTACATCTTTATCTGCCACTTAATATCTGATCTTTCTAATGATAAACTTTTAATTATGGAAGGATGCCATTGTTGTCTTGGGTCCCTCTCCTCCCGATCATTTTTTCAAATAATTGCATTATGATCTTGCCTTCATCATATCACTGATGCTGCTTTTATTGCTGTTGTCCATAACTTCCTAAATATGTAGCTACTCACCACTTTTAGACTGTTATTTACCTGATTGTTAACACAATAGACAACTTCTGAAATTATGAAGTTATGTTTACTTGGCCTTCTTAACCCTTTTGCCGTGACATTCGTTTATATCCGAATGAATATATCCGAAATTTTTATAGATAAAAATAATGGCATTTACATACAAAGCACCTCAAATTGTTATTATTAAACACATAAAATAGTCAAAATAGCAACTTTGTGTTTTTTTGTGGATTTCTGACACGTTTTGAAAAAAACACACCTTGAAATCAATTAATGCAGCTAAAGAGTTAAAATCATTCTATTTTTTTCTTCCTGTTTTTTGACAAAGATGCTACAGCCATTTAATGGAGGGAAGATAATCCTTTTAACAAATGATGCTAGAGTAATTTGACATCCATAGGCTAAAAAAAGAACCTCAATCTAAGCATCATATGGTACACAAAAATTAATTCAAAATGGACCACGTTACCCCTCCCTTTCTTTCCATTTTTTGTCACTTCTGAGGGCTCCCCTTGCAAGTCCTTGCTTTCTTCAGTGATTCAGGACCAGGTTCACTTTCTTTTCTCTTAGTACACCTTTCCTGGATGATCTCCTGTAGTCCCTTGGATTAGATATTCGTGTATAGTTAACTCCTAAATTTAGATCTCTTAAGCTCCAGATTAGTCTTTAGCTGCCTGCTAAACACCTTTTCAAGTTATTCGATGAGGAAATCAAACTCACCATTTTAA
This sequence comes from Rhinolophus hipposideros, assembly GCF_964194185.1. NCBI lineage: Eukaryota > Metazoa > Chordata > Mammalia > Chiroptera > Rhinolophidae > Rhinolophus > Rhinolophus hipposideros. The sequence goes on from NC_138049.1 coordinate 37,734,643, forward strand.
AAACAGTATTTTTCTGCCCATGCTCCACTTCTTCAAGCTTGCTCATATTTCCTGTGTGGGGAGCAGGACTACTGTAAATCCACAGTCCTTTCTCATTGTTTTCATTCAATTTGTAATTCAGACTTACAAATTTGTTTTCCTACATGTCTCTGAAATCCATGCATTTCTCTTAATTCCCATTGCTACTGCTTTTGTTTAAACCCTGATAGTTCGTTGCTTGGAATATTGAAATAATTTTCTTACTTTCTTACAGTTTTTCACCTTTCTAGCCTATCCTCTATGTTGCCACTAAGGGTGTTAATGATGCTTTCCTGCTTGTTGCTTGCTAGATAAATTTCAAACTTTTAAACTAGACATTTACCAAGCTTTCCATTTTCTTGTATCCTACTTATTTTCTTTCTCATATATTCCAGTTATAACATCATTTGCATTTTCTAAACAAGGTTATAATATTTCCCTGTTTGCATATGTTTCCCTCATCCTGGAAAGTCTTAAATTACTTGACAAATTCCTCTCTTCTGAGTAGGTTATATTTTTCTCTGATTTTTCTCCTAATTCTGGCAGGCAGGTGTTTCTCTATTCAGTAAGTCCTCACGTAACATCATCTGTAGATTCTGTGACTTTAAGAGAAACAACATATAAGAAAGTCAATTTTACCACAGGTTAATTGGTATATGAAGTCTGACAATTACTTTCCCGAGCTTGTGGCAACGATGTTGCTAATCTTTTTTGATATCAAAGATATGAATATCTTTTTTGATATTCATATTATTCATTATGAATTTGTACCAACTGGACAAACAGTTAACCAAGTTGACTATTTGGAAGTGCTGAAAAGCTGCATGAAAAAGTTAGACAACCTGAATTTTTCACCAACAATTCATGGTTCTTGCATCACGACAATACACCAGCTCGCAAGGCACTGTCTTAAGGGAGTTTTTAGTCAGTAAACAAATCACTGTATTGGAACACCCTCCCTACTCACCTGATCTGGCTCCCAATGACTTCTTTATTTACCCGAAGATAAAGGAAATATTGAAAGGAAGACATTTTGATGACATTTAGGACATCAAGGGTAATTACGACGGCAGTTCTGATGGCCATTCCAGAAAGAGTTTCAAAATTGCTTTGAAGGGTGGACTAGGTGCTGGCATCCATGCATAGCTTCCCAAGGGGAGTACTTCGAAGGTGACGATAGTGATATTCAGCAATGAGGTATGTAGCACTTTTTCTAGGATGAGTTCGTGAATTTAATTATCAGACCTATAAAACTAGTAGGAGCAGCGATTCTCTCAACTGTCTTAATAAACAATAACTGGTTTGGGTAAAAAGTCTTTTTGTATTTGCCTCATCAACTATGCTGGTAAGAGAACATATATCTAATGAAACATTTAATTCAGACACTATTTCACAGCCACAACTCATAACTTTCTCTTTGTTGTAGTAATATAACTTCATTAGAATATACTACCATCCTTGAATTTTAGTCTGTGATATGTTAGCATGTCATAAAATTGTATGATTTATCTTTTTAATGTACAGCCTGCTTCAAATTGCTCTGAAACAGCTTTAATTCATATAGCTGATATTTTGGCAAGAATTGCATCCATAGATGAAGGACTTACCTTACTTCTTTATGGAGAAAATATGAACTCTTCTGAAGAAAAAAGGTATGTGTTTGTTTTAAATAATTTGTGGATTTTTTAGGATATTTTCTTAATCTGATTCAAAGTTTCCAAATGTCATGCTATATGTTAATGAAACTCTGGATAACTATTCGAAGTAGAAGTAGCTTTCCTGACCAGCCACTGATAACATACTAGAATGATCTTGAGAAAGTTGAACAAGTGGCCAAAATATTGATTATGCTGGCAGATGTCTGTAATTTTAAAATGAGAATAGGAGGACTCACTCTAGATGGGATCTTTTGGCTACTTTGGACTCTTGTAGTTTAAACTTCCAAAGCCACGCATGATTCAAATCAAATCTCACAAAAGTATACAAAGGAAAAGCAAACTACTTCCTCATCTACCTTCTGTACCTTTCTTCAGTTTCATCTCCTGGCTCAACCAGTGCTAACATTTTGGCTATGCTTCTAGATGTCTCTGTGTTTATAATGATGCATCAAACATATGTTCATAGAATATTTATTTCCTCTTTACAAAAGAGGATGTATAACCATGATTATCTTTTGAGGTGAATACAGAATGAAACACTATTCTTAACAGTTCCATAATAATTTTTGATATGGCTTTAACATAACTTATTCAGACTTTCCCCTTACTAATGGATACCAAGTTGTATCTAGGATTTTGCCTTTGTATCTAGGATAATGCCACAGTAACCGTTCTTTTATTTTATCCTGTTGATGTGATGGATTACATTAACTGATTTTTGAATATTGAACCAGACTGGCATACGTAGAGTAAATCTCACTTGGTTGTGGTATATAATTATTTTTATACATTGTTGAATTTTATTTGCTAATATTTGTTAAGGATTTTTGAGTCTATGTTCATGAGAGATATTGGTCTGTAGATTTTGTGATATCTTTGTCTGGTCTTGATATCATTGTAATACTGTTTTTATAATGACTTAAGATGTATACCTTTCCCTTCTGTCTTCTGGAAGAGACTGTAGAGATTTGGTATGATTTCTTCCTTAAATGTGATAGAATTCAACAGTGAACCTATTTTCTGTTTTGGAAGATTATTAATTGATTCAGTTTCATTTATAGATATGGGCTTATTCAGATAGTTTCTTTTTTCTTGTCTGAGTTTAGGCAGATTGTATCTTCCAAGGAACTGGTCCACTTATCTAGGTTATCATAGATCGTAACATCCTTTTTAATGTCTGGGGGATCACTACTGATGGCCCCTTTTCCTTTTCTGATATTAGTAATTTATGTCTTTTTTTTTCTTTAAACTTGCTAAAGATATTAATTTTATTGATCTTTTAAAACACTAGCTTTTGAGTTATTTTTTAATTTTTTTCTCTATTGATTTCCTGTTATTGATTTCATTGATTTCTAGTTTTTTTATTATTTTCTGCTTTCATTGGATTTAGTTTTTTTTCTAGTATTTTTTTTTTTTTTATGATGGAAGCTTAGATTATTGATTTCGACATCTTTCTTTTTTTAATAATATGGGTTCAATGCTGTAAATTTCCCTGTAAGCACTGCTTTTGCTGCATCCAACAGATTTTGGTAAGTTGTATTTTTCATTTAGTTCAAAATATTTCTGAACTTTTTTGGAGACTTCTTTGACCTATGTTTTATTTATGGATCTGAGAACATATTTTTTATGATTTATATTATTTTCAAATTGTTAAAGGGTGTTTTCTGGCCCAGAATGTGGTCTTGGTGAATGTTCCGTGTGAGCTTGAGAAAAACATACTTGTATATTCTGCTTTCGTTGGATTAAGTTTTCTGTAGATGTCAATTATATCCAGTTGGTTGATGGTGTGTGTTTTTCTGTTCAACTATGTCCTTACTGATTATCTTCATGCTGGACCTGTCAATTATTGACAGAAGGATATTGGAATCCCCAGCTCCATTAGTGAATTCTTCTACTTGCGGTTTTTCTATTTCTCCTTGCAATTCTGTCAGTTTCTACTTTACATATCTTGATGCTATTAAGGATTGTTGTATCTTTTGAAAATTGATCTCTTTGTTATTATGTAATGCCCCTCTTTGATAATTTTTCTTGCTGTGAATTCTGCTTTGTCTAAAATTAATAGCTACTCTAGCTTTCTTTTGATTGTCAGCATGTTGTATCTTTCTCCATCCATTTACTTTTAATCTATCTTTCTCCTTACATATAAAGTGGGATTCTATAGACAGCACATAATTGGGTCTTTTCAAAAAAATCTGTTTGACAGTCTGTCTTTTTAATTAATATGTTTAGATAGTTGACATTTAGAGTGATTATTGATATAGTTTGATTAATATCTACCTATATCATCTACTTGCCTTTGTTCTCTCTTTTTCTGCCTTCTGTTATTATTTATTTTTTGTCGTCATTTGTGTGTGTTAATCTGTTTACATCTGGAAACATTTGTCTTTTTGGTAGTAGTCACACAGGACCAAGCTCACCATTTAATCCTCAGAGCAACTAAGGAGGGAGCCTCTGTGGTTATCTCCATTATATAGATGGAGACATTGAGGCTTGGGTTACCTTAAGTGTAATTCAGTATAAGGGGAGTGATTTTTTTTCTTTTGTTTCTTATTCTTTATTTTTGACCTATTTCACACTGATATATATATACAGTATATATTTTTTTTTACTTTTTCTGCCTACAAAAGTAACACATACTCCTGACAGTGAACTTCCAAAGGAGGGAGGTAGCAATAGTAACTAAGTTGAGAGGCAGCGTATGAGGTTTAGGTGCATGGGCCCTGGTTTGGACCACTTGGGGGTACGTCCCAGTCCTACCTCTCGGTCATTGCACTTCCCTGTGCCTGAATTTCCTCACCTGTGAATTAGGGATAATCAGCACTACCTGCTTCACAGGGCTGTTGAAACTTTAAATGTGTTACCATGTGTGAGGCACTAAGGGTTAGCTTTTAGTGTGTACACATGACATGTACCTTACAGAAAGTGGGCTGGTGCTGTGTGTGGTTTCTTAATGTACCTAACGGGTTTTACAGAGGTAAGCTTTCTGAACTCCCACCTGTCTCAGGCAGAATGAATACATTTTCATACTTGGCTGATAGTTTGGCTAGATGGAAACTAAAGACATTGGGTTGTTACATTGTGTTCCAGCATCCACTATTACCAAGTCCCGTATCTGAGTTTCTTCTTTCTCAGGAGCCTTTTTTGCCTCTGAAAGTTTCCAGGCCTGATGTTTCATGAGAGTGTGACTTGAACTAGGCGTTTTGTTGTTGTTGTTGTTTTGTTTTGTTTTTACTTTTCTTAGGCTTTATCTGGACAATTTTAGGCTGAAGATTTGCGTCCTTTGGTCCAGGTGATTTTGCGTCTATTGTGTGTTTTATCATTTCTCTGCTTCTGCTTTCTCTTTCTGGTACTCCTGTGAATTGGATATTAAATTTCCAGGAGTGATACTCTTGGTCCCTTAACTCTTCTCTCGTAGTTCTGCTTTTCAGTGTCTTTGCTCTGCACATAGAAGATGTTTTTAAATTGATAATTATGTTTGCTTTCTAAGAGCTCTTGTCCTTGGCTTATTATTTTTCGTACCTGTCAAATGGGCTGGGTTTTCCTGCCTGGGGAGCACCTGTTTGGCCGCTAGAGCCTGTGACCTATGGGGGAGGGTCACTCCTCCAGAATGCCGACTCCAGCCCCTCTGACTTCTTCTCCAGTCAGGTGCCACCTGGATAACCTCAGTCGTGCCTGGCTTCCAACTCAGCCTCTTGGGCTTACCTTCTCCAGAACAACTGTGTCCAGTAGAGCTTTATGTGTTGATGGAATGTTCTAGATCTGCATTGTTTAGTAAGGGTGCCACTAGCCACCTGTGACTATTGAGCACTTGAAATATGTCGCCAAGCACTTGAAATATGTCGCCACGCAGCAGCTTAACTGTTTGTTTCCATGTACCTGCCCCCAAAGAAAGGTGAGTCTGTAAGACAGATCCTTTCAGGGACTTTGCTAAACCTTGTGTTTGCACCTTATGCCTCCCTGTTTGCTCCCAGAAAGATGACTGGACAGTCAATGATTAGTAAGATTCCTCATGGAAGGAACAACTCAAGCCAGACGCAGTCACGTGGGGACCAACAGGAGAACCCACGGGGTTCACAGAGGTGGGCACAACCCCCCACTTTCCTCAGGCTAAGGAAAGCCTCAGCCTCTGTGGCTGCATTCCTTCCCAGATCTTCAAGGGAAGTGATTCAATGAGGTGCTCTCCATGCCATTCGTATGCGTATAGGTTTTGTCCCTTGGGGAAGTTGAAACTTATGGTCCAGCTGTCTGCAGACAAGGGTGATTGACTTAAATCGGTTTCCTATTATGATGTATGGAATTCACAGATCTTGAGATTGACAAGCTTTATCTCCTTTACTTCCCCCCTAACTAGTAAAAGCTGATGCGAGGCCGATTCGGGTGTCCAGTCCTTGAGACTGGGGTCCCTTGGTCTACTTAAACTCTGTTCATGACTATTGTCTTTTCTTAACCCTGTGCCGCCCTCCTCGCTCCCAACTCTTGTCACGCAGGATGCGATAGAAATATGGCTGGTGTGACCAAACAGTCATGAATTTTATTTGCGTTTAAAAACTAATATGGCTAATGGCTATAGTATTCACCACTCTAGAGAATACGCGTCCAGTTTTCTACCAGAATGGGAAAAGGGCTGTTGGCTGAGAGACCTTAGACCACTTCTCCTGTTTTCAGCCCTACTTGTGTCCTGCCCTCAGCTGTCCCTTGTGCCTCAGACCTCTGTGCTTGGGACTGGGCCATGCTTGAGTTCTACAGCTCAGCCTCTCCTGGGCTGCCCCGTTACCACGTGTCTTGCTGCTGCTTTCTGAATTGAGTCACTGCTGACATCTTTTGGCTATTTTCTTCTTTTTCATTGTGGCCTTATATCTCTTTATTTCTTGATTCCCTTTCTTTTCTGGGGCTTGCAGGGAGGATGCTGAGTTAAACTACATAGTTTAATCTGCCATGATTGATCTGCTTTCCTGGTTGTCTGTTTTTACTTAATTGCTGTGATCTTTCCCAATCTCTTTGAGTGCAGTAATTAGCTGTTCTCATCTATTCCCAAAGTCCTCTTCTTTCCTCTGGGATAGCTTTTCTGTGTTATTTGGTCTTTTCATGTTGCTGTTTCTCTTTGTCCATATTTAAGACAAAATGGGTTTAGATGAGGATTCCACCACTTATTTTTTATAAGTTGGAGAGATTCCAGTTAGACCTTTTCTGGACAGGATTCTGATTGGCAGCTTTGTGGGTACATGTATATATTATATCTCATAGATACTACCAAATTATTTTCCACTGTTGTCAGATTTTACCTTCTTGCTGGCAGTGTATGAGAAGCATGGAGTGCACTTCTTTTCATTTTTTTGTTGGGACTACGTAATCAGTTTGAAACGGTTTTGGCAACCTGATGGGTGAAAGATCTTGTTTTGATCCATATCTACCTGACTCTTGTTGAATTTGAGCATCTCATTGCTCCTATGGAGATAATGTTATTGGCTATTCCATTTCCTAATAGTACCATATTTCCCCGAAAATAAGACCTAGCTGGACAATCAGCTCTCATGCGTCTTTTGGAGCAAAGATTAATATAAGACCCGGTCTTAATTTTACTATAATATAAGAACTGGTCTTATTTTACTATAAGAACTGGTCTTATGTAACATAAGACCGGGTCTTATATTAATTTTTGCTCCAAAAGACGCATTAGAGTTGATTGTCCGACTAGGTCTTATTTTTAGGGAAACACAATAAGTTCCTTTCCATATAATTTGCCCATTTTTTAGTTGGTTTTTCTTTGACTGAAAGTTTTATATGCACACAGTAAGCATGTAAGGCTTATTATAAAAAGCGGCAGTTCCTTCCTGTTCTCCAGAAGCAGCTACTTTCAGCTGCTTTAGAAATGTTGCCATTAGAGTTTACTTCTGTATCATTAATAGTATAATACTTCTTGATTTCAGTTTAAGGCATTATCTCTTGATTTGATTCAATGATTTATCTCTTCTTATCCCCTCAGTCACCCACATATACAGGCCTGGCCCTCTCTGCGCCCTCCCCCAGCCCCACCAATCAGTGCAGTATAGTTAGAGTCATACTGTATGCGCCTTATGAACAATCTTCGGAGCTCAGCGATGTGATTTCTTCTCTTTTTTTTCACAGCTTCTTGTTTCTTCTGGTATTGATCATGTTTTTCTTTTGTTTGTTGAGATAATTTTCAATGTATTTACCTTTCATTGATAAATCATCCATGTGGTCTTCCCTAATTAATTAAATCTTCTTTCAGTATATTTAAATATTAGACAATTTCTATCAGTTTAATTTTATTAAAGACATCACCCTTCCTTCCTTCCTTCCTTCCTTCCTTCCTTCCTTCCTTCCTTCCTTCCTTCCTTCCTTCTTTCCTTCCTTCCTTCCTTCCTTCCTTCTTTCTTTCCTTCCTTCCTTCTTTCCTTCCTTCCTTTTTGAGCCTTCTGACCTACTTTATTTGGGACTAGTTGTTACCTGGTCTGGTGCATAGCTTTCGTCCTGGTAAGAACCTTTATCATTATTATAGGGTGGCTTTATCCACTTTTCCCCCCTCTTTCTGGAAGCTTTTCAGTCTTCTCTTGGGTTATTACTGTTCTGAAATTTTCTGATGATGTTTCTTGATATTCTGCTTTTATCTACTTGATGGACATTTTTAATCTGAAGATTTATGTCTTTCATTTTACTGATTATTTATTTCATTTATTGTGTGTGTGTGTTTTCTTAAACTCCTGTTATTTGGATTTTCTTATCTGTTTTGTTTCCTGTACCTTTTTTTAAAAAAAACTTACCAGGCAATTTCTTCCGTTTTATTTTCCAGCCCTTCTACTGAAATTGAGATTTTCATATCTTCAGTTTTTTTTTTAAGGAAGAGCACATTCTTTACTTTAGCATCCTATTTGTTTCATGAGTATGTGTTACATTTTTCTTTTCTTCCCCAAAGTGATTTTTCTGTTTTTTGTTTGTTTGTTTGTTTTGTTTTGGTCTTTGACTTTTAAATTAGAGATTTCCTCGAATATTTAAAAGTAAAAAGCTTCTTGGAAATTGTACAGGAAAGTGAGGTTTGTCATTTTCGGCCTTTGCCGTAGGAACCTTACCATAGTATTGTTTGGGGAACCTCTAATCTCAGTGTCTTTAGTCTTTTTTTCTTCTGGTCAGATTCCATAGACAAGGCTCTTTGGGTTAGCTGCCTGAAGAGAATATAAGCCTAGCGGGAGGAGACGACTGGGTAGGAAAGGTGGTGAGTCTCAAGCATTAGTGTATAAACTTTGATTTAATGCTGTGGTTGGTACTCTACTGTCCTCAAGGGAGGACAGTAGAGTCAAGGGAGACTCTACTGTCTCCCTTGCAAGACGTATACTGGAATGGACTATGGAGGTCAGACTCTTTCTTAAATTGACTGTCAGACAGCTCTTCTATTTTCAGTTCCACTTTTACCCCCAATTTAAGAGACATTTGGTGCCACCAGTTTGAGTTTTTTGAGAGCGTCTATGAAGTAAACCATCTTGATTCTGTTTTCTACATGGTGGGTGATGATTCAGTTTTTCCAGGTCCTGAATTACTTGTTTTTTTTCTGCTTTGTAGGTTCCAAAATTTTGTTCCTATCACATCCTTTCATTTCCCCTAGTCTTTGACGGCTGTACAAGTCTTATGAAAATTCCTTTTACTTTTATTTTTTAGCATTTCAAGAGCAAGCAGATGTGAATGTATGTGTTCAATCTGACATTTTTAATTGGATATCTTTTTCTTATTCATATGTATTACGTCTTTCTTAAAATTGGGAAGATTAGCCCTTGTTATGAGTTCTGATGTTTCTTTTTATTGTCCATCACTTCCCTATTTATGTTTTATCTGCTAGATAGATAAAATTTAATTGTATGTAGTTAAGTTTTTCCCAATCATTGCCTTTATAATTTCTAAGTTTTTGTTTTTTTTAAGGTCTCTCTCATACTGACGTTAAACAGATAACATATAAAATGTCAGAAAGAATTTTTCTGAATCTACATTGTGCAGCGGTCAAGATTTTCTGATTATTTATATTAGCAAAAGGCTGGTATCATCTCAAATGTCCAATAACAAGAGGCTAGTTGATTAAATTGTGTTCACACAAAGGAGCATTTAACAACTGTGCAAACAGAATGCAGAATTTTCTATGTACTACTGTGGAGTTATCCTCAGGATATATGAAGTGAAGAAACAAAGCACAAAAAAATGTTTATAGAATGCTACCTTTTGTATAATAGAAAGGAATATGAATAAATAAAATCATATGTATCTTCTTCAAAAGGGAATGATGGAAGGATAAACTGAAAAGTAATAAAAAATAGTTTTAGAGGAAAGGAGAATAATTTGTGCATTGGGAGTTATTGATGTGGTACATCTGGGGTTATAACTTGATTGTAACCTAGATTTGTAACCTAAATTTAACTTTGGGATCATGTAGCTATTTTAAATACTAAACGTAAAACAAAGTTAAATCAAAAATAAAAAGTCAAATTAAAAAAATATAAACAAATGGAAATCAGTGAACTTAACTACCAAACAATCAAGTTAGTGACATATACATGCAGTGAAAATAATTATTTCAAATGACCTAATTCTATCAAACATTTCTGGCGGGATATATTCCACAGTCAAAAACAAAAATCCTCAAAGTAATCTTAAACTTCATTTAGTATATTTTGAAATAATTGTGCACATATTCTAAGATAGGGGGAATTAATTCTGGTTAATAGACCGCGGAATGTGTAACACGTGCTAGGAACGTAGAACTCAGGGTTATGCTTTCACTATAAAAATCAAGCAAAGTGGTGACACATGGTCCTGGACCCATTGTGTCTATACCCTTTAAAGTGTGTAAGATTTGTTGCTTTTCCTATCTTTATATTCTTTCCTCTATTCTACTGAAAATACTCTCATTATTAGACAGCTGCATATGGATGAGAACGAGCATGTTGATATGTCAGAAAAGCTAGAGGAGGACTAAAAGGAAGCCAAACAAATGAGGACTTTGTGGTCAGGCTAGCCTTTTTGGTAGGGTTTTATAAAGTCATGCTTTATAGCCTGGGATTCAACTTTCGGTATCATCTTTTAGTTCCACAGGTGCTCATATAATTGCTCAGTTTTCAAAAAAACTTCTTGATGAAGATATTTCTATTTTTTCTGGATCGGAAATGTTACCTGCAGTTACAGGAGCTTTTATTTCTGCGTGTCGCCAAATATATGGTACATGTAAAGGCTTGCAGTTATTGATTCCTTATAGTTTGCATGAATCTATAGCAAAGGCATGGAAGAAGGTAAGTATTTTCAAGATTTTTCTTTTTCTCCCTGCAAATCTTTATTTGAAATATAGCCACAATTATAGTGTCTGTCATACTGCAGTTAAAATGTTTTGCTGAGGGCAAATATGATTTCTTTAGCATCACAGTGCTCTAGGAGACATGATGCTTTTTAATTTGGCACAGGATGACTTTAGTACCTCCTCTTCTAGTAGGACACAGCTCTAGGACCTAAGTGGGCACTACAAAGTCCTTTCTTCTGGTACTGTGTTTTCCTGAAAATATGACCGGGTGTTATATTAATTTTTGCTCCAAAAGTCACATTAGGGCTTACGTTCGGGGGATGTCATCCTGAAAATCAAGGTAGGTCTTAATTTACTGTTAGGTCTTATTTTCGGGGAAATATGGTAAGAGAGGCTTTAGGTAAATTATCTTTGCATAGACTGACGTTCCTCTTTGGAAGTTATTTCTGAGCAATTTTTATTGATAGCTGGATTTTTTATTATGGACTCTGGAAATCATAATGTAGCAGTAGTCAAATATAGTATATATTAATGGATTGTCTTTTCCCCCCCAATATACACTGTATGAAATACTTTACATGATATTTAATTAAGAACCAAATCTAACTTTTGAAGATCGTTTAATTTTAATTACAATAAAGATCAAATATAAAAATGTAGCATGATGTCTTATCAGTAAAAAAAAATAGTGTAAATCAATCTGTTATATTTATATTTTAGACAAGTTTGCTATCAGAAAGAATTCCTACTCCAGTAGAGGGTTCGGATTCTTTGTCTTCAATAAGCCAGGAATCCCAAAACATGTAAGTACAATTGATTAACTCATCTGCTTTTTCTTCACATTTGCTGAAATAATTTTAAAATGAGAATGTAGTAGAATACTGTAGCAAAGATGTTTTATGGGAAGGTAAATGTATACGTATAGGATCAAGGAAAATTATACCTAAGAGGAACTTGAGATATAATATAATATTTATACCTTAAAAAAAATAGCCTAGCAATATTTATTATCCTTGCTTCATCCTGTATTTACATTTTGGGTTAGGAAACTTGACGTCTTTTAGTATTTCTAGAAAATTTAGAAAATTACCAAATGCTAAAACTAGAAACCTAACTAAGGAATTCAGTAGAAGAAAAGTGTTTTGAAATGACAACGAGGTCCATTTATATTTAAAAATATATTTTCAAAATATGTGGGAATTCATTTTAATTAGATTTAGGCATGGGAAAGTTATTTAAATCAGTATTTACACCAATTTTTAATTTAGATGTCTCTCCATGTTTCTTCACAAATATCAAAAGGACGTGGGGTCAGATTAATGGGGAAAATACATATATGTATTTTTAAAATGAAGATCTGACATATGTTCTTGGATTCTCTTCTTGAGTTCTGGCATAGTCTAAAAAGGTAATACTTAGAAGAATCTTAAGAGATATTCTTAAGAGAAATCCAAAAACAAATATTTCTTTTTAGGTAGTCACAGTTTAACTAAAAGAAAATCAGCCAGTCAAACAAAAAACCTTTTGCATTTCCTTAACAGTGCAATAGTTCAACAAATAATTATAGCTAATTTTTAGAGAATTAACTTTTTTCTGATAGTTGTCATAAACTTAAATCGACATCCTTTTTTTTCTTCTTTGCACTAAGGAGTAAGAAAAATATTTCTGCAATTCATTTTTGTGGTAATTTTCAGATCTGTTGTTTTGCAAGTCTATGATTTGTCACTTTGTTTTCATTCATGCATTCATTTTACACTCATTCATTCAGCTATTTATTGGATGAAGTTCTTTGTTGAGTTCTGAGGATACCTATATACCTGAGAGCTTATTGTGTAATGTAGAGTACAAATAAATAAATACAATATGGTGAGATAGAATGCTAAATTTATATGATTAGGGTCATGTGGGGTTCATTGCTAATGAACTTGTAAGGAAATCTTCCTAAAAGTTGTTAAACTAAGTGAAAAGGAATACATTGATACTAATGGAAGAACATTATTCCAGGTAGAAGAAATAGTGTGGTCAATAGGCTAGAAGAGGGAACATGATTAATGTACTTAACATGTTTTACTATCAGTAATATTTTTAGAATTTTGATGGTACAGTCTGAGTGAGCTAATATGTTATATGCCACTCCTTTCCTCCTGAATTATGAACCAATTAATAAGAGATTAAAAAGTCAAGCAAATCAAAATACTGAATAACAGTTTTCCTAAGATTGATCTCAAGAATTAGACAGATTTACCCTTCTGTCACAATCAATAGTGGATGCCCATAGGATTTCCTCTAAGGCAGAATTTACAAAGATCAAACTTAATTACATAGAACAGAGCAGAATGGGTGCTTCCTTCAGTTGGCTGCACAAAGAGGAAGTAGACTGGGGGAGAGGAATTGCTCAGCCAAGCATGCTTATTTAAGTCATTCTCCAAATCTCCAGTATCCGTTCTTCTGCCATGGGGAGGAGTAAGTGATTAGGTGGAGAGAGGCAAGCAGTGTTAAACTGGGGATTATACTACTGTAGATATGAAACTTAATGCCAGGGGAAAAGGAGGTTTCCCCAACATTAGATATTAATGTCTTTGGAACAAAAAAAATTTAATAAGACTTTTTGGTAATAGTCAAAGCTGTTGATTTCATTTTTTGTCATCAAAATTAAATGATTTCATAGAAAGAATCAAGTATCTTTTGTTATTTTGTGTTAATTGAAAAGTTCGCATGAGATGGGCATTTTTTGTTCCTTCGTAGTTTGGTAAAACTTGAGTGTAAAACCATGTGGGCCAATTAACTAGACTAGTATGATGTCAACACATATAACCTCTCCTTGTCTCTCCCTGCCCTTCCAACCCTGTTAAACAGTAGTTTCTCTGGGTATAAAGATTTTGATAAACAATTATTTCTCATCAGAATTTGAAGCTATTACTCCACTGTCTTCTGGAATAAGTAGGAACTGATAAATCTGTCAATATAATTGCCTTTCCTTTATAGGTCATACCTTTTTTCTCTCATGGATTTTAATTTCTTTTTTGGGTGTTTGCTGTTTCTATGTCATTGAAGTTTATCCTCCTTAGTACTTTGGATGTTCTATTGATCTATAGCCTGGACTGACTGGTGTCTTTCCTCAAATGTAGAAAATTCTTATTATTTTCTTTTCAAATATTCTTTCCATTTTCTTCTCTTAGACTTTTTATTAACTGTATATTGAAACCTTTCAGTCTATTCTCTATTTCTCATCTGTTTTCTCAAATGTTTCTTTTCTACTTATCATTCAATTCAATAATTCTCATCTTGACTATGGCCTAGAATAGTTTATCCTATCAGCTTTTTACATGACTATTTTTTTGTTTTGTTTTGTTTTATTTTTGTTTTGTTGTGTTTTGATTTTTAATAACAATTGGAAAGTTCCAAGCACTCCAATTGTTATTTATTAAAAATCTAATTTTTTATTTTATTTCTCCTTTTCGTTTTCACAGTTTTAATGGAATTTTGAAACACAATTATTTTAAAATCATTATTTCTGAAAATTATTTCAGCTGGAATAAATTCACTTAATGACTATTGATTCTTCTCGCTCTTAGCTGCATATAGCATTTGAAGTTTGATTGCAAGTCCATTTTTAAGTGAGAATCTTTTTTTCCTTTCCCACTTTCCTCCCTCCTGCCTTATTTCTCCTAAATTCTAGTTCTGTGTTCATTGCTCCCTGTTCAGCATTTTTATGGTTGTTCTCTTTTACCCCCATGTTTTAAATAAACATTTTATTGGCATTAAGGCTCCTGTCAGTGATGATGGAGATATTAAACAGATACAATTAAAGAATTAGAAGATGAATTGATCATCTCATTTTTAGAAATGAGACTTTATCTGTATTCTCCTGTCTGTCTAAGTTTATGCTTTGTCAAAAGCCTCAGTTTTATGCATATAGTATATATATTTTGTTTATTTATAATATTTTCTTTAAATATATAAATATATATTAATTTTGATTTCAATTAAATATATATTATTTTTACTAGTCTATGCAGTCTTGAGTCGGGTACTGGTTTTGTGTCTCACATGTAACTCTTTTAGTGCTATATATTGTGTTGGAGACAAATTTAGCTTCCATTGCCTACATTTGCCCCAAAACTAGTCTCACTTCTTTAGGCTTCTGTTCTTTTTGTCCATGGTGATTTTTATTTTGTAGTTGAACATGGTTATATCTTTGACCATTGCTGTGTGATTTGTACAGAGGGATATGTGTCAAATTTTTTTTTTAAATCAGAAAAATCCCAGATTTCACATCTCTCTTAAAAGAAGTTTCCAAATAGACGTGAATCTTCCTTGGAGGGGCGGGGAAAGGCATACTTTTTACATACTTAGCTTCACTGTGTATATAAACATTTGATTTTGACCTATTTTAATCTCCACAGTTTGTTTTCAGACAACTAGGACTACCCAGTAGGTATTATGTTTTCTCTTACTTCTGGTACTTCAGAATGAAGTGCTCATATTCCTTCCTGTGTTTCCAGTTTTCTAGCTCTGACTCTTTTATTAACTGTGTCATCTGACTGTTTCAAGTTTATTTCTCTGGAGAATGCTACGAGTCTTCCTTTTAGAAATGTTTTGAGAAAAAACATGTCATTCTCCAGAAGTATAATTAAAAACCTGTTAAAATAAAGATAATATGCTTGATTTGCTTTAGAAAGTCACAAGATAGGTACTCTAAAGTGAAAAGAAAGTATATTTCAATATGATGGAGAGTTTGGGCTTGGGAAATCCAGGCACGGCAGAATTATAATAGGAAGACAAAATGAATTTAAGGAATGGATAGGGAGCCTTGGTGTAATAAAAATGCTGGCATACCCAGTTAACATTTAATTCATTCAGGAAAATTATTGGGATATAAATATAAGAATAAAAGTGTTCACTATCAAGGAAGATATGCTTTTTATTATATTTTTAAACATTGATTGAGTACTTTGCAACCAATGTGAACTCTAAATTTAATTGTCAGCAGTATTAAGCTGAAATATTTTCTTTTCAGTTTGAGTATAATAAAGAAACTCATACCTTTCTTTTACCTGTTTCAGTATGGCTTGGGAAGAGAATTTGTTAGATGATTTACTACATTTTGCTGCCACCCCCAAAGGACTACTACTTCTTCAAAGAACAGGTGCCATCAACGAATGTGTGACATTTATGTTCAACCGATATGCAAAAAAATTGCAGGTATGAATTACCATCTGCCACAGGCAGAAGGAATTTTTGTTTCTTTCAAAGCCATTAAGAAGATCATTCTGTTTTTTGTGCGTGAAGAGGTTATTAAACCTCAGTTAAAAAGCCATACAGAATGGTAATATTTAACGTGATATTCTTTTCTAGAAAGCGTTAGTGAGTTGATGCTGGTATCTATGGCTATATTTACAGGGTGGCAAACAATGAGATGGAATTGAAAATTTCAGCTAATCTAGATGTTTTATAAATGTGATATCAAACATCTGGATATACAAAAATTGGGTGGAATTCCAGGAGAAAAATCTGTTGGGTCTAAGTGTACATGTCAGTGAGAGTGTAAGCCTCACATTTAAAAAGAAACAAAACTATTTGTAGAGGGACTTTATTATTGCTACTATTAAATTAAATTTACAGTATAATATGCCTTTCTAAGACAGAAGTCATTGAGGTATAGTCAGTTATTTGGTGTTAAAATCTCTAGACTTCTGGGCTTTGTAGGATCATAGGTCTGATTTTAGAAGAGTTTTCTTTGTCTCTGGCATGTGTTGTTGTTTTTTGTGGTTTTTTTTTTGGTGTTGTTTTTTGATGTGTTATTATTACGTTACCTGATTGTAAATATTACTTTGTTTTTCCTTAGTCTTGAATTCTAATTTTTTGTTTTTTGTTTAAGCCTATAAAAAAGCAAATAATTAACTTTTAGAGTTGCTTTTGCTTGTGAAGAATAAGTAGTTCCTGAGGGAGGGCCCAGGCCATGTCTATAAATAACACATACGAACATTAGTTCGTGGGTTTATGATATTCAGTTTGTATGTACAGATACGGGTTTTTATTGTTTGTTTTATTTAAATGGACCTCAAGTATAGAAAATTTTTTTACATGTCTCAGTTCATGGCCTACTATTTTCAGTTGTCCATGGAAGGTTTCTGTCTTGATTAATTTTATCGCCTGTCATTCCTGATTCGCAGTTCCGTTTCCTTCTGCATACCTCCCCTACCCTGGGCTTTCACACTAATGTGTTATGTGTAATGTCCTTGGATATGTATATTTCTTGTAGTATGTTGTCTTAGTCCATTTGGGCTGTTATGACAAATTACCACAGACTGGGTGGCTCTCTGCTCTGGAGGCTGGATACCAGCATGGTCAATGGAAAGTTGTCTTTTGACTCACAGACTTCCCATTACATCCTCGGCATAAGGGGCTAGGGACCTCTCTGGGATCTTCGATATGATTTAAGAGCACTAATCCCATTTATGAGGAGTCTCCACGTTTATGACCTTATCACCTCCTAAAGTCCCCACTACTACTGTCTATTTTGGGGCTTAGGATTTACACACATGAATTTTGGAAGGCCACACATTCAGACTATACCAAGTATACAAGTTTTTCAGACTTTCTTTTTTTTAAATTTGAATTTCTCTGCTGGTGAGTTTGAATCTCCTGATGTACTAGTTACCCATTTGGGTTTTTCTTCCTTTTTTTTTTTTTTTTTTTTACATTTCTGGAAATATGCAAGCCATTCAAAGACATTTTCCTTGCTCATTCAGATGCTTGAGATCATGCAGACACAGCTTTTACCCTTGTAATACACCTACAACTACAATGTTATTTTTTACATTCATAAATTTGAAAGCAATCTTGTCTTCCTTTGTGCTATGCTGGTGGTTATAATAGAAGCTATTGTACCCTGAACCTCAGTAACCTATAACCTTATAAGTTAGTACAACACTTTAATGGTGCTTTATGCTATTCAGAACATTTTCTGAAATTTTAGATTCTCAGTTACCTTGTTAAGAAAGCAATGAGGCTATTTTCTTAATTTTGTTGAAGAGAAAGTAGAGAGGCAGGCTGGTTAAACTGTCTGCTTATGTTTACACATCTGGTTACAGAAGTAAGACTAGAATTCACATTTGTATTTTACCGTGTTCATGAAATCTGATTCTTGTTTAGTAAAGCATTTCTAACTTTTCTATGGGTTTTCCCTGCCTCTGCATTTTCAGTATTTAGCGTGAATCTGGGAAACACCTATGGCTACTGATACCTGAATCAGCAGGGTCAATGGGGGTGATTGAGTAAGGTGTTTTTTCAGTTTTTATGGAGAAAGGCAAGTGGCAAAATGATAGACATTCATTTTACTGTACTTCTATGTCATTTAACTGTAAGACTAATATGATAAGTTAAGGAGAATGAAAATGGAAAACGGAACTCAAATTATAAAGACACAAACAGCAGAAAATTGAAGAAATTAACCTAATTCTTTTCCATGGTCCTTTAGTTTATTTTTATTTTTTTTTGCTTTTAAAACTGAATGTACAGTTTATATTTTGAAAAATTTGATTGAAACAGTTCCTTTCAATGAAATATTGACTAAATATAAATTCTAAATGGTTACCTCTGTTTAGAAGTCAAACGTTTTATAAACCAATCTGATCTTAGCCAAAGTCTAGAAGAAAGAATGTTTTATAATGTCTTTGTTAGTACTTATTTTGATTTCAGCTAAGAGAGATACTTCTGTACTTTACCATGAATATATGTATAATACTCTCTTTGTATAATAACACACTATTTAAGGTTTCCTACAATACTGTTTAGAAACCTGTACATTAATGATTAGCATTCTTTGTTGGTGTTTATATATATTGCTCTTCCTTAGGGGCAAAAATTGCCTCTAAAAATAATTGTCATTTCTAAGAAGATACCATTGTTCTTTTTAAAGTTGTTTGATTATTTAAAAGCCTAGTTTAAAAAACTAGCAGTCAGTATATATTTATTAATGAGGAAATTTATTGTTGAAGAACCAACCTAAAGAATAATATAATAAGATAATAGAATTTAGAGTTGGAAGAAACCTTACTTTACATATGATCAAAGTCCCTTACTTTATGTATGAAGAGATTTAGACCCAGAGAAAGAAGTGACTTGTTCAAGGTCAAAAAGCTACTTAGTTTTAGGGCTGGGGCCAGAACCTAAATCTGAAATAAGATTGTCAAAAATATTACATTAGTATTAACTCATTAATTGTTACAGTTTCTGAGTTTGATGTTGTTGCCCTTGTTACATTTACTTGAAAGAATGTTGTTACATTTACTTGAAAGAATGTGTAGTGTCCCAGTTTTAAAAAGTCAGTAGCTCTACATGTAACATACAAATAAAACATTAACCTGCTTCTCACTATTGTTCCCTATTTATGTTGTTTAGATCAGCAGGCATAAGAAGTTTGGCTATGACGTTTTGGTTACACAAGTGGCATCAACAGCAGCAGGTGCAAGAGCACTGCAAAGTTCAGGTCAGTTTTTCTTCTAAGTAGAATTGTAATTATTTAAATAAAATGGAAAATTTAATTGGCATGGTCAAGTATCAGGATATTACTCGAGTAAGGACGTTAGGCCTTAGGTAAAAGAAAGTTACAGGGTTTCCTTTTTATCTTTTCCATCAAATCCCACTGGGAATTTTCTTTTCCTGTGAAAAATATACCTCCTTGGGCGTTTTCCTCAGAACAGTGGCACATAATGAACCAAACTAAGAAACACTAGATGCTTTAAGAAGCTGCCTTCATCTTATAAATCAAGAATATCATCCTCTTTCAGTACAATTGCATCTGATAGGGTTTCTTAACGCTTCAGTTTCAGTGGCATCAAAATGGACAATTATAATAGTTATCACACAGACATACCCTTTTACTCCCTTTCTTCCTCTTTCCTTTTTGAAAGCTTCCCTCTCCCCTCTTGCCTTTCACCACTATCTTTGCAGTTTGCAGTCGGCATGTGTATAATCCACCATGGATTGGATTTCTAAGAAGTGCAAATATTGGGAATTTAATGCATCGTATCTTAAGGTTATCTCTGAACCCTGAACCAGACACAAGATGTAATCTCTGATAGAGATGCTATAATTATATTTTTAAAGGCTTAGAGTTGATGAATCATAACATCAGTGATCACTATTGAGTCTCTCGTTAAATAAAAATATTTTTCTATAGCATATTTTAAATATTTTATGGCTGAACTAATCTGTACTTCTTGTATTATAAAACACTTTTCTTGGCAGAAGTTGCCCTAAGTTTATTTTTTCTTCTATTTAGACTGAAATCCAATTTATTATAGTACTCAGGGCAGATTAATAAAAGTATTTGGAGATTAGATTTAATCTCAGATTTTCTTGTTGTTCAAGTCATTAAACTTCTGAGCCTGATAGTATCAAACTTTTCATGACAGACTTAAAGGCAATTTTTCATAGGACAGAGGAAGAAAGATTAACACTCTTGAGTTCTTGTAATGTCTTTGATACTATATTGACAACTCTACATATATGACCTTATTTATACTTGAATGTAGCACTATTGTTTCAGTTTTCACATGGGGAAACTGATGCTCTAAGAAGTCAAGGGATTTGTCTGGGGACATGCACCTAGTAAACTGGCAGATTTGTAGTTTGAAACCCGATAGGCTCAGTTTCAGAGCCTATGTTTTTTCTATTACAAAACTCTTTCTGCTCTAATGCTATTATTAAAAAAACTACTGATTTTATAATTAGATGTTCTGCTTTACATGTTTCCATATGATTTGATTCTTCATAAAAGATTTAGTAATCAGACTGAATAGTCGCTTTCATTAAGATATATAATACCTGACTCATGCGAATTTAAAGACAACTGAGCCAAAAGTTGTATAAATTGGAAAAATGTTCTAAGCATGTGGAATTACAAAAAATAATTAGAATAAAGGAATGCATATACTCTTTGGATGCTACCTTTGATTCTAATACTTTCTCTACCCCACACCCTACCTTTCACTGTTGGCTCATTTGCAGAGTAAATTGTAAACCTTATTTTTCAGAAAACATGCTGAGAGAAGTTATTGGCCAGAGGATAAAAGCTGGTACTCAAAATTCAGTCCTACAGGAAAATAGTCTCTAAGAATTTCATCATTCTACAGTTTTATGATAATGAGGATAAAGGTTGGAGGTTATTTCTTATGTGTCTTTGGCCAGTTTGGACCAGTCTTGTCAGAGGGATACTTATATCTTGCCTCCATAATCCAAAGAAATAGTATACTATAAATATGATGTAAAATAATTCTTTTTAGGGTTTATTAATGCGCTTATAACTGAATTATGGGCCAATCTGGAATGTGGAAGAGATGATGTTAGAGTAACCCATCCCAGATCTACTCCAGTGGATCCTATAGACAGAAGCTGTCAAAAGGTAAGAAATCATTTATCTAATTATGTACAAATTTTAAGTATATCTCTCAGAAATTTCTTTATCCAGACTTTAATCTAGATTCTGTTACATCCAGCAGTCTTTCCTACTTTTTCTTTTCCCTCCTCTTGTTTCATTTCTATTTTTTTCTTTTTCTTTTTTTTAATTTTTACAATAAATTTAGTGAATGATAGAAATACCAGTGTTCTCTGGGAATTAAGTTTTAGAAGGATGTTTTCCTTTTATAATATTTTCACTAAAATTTTTATTTGTTAATAAAGAGTAATGCACACCAGACATGTTAGAAAACAAACACACAAAAAACCCTGAAACAAAAACCAATTGATGAAAAGAAAAAAAAAGCAAAAACACTTTTTCTCCTTGAATTCAAATCTAATAGAAAATTGTTAGGATTATTTGAAGAAAGGGTAGGCAGAAAGAAGGTGCTATCTCATTTAGAGTAATGTAGTAAAACCGAAACAAACCAAACAAAACAAAACTCTTAAGTACCCACACAATGTCCTATTGTAATTCAATGGGTTTTATATATTTAACATGCTTTCCAAATTTCAGTAAAATGAAATGATGATTCCTGGCTTTGATTTTATGGTAGCCTGGGAAATTTTCATTCAAAGGGTGTCATAAAATTAATCAAAATAAAAAAAGAAAAGAAAAATATTCTGCTTTCTGTAATGGTGGACTAGTTCCCTCTAGCAGAAAACACAAAGTCAGGAAAAATAACTTAAAAAGCAACTGTTTAAAAGCACTGGAATGGCAAAAAAAAAAAAAAAAAAAAAGTCAAAAAATGGAGGGGAGTCAAAACAGATGAAGAGAATCCTACTGTTAAATATTCTGGATTTAACAGATTTTTGCCTGGGCAAGTACCAGTTGGTGCTCCACAGATAAAAATCCATACTCTAACAAACTTGTAAAAACCAGAAGACAAGATTTAGGGACTAACAGCAACTGGAAAAGGCAAGGAGATGCCTGGAGAGGAGAGAGGAATATAGAGGGTACTCCAAACTGTGTATATAGTCTGTCCAAATATGTCATTATCTCCTGAACTGTGCGCTTGAATTTAACAGATATCAAATGTTTCTACCACAGTAAGCAGAGTTTAGAGTTCGGGTTTAGCCACATCAACTACTAAATTAAAATCAGCACTCTTTTGGGAAATATAACAGAATCCAGCATTTCTACATCATATTCTGCACAATGTATGGGATACAATCCAAAAGTATTAGACATATAGAGAAAAAGAGAAATGCAATTCAAACTCCAGAAAAACGCAACTGATAGAGATTGTGAAATGATGAAGTTGGAATTATTTATGAAGGATTTTAAAGCAGTTATTAGTAAATGGAAGGCAAAAGACACTATGCTTATAGCGAATTAACAAATTAAAAATTATGGTGGAGAAGTATGAACTGTATAAAAATGCCAGATAGAAATTCTAAACCAAATATTTTATTTTCTAAAATAATTCTGTAGATGGTCTTAATGGAAATTTAAAGATAACGGAAGAAATAGTCAATAAACTTGAGATTAATATAAACTAGGTCTGACAATTAAGTTTGCGAACTCATCCTAGAAAATGTGCTACATACTTCATTGCTGAATATCACTGTGGTCGCCTACCTCTTGGGAAGCTATGCACGGATGCTAGTACGTAGTCCACCCTTCAAAGCAATTTTGGAACTCTTTATGGAAAGGCCATCAGAACTGCCGTCGTCTTACCCTTGATGTCCTGAATGTCATTAAAATATCTTCCTTTCAATATTTCCTTTATCTTCGGGTAAAGGAAGAAGTCATTGGGGGTTAGATCAGGTGAGTAGGGAGGGTGTTCCAATACAGTGATTTGTTTACTGGCTAAAATCTCCCTAACAGACAGTGCCGTGTGAGCTGGTGCATTGTCGTGATGCAAGAGCTTTGGTGAAAATTTCAGGTCATTTTCATGCAGCCTTTTTGCACTTCCAAATAGTACACTTGGTTAACTGTCCAGTTGGTACAAATTCATAATGAATAATCCCTCTGGTATCAAAAAAGGTTAGCAATAGTGTTGCAACAAATTCTCAAACTTAATTGGCAGACTCATCTATATACAATCTAAAGAACAGAGAAAAAAATATTTGGAAAAACTTCTGTTCTTTGTGAGATTATCAGAAGGTTTTTTTTGCATGTGTGATTGGAATACCAGAAATACAAGAGAGAATGGGGCAGAAAAAAATATTTGATTAATATCTGAGAAATTTTTGAATTTATCAAAACTTGTAAATCAAGAAATGATGAATCCCTAGGAAGAATATTCAAAGAATGAAATTACAAAGAAACCAAAGCAAGTCTCATTATAAACATACAAACTGCTGAAAACTAAAGATAAAATGGAAATCTTGAATGAAGTGATAGGAAATCATGCATTACACACAGTACAGGGTAACAGCAGATAAATTTGCTCCTCTCTCTTTAGAAACAGTGGAGGCCAAAAGACAAAGGAACAGATGTCTTTAATGAGCTGAAAGGGGAAAACAAACAAGTCAGTCTGTGTTTATTTCTAGCAAAAATATTCTTTAAGAATAAAAGTGAAATTTAAAATTGAAAGTTAAGAAAATAATTTATGGCAGGTCTGCATTTTAAATCATAGTAAAGGAATTTCTTCAGATTGAAAGAAAATGATAGTAGATATTTGGCTTTTCAGAATTAAAAGAGGAAATTGCAAATAGGTGAGAGAACATGAAAACATTTTTCTTGGCAGTACATTGAGCTCCATAGAGACAGCGCCGGGGCAAGTGCGAGTCGGACGGGTACTGGGCGACTCTGTGCTCGCTGAGGAAAAATAATTAAACATGGGCAAAGGAGATCCTAAGAAGCCGAGAGGCAAAATGTCATCATATGCATTCTTTGTGCAAACTTGCCGGGAGGAGCACAAGAAGAAGCACCCAGATGCTTCAGTCAACTTCTCAAAGTTTCCTAAGAAGTGCTCAGAGAGGTGGAAGACCATGTCTGCTAAAGAAAAAGGAAAATTTGAAGACATGGCAAAGGCTGACAAGGCCCGTTCGTTATGAAAGAGAAATGAAAACTTATATCCCTCCTAAAGGGGAAACAAAAAAGAAGTTCAAGGATCCCAATGCACCCAAGAGGCCTCCTTCGGCCTTTTTCTTGTTTTGTTCTGAGTATCGCCCAGAACTCAAAGGAGAGCATCCCGGCCTATCCATTGGTGATGTTGCAAAGAAGCTGGGAGAGATGTGGAATGACCCTGCTGCAGATGACACGCAGCCTTGTGAGAAGGAGGCTGCTCAGCAGAAGGAAAACTACGAAAAGGATATTGCTGCATCCTGAGCTAAAGGAAAGCCTGATGCAGCAAAAAAGGCAGTTGTCAAGACTGAAAAGAGCAAGAAAAAGAAGGAAGAGGAGGAGGATGAGGAAAATGAAGAGGATGAGGAGGAGGAGGAGGATGAAGAAGATGAAGATGATGATGATGAATAAGTTGGTTCTAGCGCAGTTTTTTTTCTTGTCTATAAAGCATTTAACCCCTCTGTACACAACTCACTCCTTTTAAAGAAAAAAACTGAAATGTAAGGCTGTGTAAGATTTGTTTTTAAACTGTACAGTGTCTTTTTTCGTATAGTTAACACACGACCGAATGTGCCTTTAGATAGCCCTGTCCTGGTGGTATTTTCAATAGCCACTAACCTTGTCTGGTACAGTATGGGGGTTGTAAATGGGCATGGAAATTTAAAGCCGGTTCTTCTTGGTGCACAGCACATATTAGTTATATATGGGGATGGTAGTTTTTTCTTCTTCAGTTGTCTCTGATGCAGCTTATACAAAATAATTGTTGTTCTGTTAACTGAATACCTCTCTGTAATTGCAAAAAACAATTGCAGCTGTTTTGTTGACATTCTGAGTGCTTCTAAGTAAATATAATTTTTTTATTAGTAAAAAAACACAAAAATAAAACGTTTTCCTTGGCTTGCAAATACATGTGCCTCTTTAAAAGAAAACTATGACATAGTGGGGTTCATATATGACAGCTACACTATTCAGGACAAGCAAATGGTATACAAATCTTTATGGTTACAAGTTTTTTACATTTTACATAAAGTGACACAATATTAGTTCTTAATCTCTAGAAAATAGTTCTAATTCAAATTTAAGGTTACAGGGATTTTATTAAACTTTATTCGTTTTGAATTAGTAATGTCATTATAAATGAATAATTAACTTTTCTCTTTAAAAAATTGTATATTCCCCTACGCTATGCACTGGAACATCTAGAAATAATAACTCATGGGAGTAAACATTCTTAGTGTGCACCATGTAGTCCTAAATATTCCCTAGGGACTCTGTTGTTTTTTGGGATTGAATTTTATCTTGTCCTTTTAATTGTGTAAACCAATAATGTGGCCACAATATATAATGAGGTACATTCAATAACGTACTTCCAGTCCCCTCAACACTCTTCCTTTACTCTATTGCTGAGCTTTGTAATATGATAGACAGTGGTCCCATGTTACTACACAAATTTAAATTAATTAAAGCTAAAATTAAAAATTCAGCCTGTCAATTAGAATTGGGGTTTAGCCATATCAACTACTAAATTAAAAGCATCACAAACAAAAAGCTTGCCTTTGAATCACTTTCTGATTATTCTAACACTTTAAAGATACATCTCTGGTTATAGTAGGTATAGTAGGTATAACTGATATGTTTATCATTCTTAGAAATTCCAAATCTCATTTTTTCTCCCAATTTTGTCTACCCTTGCAACCATTTTCTTTCATAGCATTCTATCTAAAATATAAAATATAATTCCCTTTGCTTTTCTGAAAACACTTCATTAGTTCCTTCTTTCTCCTACAGTATAAAGGTAGAGGTCATTCACAGCACATCTCCTGACTACCTGCCTGCTGCCTCTGCAGGCAGCCATGTCGCTCACTTCTCCCTGCTTTACTGTGTAGTGTCATCCTCCCAGTGTCCTCCCACTCTTCTCAATACCAGCAGATCATTGCGGGCACTATTTTAAATCCTCTAATGGTGTATTTATTCTGTTCCACACTGTGAATCCTTGAGGGCAGGGACCATTTTGTCATTCCTATGTTTATGCTTAGCTTCAAGCACAATTGCTGATAAGCAGCTGGCATTAAAATATTTGGAATGAATAAATAAGTGAATGGATCATCATTGTCATCCTGAAGGGTTTTTAATCCATAAGACAAGTTCTTGGCTTTAGTTTTAATTTTATGCTGTAGACTTCAAATATATCAAACATTTAACCTTGCATAATTTTCTTATCATTACTACATAGAACCACATTATTTTCTTCAAATCATTGATGAAATAGAATTTTGTTTTATGCTCATATAAATTTTAATATAATTAGTATCTGATATTAGCAACATCTTATGTTATTTTCCTGGGAACTAATGATTACATTGTAAATATTTTCTTGATTTCTAGAAGTGCTCAACACATCACAATTTTGCTAATGTCTTTTAAAAATACTAGTGTGTGAGAAGTGGATTTGTTTCTCGTAGTAACAAGCTGCTAAAATCTTAAGTTTCTTTAAAATTTTTGTTTAGGTCGTTTTAGTTCAAATACAATTACTGAATTGTTTTCACCTAGAGTCCTATATAATTTTAGAGTAGCATATCAGAAGTTATGATTCTATTATGTGGTTCACATTGTTTTATTTCTTATGTGAAGGTAGGGAGGGTCCATAAACACGAATGGAATTCTTCATGTGTAAATAATACAAAACCCTTAATATAATATTGATATATGTGATTTGTAAAGACCATATGTCAAAAAGGATGTTTATTAAGTTGTTTTTTTGTAATCTGTCATGGTTGTAATAGATGACAAAGACGTTTTAAACATAAAAGACATTTATGACAGTATCTGAGTATTAGTGAATCTTATAATACCTTAATATTACAGAACCTTAACATTAATATTAAGGACATTTATGAAACATTTACACATTCAAACTAAAGCATGTGTTAACTTTATTTTATGATAAATTAGATTAAAAATAAAACTGTTGTGACATCTGTTTTAATCATCTTTTTAGGCAACACGCTGGTGATTAGTGAATTTTTAGAGTGGTTTTCTATATAGTTTTCCTGCAGTTCATTTTATGTACAATTAATAGACATATTCCTCAAACATCTTTTCCTTGACATCAGTTTTTCTCTTCCTCCTCTATAGTACATACTTTTAGCATAATGTTCTCTTTAAATAGGCATTCAGTAAATGGCAACTAGGCTATTAAATGTATTTATTCTACTTTATGATAATGTTAGTGCTACCCAAATAGATATTAGCTTTAAACCATGAGTATGTTGATTATTTTCTTCTTAGAATTGGTTAGAAATTTCATCTTTATTTTTGGAATATTTATGGGGGGAAAACAGGAAACTTTGAAAAACGTGATGTGAATTCATTTTTCATCCTACCACAGCGTTTGTTAAAAACTGTGTTAAAAGTATTTCCTATAGTCGTTAAGTAACATTGCATTTGGTATAACAAGGGGGATGGTATAAAATGAACTCTACCATTCAGGTCCTCAAACAAGGACTATGCAGCAAGGGTTAAATAGCATCTGTTAAATGGCATCTGAAGATTGTCCAGTGATTTGTAATGAGTAACCTTAGCCTGCAAATGAGAAAATACAGATTGGTTCTATGACCAACTTTCTGATTTTGTGTCTTTGACATGTCACTTTACTTCGCTGGTACTCAAGTTTTCTCATCTATTAAATGAGAGATTGAATGAACTGTTCTTTTTAGTTTTCTCAATGTTCTGATTTTAGTGAAAATTCTGAATTTGTCTGATTCTTAAATTTTCTGAGTCTAGTGAAATTTTTTTAAAAAGACAAGCAGAAAATCTAATAGTTACAAATAATTACAATTAATACAGTACAAACTAACGTACAAGTATTGGTAGAATAGAGGGCTTCTAATGGATCGAGTTAACTTATTTGGAAAGCCTTCTAGATAGAAATGATGTGACCATTTTTGAATGTTTATGAAGTGGGATAATGAGTGTGAGAGGGCTGGAGGAGCGTGTTAGTAGATAAGAAAAGTTTGTATATGTGGCACTCACTTGAAAGAGGCCACAGGCAGATTTCATTGATCGAAGTCCTGACTTCATGCTGAGGAATAGTGGAAAACGAGACTTTTGAGACTCAAGAGAAGAAAGGAGTTGATTTGTAAAGTGCCTTGAAAATCATGCTGTGGAGTTTAGATTTGATGTTTAGTGATGGGCAACCATTGCATGCTTTTGCACAGGGGATCCAAAAAAAGAAACGTGCCTGAGAAAAATATTCAGGTTGCCTTTAATAAGACAGAATGAGATGGTGAGCTTAAAAATTTCATGGAGAGATTACCTTGTTAAGATTGCACCAGAAGATGAGCTGATTTTGATAAGAAAAGCCATGGCTTTAAAAAATTAATTATAACGAGGTTAGTTGTATTTACAGTGAATGTAGTTAAAGGATAAAGATGGACTTGTGACCTAAGTAAATAATATATAGAATTTATCATTTTTCCACAGACCCCTTCGTATTATTCTCTTATATTTTCTTATATGTCAGGTATAACAAACGCAAAGAAAGAGAAAGATGGATCGTTTCATTTTTTTCTCAGAACCAAACATTTCAAGAGATACACATATTAAAACATTTTCCAACACTCAAGTATGTTTTGTTACAATTGTTAGTATGTATTGTCAACACATAGATTATTGTTAATGTTAACTTTTTTGTACTTATCATATATGTATTTATTTCACACTTATGCAGATTAATTAGGTTTATTTAAAAAATTAACCCTTGCAATCATACTGCTATACAATTTTACCTTAATTATTCTTCCATGGATGTGGTTAAAAAAAATGAACCATTTAAATGACTGTTTTCTTTCTTTCCCCCTAGTCTTTTCTAGCACTGGTGAACTTGTTATCTTATCCTGCTGTTTATGAGCTGGTAGGCAATCAAGATCTTCCTAATAAAGCAGAATATTCTCTTCGTGAAGTCCCAGCGTGTGTTATTGTAAGTCATTTTCTTTTAATCTTTCCCTTTTATAAATTATGCTTTTAGAGATTTGCAGTAAAAATGCAATTTGACAGAAAAAAAATGAACACTTATTTAATGGCATTTAGAGGCTGACTTATTTACCCATGGAATATCAGCTTCTGAATTATCTGTGTATGGAATCTTTGATTCAGGCCACTTAGTAGTTGCAACACCTATCAGCATGAATACAAGGTTAACACTCCCCAACAAGGAAAGAGATTTGGCACACATGGAAGTATGTGTATGAATGATTTTTAGATGACTTACTGTGGCATCCGTCATACCAGTGCTGTTTCTTTGTTGGCAAGGATAATTAGGAATAAACTGTTTCCAAGGAGTCCAATATATTTTCTCCTTATATTTTAACGAACTACATATTACTGCCCCATGAGGGCAGTATATACATGTTTATTTAATTTGAGACTTATTTCACATTCATACTCCCAGATGGGTAACTTGTTTTAATCATCCAGAGATATTTAGTTCTTCATCTTTGGATACATTTATGAATTAGACACACATAAATGCATATATATATATATATATATATATATATATTTACATATACATATTAATTGATTAATACTGAAATTGTACAATTAATCCTTACTTTTCAATTTTTTCTGGTCGTTTGTCCTGTATGGTGATGTCTTTTTTTACATGGTTTTGCTCTTTTGAACACTTTTAATTCTTGATAGCCCTAAACATTTTAATTTTTTTAAACTTTCTCTACTTGGAAACTTTTCTAAAACTTTTTCTAAAACTTTTCTAAACTTTTCTCTTGGAAAAGTTTTGATAATCTATATGAATAAAAGATAAAGGTAGGTACTTCTATCATTAAAGTTTTATTTTATATTCTTTTTTCCTTGAAGGGATCCAATTTTGTCTTGTGCTTACTTGTATTTTGGCACTTCTCAAGTAGTTTTATAAGTAGCCAGTTACCTGCCTGTCTTTCCTGATAACACTGAGTGCCTGAGAGCAAGTAGGATCTTAGTCAACCTTAGAATCTAGACCATAGTAGATGTCCAATGAATAGTTTTTGAAAATATGGCTAATATTATTGCCTTTACTGAAATTGATTATGGGAACTAAGTACAAATGAGGTGCATCATTTAATCTAGAGCAATAGCTTGGATGTTTGTTCTGTTAAGTTTTCATGGATATGTAGAGTGTATATTCAAAAATATCTTTGCACTTGGGGAGAGATTTTTTTTTTCTTTTAATCTTAAAATACTTAACTGCAAATAGCTTTGTTATTCCATCTCTCCTGGTAACTTTGTTTTAACCTTATAGGAGAATCACTTCTTCCCATCATCATTTAAACGTGTATAAACTCTGTTAAAATAAACAAACAACTCCCTTGACCTGTGGCTTCTGTAGCTACCACTCTATGGTTTCCTTTTTAGTTTCTTTCCTGAAAAGCTTCCTGAAAAAATTTCCCATACTTGAAGACTACTTCTTTCTCCTCTATCAACTCTGGAAGCCACTGTAATTGGCATCTTGCTGTACTCCTTAACTGAAATTGTTCTGCCAAAAGTCACCAATAAATATGTAATTCCTTTACCAAATGGAACCTCCCCATTCTTTTAATTTGCCACCTTATGGCATTTGGCACAGTTGATCCAGTCCTCCTTATTGACTGTGGTACTACTTTTGGTTCTCTTCCAGCTTCTCTCATCTCTCCTTCAATGGTCTCCTTTGTGAATTTCTCTTCCTGTGTCTGTCATATGTTCCCCAGGTTGATCTCATCCAGTTCTGTGGCTTCAGTTGTACACTGAGAACTCTGACCTATTTCACTCACTTGACTGCCAGATCTATACCCAGATTTCTACCAGACAATAGACATCTGGAAAACTGATAGGCATCTTAGTCTTACCATGTCTTCAACTATTGAATATAATGTTTTCTCCATCCTAAATGAATTCCATTTTCTATTTTCCTATCTCAGCATATGTCAGCATTATCCACACAGTTGCATAAGCTAGAAACCTGGAATTCATTGGAATTCATTGTTGACTCCTTTTTGTAGCTAAAATTAATTACAATTTATAGATTTTTATTTTTCTAACAACTTGGTCTTATTTACTTTTCTATTCTTATTGAGATCAGCTTAGCTTTGACCCTCATTTCTTGCTAGATTATTTCAGTAAGATCTTAATAGCTCTTTTTCTTCCACTCTTAACCCCTAAATTATCCTCACACTAATTTATAATCAAAGTGGTCCTTCAAAATGAAAACCAAAAGACACACACACACACACACACACACACACACACACACGCAGAGAGAGAGAGAGAGAGAGAGAGAGAGAGAGAGAGAGAGAGAGAGAGAGAACCAGATATAGTCATTCTGTTGTTTAAAATCTTTGCTGATTACCCTTTGCCGCCAGACATAGTCCATATTCCTTTATATGGCATTCAGCTTCTTCTTATTTCTCAAAGTCCTCTTTTGTTCTCATACCTTCCACTCTCAATGTCCAGAGTCTTTGGACAAGTTTCTTTCTTTCTCTGGAGTCTGGAAGGTATATAACCTATTTTTTGGTTTGATAGCATCTCCTTATTCTTCAGGACTTTTTCATGCTTTACTCCTTCTGTGAAGTCTTCCCTGTCCATCTTTCATCAGATTTTTAGTGTGTTCCTCTTAATGTACTGTCATAGCACCTTGTCCATGAATAAAGCATATGTCACATTATTTTATAATTATTTTTGTATTGTCTCTCCTAATGTACCATAATACCCATGAAAAGAAGAACTGTGTCTTATTTGCCTTTTGCCCTGAAAGTCCAGCAAGTTGGGTTTTGGGATTAAAAAAAAATTTTTTTTGCTACTATGAGCATGGTAGATTCTCAGTAACCTCTCTATTTTATTATTTCTTAATGATTTGATTTTGTCTTAGGCTTTGTTCAAAAGGATTTAATTCAATAATTTTATTTTCTTCGGGAGTTAGATGATGGCAGGAACACTAGGAAGTGATACTGAAGAGTTGTGCGTCCTTACATGCATGTGCACATACACGTGTGGGCTTTATTTGGTGGGCACTTTCAAATTTACATGCAATAAAAATAGTATAATGAACTCTCTCTCCATTACTAAACTTCAGCTTTTATCATCATTTTATCTGTGTTCTTCCACCTATTCCCTAGCCATGTTCCAGTTTTCTCTCCATTACTCCAGCTTTTTTTTCCCCCTGGAGAATTGTAAAGCATATTTTGGGCATAATGTCAATTCATCTGTAAATAATTTATCTCTAATAATAAGGGCTTCTTTGGGTTTTATTGTGATTTGAATGACCACCCTATAAATCATTGTGACTTTATCATATCTAAAATATTAGCTGTAACCTCTTAATATTGTCTAATCTGTCATCTATATGGAAGTTTCCTTTGATGTCTCAAACATATCCTTTTTTTACAGTCAGTCAAGTTATGATCCAAACAAGGTCCGTATGTTGCATCCAGTCATTATGTCTTTTAAATCTCTTTTGTTCTAAAAGAGCTCTTCCCCTTTGTTTTCATGTCATTGATTTTTTGGAGAAACTGTTATTTGTCCTGGGTTAGTTACATTGACATTGTTTCATTAGGAGGTGTGAAATAGTGATCCTAGTTCTGTCATTCTTTTTGTATTTAACTGGAATTATTTAACAAATAAACCCTGAAATACAGCTCTTTCAGCAATGGCAGAATACATGCTTCACTCATTCTGTTTTTTCAGTACATTTTCGTAGTAATGAATTGGTGGTTTATTATATCCAAAAGAGCTTTGATTATTGTCATTATGAACTTCTAGTTTTTATATATGTATGTTTCAATCCGATGCAGTCATTATTGGTTTGATGATCAGGTTATTTTTTCTTTGGCTACTGAGTCCTTTTGACATACGCTTATTAGTTTTTGATATTTTGCTTTTTTGCTTTCTCATATAAGATGTTCCAATTCTATACATTTTCTGGCTCAGGCCTGGGATCAGCCATCTTCAACTAGTCTGTGTTCCTTTTAGTAGGAAGTGGTATTTACAAACTATAACCTAGATACTAGGAATATTCACTGTTTAGGGTTGTCATTATTACTAGTTCTTTCAGTGGACAGCCAAGGGGAAAACACAGTTTCTTGTTTTTTGTTTTTTTTAAGAGAAAAGTTAATCATAAGCCTATATTGATATTTTGTATTGCTTATATATTTTTCTCTTTCACCGGAAAACTTGATTCCTAATGCATGATCAAATTTACTTGTTTTATTGTACAATTTACATACAATAGTTTTAAAATAAGATTAGTGAATGCATGCTGATACTTCTATCTTTTAAGAATTAGATTCTATTTTATTAATTAAATTTATTAGGGTGAAATTGGTTGGTAAAATTATGTAGTTTTCAAGTGTACATTTATGTAATACCTCATCTATGTATCACATTGTGTGTTCACCACCCAAAGTCAGTTTTCCTTCCATCACCATATATTTGACCCCTTTTTCCCTCATGCCACCCCAACGCCCACCTTACCAGAGTGATGGAAGGAGATCTTATATTTCTTTTAAGTTAGTTTTGTTCTTAGAATTTATGCCACTGGGAATTTATAATCAAAATATTGTGTTGTAAAGTCATTCGAAGTAAGTAAATCTATTTAGCCTAGCTATGCCACTAAGTTGATAGGTTTGTTTCAGCGTGTTTTAAATTTAGAGAGGTTGTTTTCTTTTTTCTTTTTGTCTTAATTTTTTCTTTTAAATTGTAGAAAAATATGTAATTTCAGTATGTATCAAGGTTTATTTACAGAATGCTCTTATATATTAATACCCTTTTCCCTCTCTTATCATAGAGTTTGACTTTCCATAAAATAGCTGCCAGCCACATGTAGATATTTAGATTAATTATAAATAAATAGAGTTAGAAATTCATTTTCTTTAAGTACCATCCCCTTTCAAGTTCCCATATGTGGCTAGTGGCTACCACGTTGGATAGCACAGAGAACATTGCATTTGTTGCAGAAGTTCTCTGTACAGCACTGCTCTATAGCTAACAATTCTGAGTTTTTGATTTATCCTCTGTCCCTTCAAAAAATATTTCTTTCCCCCAGATTTCATAAGCAAAAGATAATACGCTGCAGGCTGTATAAACACTATACCTTGACCTTTGCCTTTTTCTTTTAATTCTATTATCTTTTTGATTACTCCACAGCACTATATAGAGCTCTTCTCATCACTTCTAATAGTTGCATAGTACTCTATTGTACGGATGGGGGCAATAGTTTATTCATTCAGTCATGTATTGGTGGGCACTTGCTTTTTTTAGATGTCTTTGCTATTGTAGAATACGCCAATATTAATAGCTTTACCTTATACTACTCATATATTGTATTTGCCAGTATGTGTGTATTTTTTCTTCTATTGCTGCGTAGTAAATTGTTACCAAATTAGCAAATTAAAACAACACCTATTTCTTAACTCACGGTTTTGTAGGTGAGATGTGGAGCACTGTGTGCCTGTATTTTCTGCTCTGAGTATTACAATATGGCTGAAATCAAAGTTTGGACTAGGCTGAGTGCTTGTCTGGAGGCTCTGGGGAAAAATCCACTTCCAAATTTATTCGTATTGTTCAGTTTCTTACAGTTGTAGGACTGAAATGCCTGATTTTCTGCTGGTTGTCCACCAGGGGGTGCCCTCAGGGCATTGCCCTGTGGCCCCTCCATGTCAGCAATGAAAAATCACCCTAAAATCAAACCCCTCTCCTGCTGTGAATCTCTCTGATTTCCTCTTCTGTGATCAGTGGGAGAAAACTCTGCTTTTAAGTGGCTGATGTGATGAGATCAGGGCCATCCTGATAAAACCCTATTTTAAATACAAGTAATTAGGGACTAATTACATCTGTAAAAATCTTTTCACAGCAATGACTGTATTAGTGTTTAAGATTAAGATTGAGAATCTTGGGGCCCTCTTCGAATTCTGCCTACTATAGTACCTTTGGTCTAGATTTCTAGAAGTAGAATAACTGGGTTGAAAGGTAAATTCACATGTAATTTTGGTATATGAGTTGTGATCACAAAATACAGTGAATGTTTAATTTTAAAAATTTATTACAGTAAAAGACACATTGTCATTAATCCCCCTCAAAATACTCCCATTCCCTTTGAATACACTTATCCTATCATTCTTCCCACTTTCTGAAGCAGTTCTAGATGTCCTCTTTTATGAGTGTCTTTAGTTGCACTGTCATGGCTGCCTCGATGTCCTGAATCGATTCAAAACATTTACCTTTCATGGTCATTTTGACTTTGGGGAAGAGCCAGAAGTCACATGGTGCCAAATCTGGTGAATAAGGTGGATGAGGACACAATGTGATGTTTTTATTTGACAGAAATTGCTGTACTTGAATCGATGTGTGACATGGAACATTGTTACGATGGAGGATGAAGTAAAGACACAAAAAAGGACTTCCAGAACTGTTTCAGAAAGTGGCAAGAACGGTGGGATAAATGTGTTGAAAGTGAGGGGGAGTATTTTGAGGGAGATTAATGGCAATGTGTCTTTTACTGTAATCAATTTTTAAAATTTAAACATTCACTGTATTTCTTTTTATCATGCCT
The DNA here is from genome assembly GCF_964194185.1 of Rhinolophus hipposideros. NCBI lineage: Eukaryota > Metazoa > Chordata > Mammalia > Chiroptera > Rhinolophidae > Rhinolophus > Rhinolophus hipposideros. The sequence goes on from NC_138049.1 coordinate 37,770,666, forward strand.
CATGCATTGCTAGATTTTCATCCACAGGGACTAATCTTCTGCATTCCCATGAATAAGATATTGTAGTGCTTTTTTCCTGGCAGGTTATTAAGAAGATTATAGATGGTCAGAGATTTAGATATTTGTCTGTTTGACAGGAGAGAAGTGTTAATTTATATTTTCCTTATTATGAACTGAACATCTTTTCATATGTTTAATGGCCATTGACATCTCTTCCTCTCTTTAAGGTCTTTCAGTATATTTTTGCTATTTTTCTATTAGTGTTATTCTTTTTCCTCTCAATTTTAGGGAATTCTTTATATTTTGGGGATATTTGGCTTTAACTTTTCATCGGCTTTGTATCTGGTATCTACCAAAATGCTAGGCCCTGCAAACAACTCTCTGATTGTACTTTGGTATATTAAAGGTGAATGACACAAAAATATTTTCCTCTAACAGATACAATTTTCAATTACTTTTTAGTTTCTGTCACTCAACTTTCAGTTATATAAGTGATATATTAGATAGGACCCCTTTGGTTATTGGAGAAACTACAGTTAGTTTAGGCAAAAGAAGAAATGTATTAACTTTCACAGCCAATTTGTAGGAAAATCAGGGACAAGTGGAAATAGAACTTTGAACGCAGTCAGGTCCACATCTGTCTGTGTGTCTGTCTCTCTCTGTTGGTTACCCCTCCATGCAGTACCCTTTCCTATTATTAATGTCCATCTTGGCTTTATTGAAAGACATAATGCGTAGTGCAGTTGTTAAGAGTTTGTATTCCAAAGCCAGACTGCTTAGATTAGATTTCTCATTCTGCCTCTTGCAAGTTGTGTGACCTTGGAAAAGTTAGAACTTCGTTTTCTCCTGTGTTACAAGAGGGCAATGACATTCCTATTTCAGGGTTATTGTGACAATTAAATGAGTTGAATTAAATGAAATATGAAAATTTAAACCACTGCCTAGCAGATAAGTGATATATAATTGTTTGCTATAATTATCATTAGCATGTTCTTCTCGGATGACATTCTTTATATTAAAGGACATGGGACTACCCATTAATAAATAATGACATCTTCACCATCTCACCTTGTACTAGTTTCCTGGGGTTCCCATAACACATTACGAGAAACCAGGTGGCATAAAACAACAGAAATTTATTCTTTCACAGTTCTGGATGCCTAAAGTCTGAAATCAAGGTGACAACAGGGCCACATTCCCTCCAAAGGCTCCAGGGGAGAACCCTTCCTTGCCTCTTCCAGCTTCTGGGTGTTCCAGGCATTTCACAACTTGTTGCTGCATAATTCTACTTTCTGCGTCCATCTTAACAAAGCTTTCTTCTCTTCTGTCTTAAATCTCCCTTTGTCTTTCTCTTATAAGGACACTTGTCATTAGATTTGGGGCCCACTTGGATAAACCTGGATGATCTTATGTCAAGATCCTTAGTTTAATTACCTCTGCAAAGACCTTTTTTCCAAACAGGGTATCAATCTTAGGTTCTGGGAATTATGATATAGAACTATCTTTTTTGGGGAATCTTTTTTGGGGGATGAGATGGGGACATTGTCACGATTTAATTCACTATACCACCAAATGAGAGTGGCATTTTCGTCTACCTCCCTGCTATAGACTGAATCTTTCTATGCCCCTAAAATTATTATGTTGATATCTAATTCCCAATGTGATGGTATTTGGAGGTGGGGCCTTTCTGAGGTGATTAGTGCCTCAAAAAAAGAGACCCGAGAGGAATCCGTTGCCTCTTCTGCCATGTGAAGACACAATGAAAACACGACTGTCTATGAAGCAGAAAGTAGGCCCTCACCAGACACAGAATTTTCTGGCACCTTGATCTTGGATTTCTCAGCGTCCAGAACTATGGGAAGTAAAATTTCTGTTGTTTATAAGCTAAGCCACCCAGTCTATGGTATTGTTATAGCAGACAGAATGGACCAAGCCACTCCCCACTTAGAACAAGGAAGGACCTTCCTTAACAGACCGAGTTTTATTTATGGACGTTCATGGACTAACCAGTCACAAGCCACTCCTAGTAGTGCAGCTGCAGGGATATCGGAATTATGATTGAGCAATCCCTCACTCTTCACCTGGCCCTTTCATAACAGGGGTCAATTAGATAGCACAGACACAGCCATTGGGGCAATTGTAAATAGAGTAGGCACTCAAATGTGGAGCTATCTATATAGACTAGATATTCCTCTTTGTTTTTCCAGTTTTGGTCTCATTCTGGCCTACTAAATTATTGAATGTATTCTTAAGCTGGGTAATATTCTTTAAAAAGACAGAGTTTCAGACTACTTTTTTGAGTCCCAAACCTTTCTTGCACTAGCTCATTGCTGGGAAGCTGTTTATTTAGGAAATCGATTGCCTTATTGACACACCTTTCAATGCTTAAAAACTGAAGTTCTCCATAAGGTGGGCTTCCTAGGAATTTTGTTTTCTTCCCTAAGTGGTGACCCATCAATGTAATCCCCTTTGAGGGAGAAATTATTTACTGTAATGTTCTTTGAAAATGCATTTTCATCGATAGATGGCTGCAATCTACTCTTTCATTAGTTTGTTGGTAATACAGTCTCTGTCTTTTTTATTTGTACAGTATCTAGTACTTAGATTCAGAGCTAGAACTTTAGAGTCACAAGGTATCATTGGCTATCAAATAATCTGAGCTTCTGATTCAGATAGCTGTGTCAGTTTTAGTCGCTTGTGCTAGTACCCTCTGAATGAAGAGAAATCTATAGTAACCCTTTCAGAAACTACTATGCACAGAACTAATTGGCAGTCTCTCTCCTCTCAGGTAAGAGAAGGCTAGTGATACATAATCAATTTGAGATCAACCTGTGAAGATTTATAGTAAAAAGTGATAATAATAGATAACATCTTAACAATTACAATATTAAGCAGTAAAAATATATACCTATTTGAAGAACTACATAGCAAACCAGTTGCTCCTATGTGTACAGCAATGACTGCTTACTTAATCACATCCGGGTGCCAGGGCAAGTCAAGGAGAGCTCCGTGCCTCAGTAACCGCAGCTAAATCAGGAATGTCAATTAATGAGAATATGAGTATGAAGCTGGGATATGAATGAGTTACTTAGCTCATGTTCTAGTATAATAATGTCTGAAACCAGGAGTCTCCAGTTAAGCAGCAGACTACAATGGAAGAGTATTTTAAGATAGCAATCTTTTTATTATTGATTGTTAGTCAGTTTAATATTTTCTGATTGTAAATTATTTTGCTAATATTGTTTACACATTTTTATGAGATACCCGTGGAATGGTAAATGGCTTCCTAAGTGTTGGGTATAAACTTTTACTAGGTAAGTTTAAATAATCTGACTTTTATTATATCTTGATTAATATTTTTTCAAATGTGATTTTGAGATATCCATTATATCCTTCTCCTTACAAACTCATTGCCTCACTTCTTACTTATTTGATGATATGACATTTGTTCTATCATCCACAGAGACCTCAGTAAATATTATGTGATTTTACTCCTTAGCAAAACCTTCCCTTTTTTGCCCAATTGGTCACAGAAATAACTTGAATTTAAATTCACATGAGCAATCTGCTTCACACTTGTAGATTTCATATTTGTTTTTCAAAGTACCTTACATTTTTAGCAGTTTAGTCAGTATTTAACTGGCTTCATAAATTGCTTGCATAGTACTACCTGGATAGGGTATAAATTAGTAAGTCTCCACTTTGGCTAAACATTAGATAATTCATTTCAGGAACTTTCCCAATTCTTAATGCCCAAGCCGCACACCCAGACCAGGTAATTCAGAATCTCTAGGGATGAGACTTCAGGGATTAGTAATGTTTTTTAGTTTTTAAACAGCTCCCTAGGTGATTCAAATGTAAAGCCAATAGATTAAGGCAGGGTCTCAATTGAAGAGAGATTTGAACAAATGAGCAAAGTACTGGTATTTTTGGTTTTCTTTAGAATATCCCACTGTTGAAAAATGTGAAAGAACTTAAGAAATGCCACATAGATTCTTCACGCTAATTAAGGAATGTAAATCAACACACTGCTTCCTTCAAGAAAGTCTTGCTATGAAGCAATGCCAGCTGAATTAGAGTGTGCCTAGGGACACATTCTTTCACAACCTCCCCGTCGTCTCATCATAGACCAGCAACCAATATTTCATGCTGGCATTCTGAGTAGTACCAAGCTAGATTCTGCTTCAGGAGATGTGGAAATCTATAAATGATAGCAATGTGTATGGGAAAATTAGAATATTCGGTAATGTTTCCTGTAATAATAAGTTACCACAGATAATTTCATTACAGTGTTTGAACATGATATGTGAAATGTATGGCTCACTTCTGAATCTAAGTACTGCTTTATGGAATATGTTTGTAATTCCAGTTGCTATTGTATCAGAAAACTGAAGTTTCTCCATCTAGAACTTAAAGCAAAACTGTCTAAAACCTCAAGAATGGTTGTCTAATTTGGCATTTCTGCCAACGGAACAAAAACTTTTGTAAAAATCTTTATTATAACAACATAAATAGTAGTTTTGTTGTAATAAAAAGAGATCAATTGTATGAACTAAAGAAAAAAAAAAGTAAAGCCAAGTTTGAGAACCACAAATCTGAATAAATATCTGTTGATTTGGTTTTCTTTAAATGGTTTTAGTCAAGCACAGTCTCACTCTATGTCTTTGTTTTTCAGAATATTATTGATAGACTTGTAATTTTGAATTCTGAAGCTAAGATTCGTTCTTTATTTAACTATGAACAATCACACATCTTTGGTCTAAGGTAAGGTGCTAAATTTTATTTGAAATACAGTTTCAGTGTTGCAAAAACATGCAAAAAAGCATATGTTCTATATACTTTCAAAAAGAATTTTAAATAAACTAATTTTTAAAGCATATTTAAAGGTAATTTGTTTTCATATAATATTATAGATGAAGTAAATTATAGCCATTCGTTTTTTACATTATGGCCTTTGTCTTCCTTTTGATTCTGTATTCTTACAGTGTCTTCCATTTTTGTTTGATTAAACTAGAGGCATTTTGCAGATTATTCAGTTTACTCAGGAATTAATTGGGGATTCCCTGGGTTGGTATTCAACTGGATTCCTGCCATAATATAATCTTGAAAGAGGACTAGAAATGAATGATTTATCTTGAGGCCCAAATTTTGCTCCTTGATGTTAATCATGTTCTTTAACTTTAGTTTCCCAAGGTTTAAATCTTTTTGGTTGAGTGTATATCCTTAGCATTTTATTTAGCATGTTCAAATGGTTGGGGGCTGGTGGTGGGGGGGAGTAGAGGTGTTTGGGCTAGACACCATAAATTCTTAGTGTTTTAGTCATTTTTAGACATATAATTTACTTTCCTGTCTATAAATTATTACCTTTAAAAGCAACTGAATAAAGAAATTTTCCTAGGTTTGTGATTCCCCCCTCTTTCTACTAAGTAACTTTTTCAAGCATGAGGTCAGGGGGTCACTGAGAATGCTTTACCTAAGAAATAAAGCAATTACATTTCTAAAATTAGAATTCTCTGATGGTAAAACATATTATAGATCTTATACGCAAACTTTTCTTTTTAACCATTCATTTAATATCTGAGTTTCACTTGACCTTTCATTAATAGTTCAAAGAAGGTAGAAAAAAGCTGCAGCTGTTATAGTTCTTTGGATGATGTACTCTTTATCTCTAAATGTGTTTCACATTAAATTTTAACTTTCCGTGTGTTTAGCATCAGATATATCATAGAGCAAGCAGTGATGAGGAATTCTAGGAAAAAGTCAGTAGGACTCCTTTTGTATAGCAAGTATGATTCTGAGTTTTGGAGTTACAGAACACAGATTTTGGCCTCTTTTTATTGATATATTGAATGATTTCTTCTTTTTTTTGTGACAGAATAGTATTTTCTCTATTCTTCTGGCAAAAAGAAAATTAACAGTAGGATTTCAAGTCATGTAAAAAGCAATCCAAGAAGTAAAATGCTCCTGGGAATAAAATACATTAATTTTCATAGTGTGTGATTTCTCATAATATCCAAATGGAGTCGTTTTATCCTACACTAGAAAATTTGCCATGCCATTGTTGATACATATAATAGACTGTGCAGTATAGTTGTTAGCACCATGGACTCTGTAGTCAGACTACCTGCTGTTTACTAGTTGTATGAGGGTGAGATCTCAGTTACCCATCTGTAAGATGGAGGATAATTGTATTATTGTCATCAGAGTTATTGTGAGAATACATGTGAAAAATATAAAGGGCTTATAACAGTGCCTGTCACGTAGGAAGCACTATAAGAGTGTTTGTAGTAGATGTAACAGTGGTAGTACTTCAGGTGTTGACTTTTATCTCTTTGTTCTTTACTGTTTTTGTGTTTTACTAGGAAATACATTTATCTTCATTTTTTTTTGAGTATCTCAGTAGTCTTCCACATGCTGCCTAATAGTTTGCTATGGTTACAACATCAGCATTCAGATAAAGAAAATGACAAAAATCACTTTCTGAGGAAGTTTGTATTTTAACAAGTTTTTCATTGACAAGAAATTTATTTCATTGTATTTTTTGAAGTTCATTCTCATGCTAATACTTAATTCAGTTTTATTTTTAAATAATACTTTAAAGTTATTTACTCTTTTTTTAAACTAATTTCAGTCTAATGTTGGTCACTGAGGTTCCAGTGATGTGATAATTTAGATCACAGCTTTGTATTATATAAATCTTGTATTTCTGTGTTTGAATTTTTACCTGTATCTTTCACTCCCATAGTGTTTTCATTTGTTTCTAATTGTACCTTCATTGCACCATTCCCTTCAGTAGATAATCTCATTAATGTATTTGACTTCTACATTTAGCATTGCTTGTTCCATTCAGTTTATTTTTTCTTCTACTTCAAAAGTTCAGAAATAGCATAAAGGTGAATTTGATACAACTCCTTTAGGTTTACCATAGCACTTAGATGAAGCTATATGGGACTTAGTGAAATGTGGATTTTAATTTTTCAACAGCATTACATTCTATTTAAATTTCTGAATTTCTATTTGCCAAGATCCTCTTATAAATCTTATATTGTAAATGACTAATACATGAGAAGGTTGCATTGCAACATGTCCTTTTTTACTGTTGGTATCAGTGTGCAGACATGGCTTCAGGTGTCACATCTTAAAATGAAACAGAACAAAACACACACAAAAAGAAACTCAACCTTTGACTTCACATCTTTTTCATCTACTAGCCTATTTCTCTGTCTCTCACCAATTAGCAAACCATAATCTGTACACACTGTCCCAACTTGGCTCACTCTATTAACTCCTCAGCCCACTTAGATTTGACATTGACTCTGGAACTGTCAGAACTGCACATCCTGCTCATCTCAAGGTTACTTGCAACTTCTGTAATGATGAATCTAGTGGATTCTTCTCTTTTTAGTTCACTTTTTACTGTAACTATCAGTAGCATTTGAATTAGTGTACCATTTGTTTTGTATGAAAGTTCTCTTCACATCTGTGACACTATACATTCCTATGGCTGCTGTTTCTCCTTCTTTGTGTTATCTAAGCAACCTCTGAATGTTGGATACTCAGGTCCTGGGTCCACTTTTCATCTATACTGTAGCCCCTTTTTATTCACAGTGGATATGTTCTAAAACCCTCAGTGTATGCTTAAAACTGTGGATAGATAGTACTGAACTTTGTATATGAGGTGTGATAAATAAATCCAAATGTTTAAAAAAATATATTACAGTAAAAGGCATATTGCCATTAATCCCCCTCAAAATACTCCCCCTTGCTTCAAACTTACTTATCCCATCGTTCTTGCCACTTTCTGAAGCAGTTCTGGAAGTCCTCTTTTGTGAGTGTCTTTAGTTGCGCTGTCATGGCTGCCTGGATGTCCTGAATCATTTTGACTTTGGGGAAAACGAAAATCGCATGGTGCCAGATCCAGTGAATAAGGTGGATGAGGACACACCATAATGTTTTTATTTGGCAGGAATTGCCATATACCAGAAGCGATGTGTGACAGGGAGCGTTGTCATGATGGAGGATGATTTACGGCACACTTCAAAACACACCTTCTCTCAACTGTAGCTCACACCTGACTGACCACACTAAACAAGTTGAAACTTGTCACACACTAGGTTTGATGCTCTGCTTCCCATATTGAAGATCCCTGCCTTTCCGTTGGATGGTACTTGGCAGCAGCGTTTTACCATATGTTTTGATCACAACGCAAAGGCTCCAAGTCACACATTGCTTCTGGTATACAGCAATTTTTGTCAAATAAAAACATTATGGTGTGTCCTCATCCATCTTATTCACTGGATCTGGCACTGTGTGACTTCTGGCTCTTCCCCAAAGTCAAAATGATTCAGGACATTGAGGCAGCCACGGCAACACAACTAAAGACACTCATGAAAGAGGACTTCCAGAACTGCTTCAGTAAGTGGCAAGAATGATGGGATAAGTGTATTCAAAGTGAGGGGGGATATTTTGAGGGTGTTTAATGGCAATGTGTCTTTCACTGTAATAATTTGTTTTTTATTTAAACATTCACTGTATTGTTTGATCACAGCTCATATACTGTGCTTTTTCCTATACATATGTATAGTTTAGAGCTTCTTTTAGCGTATCCAATTGCCAGCGTCACGACTCATTCACTTTGGGGCCATATTAAGTAAAATAAGGGTTACTTGTACAGTGCTATACCGTGGCTGTCAGTTTGATAATCAAGATGGCTACTGAGTGACTAACGGGTAGCTAGCATTGTATAGTGTGGATATGCTGGACAAAGGGATGATTGATGACCTGAGCGGGATAGAGCAAGATTTCATCATACTACTCAGAACAGCAAGCAATTTGAAACTTATGAATTGTTTATTTGTGGAATTTTCCATTTAATATTTTCAGACTGTAACAGATCACAGGAAACTGAAACCACAGGAAGTAAAAACCACAGATGAGGAGGAACGACTGTACACTCTGCCTCTAGTTCATCCACTTACACCTTTGTCTCTTAGTATCACCTATATGTCAGTGGATGCCCAAATTTATATCCCTCCCTTAAACCATTACTCTGAACTATCAGACTCATATATACAGCTCCCTCCCGACATCTCAATTCATACCTTTTCAGACATCACCATGTTAACATGTCTAAAACTGAACTCTTGGATCTCCTCCCACAAAATGGAACAAAACAACATAAATCATTGTGGCCCAACCATCTATTCAATTGCTTAATCCTAAGAGTCATCTTAACTTTTTCCTTTGCTTTTCAAACAGTAATTTATCTTTATTATGAAGAAATTAACCAATGTAAGAAACAAATCATAATTCCTTTTAATTCTGAAAGTGACATTAACATTAAGGAAAATTATATACAGACAGAATAGATACATAGAAATAATTTTTTATAAAAATGGAATCATAATGTTTCCATTTTAAATTCTAACTGAATTTTATAGAAAAGAATAGAAACCCTAGTGACTCAGATGGAATTGCTGAATTTCAAGTAACTGTTTTTTTCACTCCGGGGGTGGTGGTTTCCCCAGAGATTCCCCTAAGGTTAAGAAAATATTACGTAAAATATTTGGAGTGCTTTGAGCATTATAGTTCACTTTTAGACAGTATTGTTTGATTCTATGTTATGAAGGATGAAGCCATTAATGCTCTCAGTGGGCTCCCACCTTTCCTGTCTCCTGTATTAGAAGGATGTTCTCCTGCCATTTCCTAACCTGCCTTAATGAGTCAGAGATCCTATTATTTTCCTCTACCCAGGAGGGAGGTTAAACTAATATGGGTTTCTCAGTGGAGTGACATAAGATAGGCAGTACTTACTATATATGATGGCAGAATAAGGTTTATAATTTTTAAAATTTACTGTTATATACTTGATTTACTCAGCCAGTGTTTATTGAGTGCTTATGCTCTGTGCTAGACGTGATGATGTAATGATGTAATAGTGAGAAAGATGCGGTGCTCATTCTCTTTAACCTCACTACCTAGTGAGGAATTGAATATTAAGAAAAAGGAAAATGTGAGGTAGTTAACGCAGAAAAGAAACACATCTTTGTAAAGCTCCCCACCTTCCCATTTTAAATAACTGATAATTTCAGAATCCTTTATGTGGCTTTTAAGGAGTTCCATAATAGATCTCTACCTTTCCTGTGTACATTATTTTCTACCTTTCCTCAGCCTGAACTAATGCTCTGAGTAGGTTAGACAGCCTACCTCCCTCAAGTACAGTGTTTATTATTGCCTCAATACTTGTATTTTATAGTTGAATATTGCCTTTACTTTTATCTTCTTACACAAATTTGGCTCATCCTTCAAGACAAAGGTTGCTTTATGAATTACTCTCTCTGTGACTTACTGTTGCACACTCTGATCTTGTCTTTACTGCATGTCCTTTGCCTTCATGGTCATTTCCACAGAGTTAATATTTATTTCTCCCACTGACTAAAACATCCAAGAGTATCATTTTGTTTTACTTTCAAGTCCAGCACATCGCCAAGTGCTTTTATATTATTTGATTGACATTTATTGGCTAAATCTGTTGATTGCTTCAAACAGTTGCCTGGAAACATTATTTTAAAGAAAGCTGTGCATTTATTGAAAATCTTAGGTGTAAACCTTTTTTTGAACACATTGTGTTTTTAGGATATCAATTAAGACAAAATGGGGTTCTTTTTCTCTATATATTCTTTTTTTTTTGAAAAAAAGAGGAATAGTTGACCTAATATTACATTAGTTTCAACTGTACAACATAATGATTTGATACTTGTATATATTGGGAAAGGATCATCATAATAAGTCTAGTTAACATTGGTCAGCATATATAGATACATAATTTTTTTTCTTGTGATGAGAACTTTTAAGATTACTCTCTTAGCAACTTTCAAATATGCAATTATACAGTATTATTAACTCTACTAACCATGCTGTATTATATCCCCAGGACTTACTTATTTTATAATGGGAGTTTGTACTTTTTGATCCTCTTCACCCGTTTTGTCTACCCCCACCAATCCGTTCTCTGTATCTATGAGCTTGGTTTTTGTTTTTAGATTCCATGTATAAGTGAGATCATATGGTATTTGTCTTTCTCTGTCTGACTTATTTCACTTAGCATCATGCCCTTAATGCAACTGGAAAGATTTAATTTTGTATGACTGAACAATATTTCATTGTATATATACCACACTCTCTTTATCTGTTCATCCATCGATGGACACTTAGGTAACTTCTGTATCTTGGCTATTGCAAATAATGCTGCAATGCACATGGGGGTGTATCTAGCTTTTTAAATTAGTATTTTTATTTTCTTCAGATAAATACCCAGAAGTGGAATTGCTGGATCATGTAGTAGCTCTATTTTTACTTTTCTGAGGAACCTCCATACAGTTTTCCATAGTGGCTGCATCAATTTACGTTCCCACAAACAGTGTATGAGGGTTCCCTTTTCTCCACATCCTCCCCAGCAGTTGTCATTTCTTGTCTTTTTGATAATAGCCATGTTAACAGGTATGAGGTGATATCTCATTGTGGTTTTGATTCTTATGAGGGATGTCAAGCATCTTTTCATGGACATGTTGGCCATCTGTATGTCTCTGGAAAAATATCTGTTTATATCCTGTGCTCATTTTTTCATCAGATTGTTTCTATTTTTGCTATTAAGTTGTATGAGTTCTTTATATATTTTATTTATTAACCCTTTATTAGATACATAATTTGGAAATATTTTTTTTCCCTTTCAGTAGGCTGCCTTTTCATTTTGTTGATGATTTCCTTTGCTGTATAGAAGCTTTTCAGTTTGATGTCGTCCCACTTGTTTATTTTTGCTTTTGTTAGCCCTTGCTTTTGGTGTCAGATCCCCTAGAAACTTGATTCTGCCCAAGGATTTGCAGTTTAAGATTTTCTTAACTATATTTAGGTTAGAGGAATGTTATGCTCTGCCCTATAATATTTTATTTCAATATAAAAACCATCTATCACATGGAGAAATAATTTACATTTAATATTAATAATTTTCTTTTGTATCAAACTACAAATTAAGTTTTAGTTACAGACATAGAATTGCTCATTATTAACAACTTAAATCTTATGTAGTAATTTTCATTAAATATACACATTAAAATTTAGTATGGTTAAAGAAATGTTAATATAGTTCTCCTAAAACCTATTTCTTCTACGTTTGAAACCCTGATGTTGTCTATTTATTGTTAATTTTCTTCAAAACAAAGCTCAAGAATCCATACTTACAGAAAAGCCTTTAAATTTGATCACCTGCTGTTTCAGTTATGATTTTATGTTTATACAGTGGGATGAGCAGTTTTATGCATAGCTATCCTCTTTGTAAAAAGTCTGACCTGTAAGATCACTTTAAGAGGAAACGAAAAACTATTATTTGCTTTTCTGTTTAGCAACAGTCTTGTTATTTTAACAAACATAGACAAGTGTTAATATTCTATCACAACAAATTGCCAAATTATTTATTCCCAGTGACCCAGATGCTAACTAGACTTAAATATGATTAACATTAGTAATGAAAAAATAATTTTACAATTATCACTTGTAATCTTTCTAAATACCAGAAATTAGAATATAATCTGACACCAAAAACATCCACATTTTGGATTTACATGCACAAACATGCAGACATTTATACACACATATCCGATTTCTAATCTTACTCTATTAAGTTAATTTGAAGAAAACAATTAAATGATCTGTTACTAATTGAAGACATCAGTAACTCATTCAAAATTTATATTTAATCGACAAATTCCTATTTATATAGATTATAAAACAAAAGAAATAAATAATACTCATTATACTTCCTCTTAAGATAATCACCATTGGCCTCTTCATGCCCATATTTTTCAAAGTTTAGCTGAAATATTTTTTGAGAAATAGGAGTTTTATTGTTTTAAAACTCTTTTTTACTTATTTTAATTTATCCTTTATATCTATATATGTTCATCTATACCATAGTTTCAAAGGACTGAATAATATTCCAGTACATGACTGAATCCTACTTTTCTGTTTTTAGACATGTAGGTTATTTAAAATTTTTATTATGTATCTTCATAAATAGCTGTATGCCCATGATTTCTTTATAACAAAACTTTAGAAATGGACTTCGTAAGTTAAAGAGTAGGCACATTTTCACACCTTATGTATTTTATCTGCCCTGTTTTTATGATTCATTTTAATTGACCTCTCTGTACCATTGTATATTCTACCCACTCTTGACATTTTGTTTCATTCACTCAGAAAATACTGAATTCCTACTAAGTATTATACTGGTATACGTGACCTTTATTTGAGGATTCTATGACTTTTTTCTCTTCATTTCTGGATTCCTTTCTCTCAATCATTTTTGCTGATTCTTCCTCCTCCTCTACTACTTATCTTTCAATTAAATTATCTTCTGTTTGTCATCAGTTCTTTTTCCTTTTTTTTTCTACAGTGGCTTCACTTATCACTTCTTTACTAATACTATATGTGTTGTATGTCTGTCCCTATTTTTTCCCTTCATCATATGTCCAAATTTTATTGAGCATTTGGATCTGCATATCAGGCAAGTAAATTTCAATATACCATGCATTAAAGACACAGAGATAAAATTTAATAAGGCGAAAATGACTTTTTAAAAGATGAGTTAGAGTTTAGAAAACATATATATGTATATATCTATATACATGTGTTATTATTATAGTATTATAGTGTATATATAGTATTATTTTATTTTACTATTTGAGCAAAAGCAAAGAACTAAGTAAAGATCCAGATTCTGTGGGGCTTAGATTTACTTTCTACTTCCACCCCACAGTCTATAGCTTTTTGGGCAGAATAGCTCAACAGGATCTTAGTTCATGGTTTTATGTGACATCTACCAAACACTGCTTAGTATTTATTTTTATTAAAGTAATAAATGTACATTGTTTAAAAAGCCAAATAGTATGGGAAGGCTTTTGAGAATGAAGAGTAATCCTTTACCCATCCTTCCTCACTCTCAGCTCCCACTCACCAGAGGCTGGCACTTTCAGTTCTTTGAATTGTCTCTTTTGGTACTCACCTCCAGATTTTTAAATTGCATGCTTATACTGCTATGTCTTGATTTTTAAAACTCACTTCTTGTCTTTAGAGATTTAGAAGCTTAGGATGTAGATTTCCTCTTCCTTTCTTCCTGCTGTATAGTTTTCTTCACAATCTTGATAAAATTGTGAAGACTATTGAACGTCTGTGGTATTACATCTATAGAAATATTCATTTATAAGCGAAGTAGTATACTATGACTGTATTTCCCTTTTCTTCCTTTATTTTTCCGGAAGCTAATAATTGCATGATTTCTTCCATTTGCTGCATTTTCTGTGTATCTGGTGCTGTATCCCTAGATGTCCAAAGTCATGCAGCCGCCTCCGCTACTGCCCAGTGCTCACATAATGCTCAGCGTGGTCCCAGTCCTGGGATTGTTTTCACAGTTAAGTCACCTAATTTCAGAACACTCCTATGAAACAAGTACTTTTATTACCTCCATTTTTACGAATGGACTCACCTAATGCCTGGTTTTTGTAATGTAGTGGTTATCACGTTCGCCTCACAAATGGACTCATCTAGGCCAGAGGGAAGTTAAGCTTTTTGCTTAAGGTGACACAGCTAGTAATTGGTGAAGCTGGTATTTGGACCCAGTTATCCTGGTTCCAGAGATTTGGACCCAGTTATCGCCTGTCCCATACATTGTACTGCTCTACAAGTTAAATGCCAAGGTGCCTTGTTATCATTCTTTCCAAGTATGTCTCAAGAGTTTCGCGTTCTTGAGGGCAGGAACCATGTTTTTTCATATTTGTGAAAACAGACACTCTTCAATAAGATAGAAGGCATCTGTTGTTATTGATTTTCCTGTGTTACATCATGCAGTATTATTTTGTACTGGATGATCTTTTGGCCCTATGTATTAACCTTCTTGGGAATTTTCCCTACACCATCCTGGGAATTGCTTTTGTCTTTCACCTGAGATCCAACTTCCTATTTCTTGGTTTATTTCCTTGTTTTTTCTTTCTTTTTCTTTTTTTTCCCCCAAAGCCTAAAATTACTGATGTACCAGTAAACTGTCCCGCAATTTGGAAGTGATGGTAATGTCAATACAAAACTTATAGTCTTTAAGCAAATTGAAATACAAAGATATCTGAAATGGCTTTACAGTGACACGGTGTTTTTAGTTAAAGAAACGGATTGCTCACTAATTGCTTTCTAATTTTATATTCTTTACAAACTCTTCTCCTTGATTGAGGTTTTTAGCTCTGGAATAGCCTCAGGTATCATCTTCTTTTCGAAAGGGGAAATTTTCCCAATGCGTAGATTTTTCTAGGTGCACTTTTCCCCAGCTGCAATGGTGTGAAGTAGGCACAGTCCGTTTCTTGGGACTTCACAAAGGAACATTTGACAATTTCTTCCTTTCCATTGATTGCATCCACAAGGGAAAGACAAACTGGGCTCCGGCATAAGCCCTGGGCAGAGTGGCAGAGGCTGCTCCAGCTTTGGCTTTGACCACCTGTGTGCCAGCCCCTTGGATCTGCCCAGTGAGGGCTGTCAGCTGGTCTTGGGCCAAGTGCCCCTTGGGAATGCACTGAGAGGTCAGGGGCATGATGGTCCTCGCAGCATGGCTGCTGATGACCGGAACTTTGGCTTGAGCTGGACCCAAACCTTTCGGTTCTGCACCAAAAGTGTTGGCTCTAACAATGTCCAGGGTTGTCATTCCAAAGTTTTTATTGGGGCCATATAACCATGTTTCTTGAAAACTTCCGATGTGATTGGGATGGTGGAGTTTACTGGATTGGAAATGATGCAGATCATGGCCTCAGGTCAATGCCGAGCACAGGCAGCCATCAGGGTGGTCACAGTGGTGGCACTGGTATTGCACAGGTCATCCCATGTCATGCCTGATTGTCTCGGCACTCCAGCTGGAATAACCACCAAATCACAACTGTTCAGGCCGTCTGGCAGCTGCTCAGGTCTGAGGTAGCCCTTCACAGCCACTCTGGTCTCCATGGCTCAGATCTGCAGCACTCGGGTGTATGAGCAATATCATAAAGGGTCAGCTGGCTCAGCTGAGGGCTGTTCTTTAGGAGAAGTAAAGGGGCTGCCCAATTCCTCCAGAAGCCCTGTGCACAGCCACTTTAGCGTTGTTCTGGGCTGAGGTGCTGAAGCTGCAGAGCGGTGCCTGGCAAGGGCAGAGACCAGCAGCAAGTGAAGGAGCTGGTGGCAGGCAAGTGACTCCAATGGATTTTCTCCCGTTTTGATGAAGACGCTTTCTCAGTAAGAAAGAACTGCAGGAGGAAGTCTTTTGAGACAGATATGGGTTGGAGACTTCCACAGTATAGTTTTGGGAACTACAGAATAAATGAATGAGTTATAACTGATTAGCAGGCCAGGAAAGTTAAAACCCAAGCTGGCAGGAGGGGAGGCCCACAAGCAACGTTTTGCATATCACAGCATTCTGGAAGCACTGGAGTTAAAGGTAGCACTGAGAATGGAGATGGAAGTATAGGATTATTTGAACATCTAAGATTTTCAATAATAGGACTAGTTCAAATTGTAAGATACAGATAGGCCCTCAGATTCCCTCCACTTCTACCCTACTTATCTGGGCGACTGTTCTTACCCTCCTTCCACAGAACGTTGGTTTACCTTCTGGAAATCATGAATGGGAAACGAGTGGAAGGGAGACTGTGCTGAGAAAGGCTATGTGTTATGCTGTGCCAGTTTAAGAGACACATTATGATTCTATTTCATTTCCTCCCCAAATTTATTTTTCTTAGCATTAATAAGACATTATTTTTCCATTTGCTTAGTTTTTCCTATGTATTCAGCAGTCATTTATCTCAAGATTGTTCCCACAAAAATATAATTATTATTAATAGTAATGTCAAATACAACAGTGATTACTGAGCGCCACATATTATTCTAAGTACTTTTAAATATTTTTAGTCATTTAAATCTCAGAGCATTAAAAAACTCTGAAAAACAGCAATACAAATAATATTCTTTCACTAGCACTGTATCATTCCCCCCCACCACAAACAAAAGTACTCTTAAACTCCTCCCTAACGGGCATCTAGGCTTTTTTCTGTGTTAGCATATATCTCTAAGTAATTTTCATTCTTTGTTAGTTTATTTACAATCACTTATTCATAGCCTTTAACACGTAGA
Organism: Rhinolophus hipposideros; assembly: GCF_964194185.1. Taxonomy (NCBI): domain Eukaryota; kingdom Metazoa; phylum Chordata; class Mammalia; order Chiroptera; family Rhinolophidae; genus Rhinolophus; species Rhinolophus hipposideros. The sequence continues at coordinate 37,787,856 of NC_138049.1, forward strand.
CTAAATTACAAATCAACACCCTATATAAAATAGCAGGGGAAAGCAACATGCAAGAAAAAGGAAATTGGTTAACATATAGATGTTTGCTTAACAGAGCAAGGTTGAAAATATGGTTAGCTACTATACCTTGTTTCTACAAGTGGACATGAGGCTTTAGTTGATATTTATAACTTCTTTCTCCTACTGCCCATTCTGTTTTCCCTTGATAATCAACCTGAGCTGGTTAGGGTTCTTTATGTATGGGACACCCCAAAGCTTCATTTCTGTCGTTCTTGAACCATTAGTGGTCTTGCATTAGTGTTCCATTAACTGACTGCTAGACATGGCACTATTAGGAGGTGCTACAAAGTATTCCCTGGATAGTAGACTTTGCTTTTCTGTCTCCATTGCATAGCTGCAGTTTTCTTAATGATCATGGTCAATTTCTCCCTGCAGAGTTACCTTATTTTGCTATTGGTCCAGGTGTTTGAGGAGCCTCAACAGGTTAGGGGTAATGTTCAGTTCTGGTAGAAGTGTAGGAAGTATTCTCATTTGGAATAAGATCTTAAAACCACCAATCCAGCCCCTTCCACCCACCATGCCCCACCCCACAGAGTTGAGGGTTTAGAAAGCCAAAGAAATTTATAATTTCCACTTCCACACTGTAGCTCCTAGACCCAAATTATAGTTATAAGAGAAATGGCACCTATATACCTTATTGGACAGCACTTTGATATTGCAACATATTATGTCCAATCGATGCCATGCTTAGTTTTCAGTGTGTCATTCTGCCAGTATCTAAGATAGTTACTTCTGGGAGATAGGGGTACATTATAAGTTCAGTGAATATTGCGGATATTTTCCTCTGTACTTCTTGTGTAGTTAGTTTCTTCATCAGAAATAGTGTTGTATAGATGCCATGATCTTCAGTAAGGCAATGGTAAGTATATAATTTGTGAGATAGTGTTTGGTGGTAGAGAAGCATTGTGGTCACAGATGTCCAATTTCATAGCTGACGTAAGAAGGCATTTAATGTAATTAGCCTGCTACCAGGTAACTGGTTTGTCTCCCCAGATTATGTGCTGCATCTTGAGTCTAGTGTTGGTCTCTGCCTGTGACAATGTGGGTACTCGGTGATAACTGTAACCATATCATCTAGGACAAGGGCATTCATGTTGCTTAAATTAATGGATATCCTGTGTAAATTAGCTACCAGTCTGGTATTGTGCAGTATGATTTTCCAAAACAGTTATATGTGCATGGAACTCCATCAAGTATGCAAATAGCATTTGTAAGAAGCTTAAACCGGCTCTGAGGACACAAGTACAGTGGGTGAACACATTCACACATTCACAGCACACTCATGAGAAGCTTTCTCTAATTAGGTGACCAGGGAAGAAGTAAAAATTAAATCTAGTTTATAGATGACACTATGTTAGTATGCTAATACCTGTTAGAGTTGGATAGCTTTATAGCTTTTCAGAGGGGAACTCTTAAGGTAGCGTATCTACTTATTCACTTTGTCTGGAAAGACATACGCGTATGACTTCAGATACTGATTTCATCGACTTATGAAACATGGCTAATGGTTGGGCTGGATGGTCAGGGGCTCAGAGTAAAAAAGATAAGGGGATTAGTTGAAGACAATTAATTAAAGAGGCATATAGATTGTCCTCTGAGATTACACCCAAATTGAAAGAATATTTTTGACTCCTGGGAATGCTCTTGAAAGGGATTCCTCCTCTTGCAAAGGAGGTAAAATAATCTCTCTTGTTGATGGGCCAGCCTCTTTCTTCAGCTATCCAAGTGCTTATTCAGATGGGTTTATAAACGAAGTGGTCTTGATTGCAGGGCCTAGAAATTATGTTTATGAAGGGAAAATCGTAAAACAAGAATATTTAATAAAGAGAATGTGAATGTACTCCATGTGTGAATTTTGTATTGTACCTTGCCAGAAGCTGCATATAGTATCTAATCAGCCAATAAAACTTTGACCAACATTGAATCTTCTGGATTAAAGGTTCAAATGAGAGATTTTTCTTGAGTTAGATCCTGCCTGAGTTTTATATCTATTCTAGCCTCTGAGTCACACAAAGTTGGTACACTTATGGGTTACTTGACAAGTAATTAAGAGGAGCACACCCAAATGTGGTTGATGTTGTTCCCAAAATTCAAAGAGACTACAATCGTGCATTATATCATTTTTTGGTGGTAAGTAGGATAAGATTTAATAATGCATCATGCATAGTACATGTGATATTTTGACATTATAGGCTGCTAGAACTCAGAAACTTCACTGAGATGATAATGAAATGTCTCAATTTTTATGGATCTCATTCTCTGGCAAACCTATGTTTTATTAAAACATCTGGAGAACCAGCTACTTCTTGCCTGCCTGGGTCCAGTGAACATTATAGCATCAGTAGAGTAGTTTTTCATGATGCCCTGAGACATGGTAGGACAATTAAGACTGTCCTGGACTGAGCTGATAAAATGATAAAGTGTATTACTGTTGATGTCAAGTAAAAGCATATTGCTCCGAGTATGCACATTGACCAAATCAATAGTCTTACCAGTTGTCGAGACTTTGCTAATTCAGTCTTGTAGAGACTTTACCTTGATGATGTTGTGTTACATATAATGCACAGATAAACTAAGGCTTAGGGAAACATAATATCAGGTAGATTGAGTAGTGCTTCCAACTTCTCTGTTATGAGAAGAGTCTTGGGAAAATCCTGAGACTCTCCATTAGTATCTTGGGCTGTTTATTTTTTATTCAAATACAGCTTGTAAGTTGTGACCTTTTTATTTAAGTAATGTGGTTTAGGGATGTCTGTGTTTCTTCCCAGAATATTTAGTTTACTTCTTGCAATAAGGGAAGAAAAGATTTAATAGGGATAGTAAGATTCTATGAAAATTATTTGTCTAGAGATCATGCTTATGTGTAGCATGAAATGTCTAATAGAGATAGGGACTTAGCCTTCTGTGCCTGATATGTGATGAGAAAGCCTTTATTAGATGTTACCAATAAACCTGACTCAAATGAGTTAACAGATTTGAGGGAATATCATCACAGGTATATTTAGATGCTTTCACAGAGTTAACTAAAGAGGTCTAGGTCCCCACACCCACCTTTAAGGAGTCATCTGTCTTGCTTCCAAAAGCTTTGCTATCGGCATACACTCTCTTTTATGTCTTCACCACCTTCAAACTGGCAACACCATTATCTCCTGGTGTGCAAGACTGCTAGGGCTTCTGGGAGCCATAAGATTGTAATAGTGTGGGTAATATTTGCACATTGCTTAGCATTGCATGAAATAGGAAAGAAACAGCCAAGGTCTTTGACTACTGTCTGTCTTTTTGGTGTACAGGAACTTCTCTTATTTTGATCAAAGTAACCTGTTAAGGCCTACCTTAAAAAGTGTGTGTCTGGGATAGGTATAGTTAATCTATTTCTAACTGTAATCTATTTCAACACTTCTGAAATTTGCCTATTTAACTAACTGTTGATATCTTTACATTAGTTTAAATCAGTTTTAATACTTTATCTCTGTCCATAAAAAATATACCATTAAAACTTTTACTTAATTTACCTATGAATTTGCATTTACCTTGGGTAATTGTTATCTTTTTTTGGAATACTTCTTGATATAACCAGCTTGCTTTATATGTGAAAAAAGCAGCAGACTCTTTTTTTCATAACTTTGGGAAATTTGGATTGGAGCCAACAAGAAATATTATTTATTATATAATAAACTTCACAATTTGTTGCTTATAAGCCCAATAACATGTAAAATTTGAGACGTTTTTCTGATTGTTTTTCTGGATTAGTGTATATAAAATAATCTGCGCACTTCTATTCATTTTGTAAACCTACCCTTAATATTATGATTAGGCAAAAAAAATAAAATTATCTTAGTCAAGTGTCTTTTTTTCCCATGTTTACTCTAGCTGCTAGCTTATACAAATATGCTGGTATAATTAATGAATGATGAAGATCTGTTTATTAGATGATTAGGTAATTGAGTAGTAAGCAGCATTAGTTGTTATTGAGTTTTACATGAATCTTTATGAGTTATCATTAAAGTGTACATTCATTTAGTAGTTTTCTGAATTTGTTCTCCTGTTGCATATACATTTATACTTCTTACAGATATAGTGATATACTTTTTCCCATTATCTACCCTACTATAGCATTTAAGTATTTTATGAAATATTAAAAATATAAATATTGCATAAAATATAAACACACAGCTTAACAAATTGTAAAATAAATGTCCACATAATTCCAATCAAGTAAACCAAGACAGCACTATGCATTTGTTTGATCATGACTCCCTCCCTTGTTGCCAGTGGTAGCAGCAATTTTGACTTTTATGGTATTTACTTTTTATGTTTATGACTTACTTTATATTTTTACTACCTAGTTATGTATTCCTAAACAATATCTTAATTTTACTGTTTTTTAAGCTTTGTATTAATGGTGCCATTGACTGTATATCTGTCATATGTGCTTTTCTGTGTTGCATTATGGTTTCTAAGATTAGTGTTGCATGTGTTTCAGTTAATTTATTTTCATTGCTGTATAATATTCCATCTGTGGTATGACTATACAAAGTTTTGTTTATATATTATGCTGTTAGTGGACATTTGGGTTGTTTCCAGTTTCCCACGTTTGACTATTATAAACAAGTCTGTTACACATAGCTTAGGAACATTAGCTACATATCTCTTTGTAAACACATACATAATTCTTTATTGTGTTACACAACAATTATCTGAATATGCAAAACCCTTGTTTCTGAATTTCCTATTTTATTTATTGGATTTTTGTTTATCCTCGTGCAAATATCACATCATTTTAATGGCTATAGCTTTGTAATAATTTATAATAACCGATAGAGCAGTTCTTCCCCACTTTCCTTTTTCAAAAATACCTTGGCTGCTTTTAGTCTTTTTCGTTCTATGTAAATTTTAGAATCAGCTTGTCATAGAAACTAGCCCACTGGGATTTTAATTATCATTGGATTGGATCTATAAAACAATAGTGAGTGAACTGACATCTTTATAATACTGAATTTTCCAATCTGTAAACATGGTATATGTCTCTATTTAATTTGTGTGCTTTAATTACTCTAATTAAAATGGTGTTTGTTTCCATAGCGGTCCTATATATTTTTTTCTGAGTTTAGTATTTATAGGTCCACTATGTGCACAGTACATGGCAGTGTCAGAGCATAGGTTCTGGAACCACATTGCCAGACGATCTGAGGCAAGATCCTTAATCTCTCCCTCCCTCTGTTTCCTCATGTGTGAAATGGGGACAGTAACTGTACCTTCCTCACAGAATTATTGTGAGACTAAATATGTTACACCACTCTGAAATTTAGATCATGCTAAGCACCTCATCATAGAGATAAATCTCTGAGATTCTGTAGATATACTAATTATTCGTTCATTTTGTTATTCTCCTTTAGAAAATTATCTTAGGTTATTAGTGGAGACATTTTGTTGAGCTTTATGAAAATCTTAATATTTTGATTAAATTGTTGCATAATGTATATTTAAATTCATTAACTGGATTGGAAAACAATGCACATCTTTATATTTAATATTCTCATCCTTGTAGGTGCTATCTTTGTATTGAAGTGTTTTACTTTCTTAAGTGATGCGTTGTAGCTAGCTGTCTACATATAGGCCCTGGGCATTTATTGTTATGTTTCGTGTTATATTTTTTGCTTTTATTAAGGTGATTTCTTTTTCCTTGGTAATGTTTTAATTGGTTATTATTGATATAAGTAAATTATTTTTTTGTATTGTTTTACTGGTCACCTTACACAAACTTAGTGGCTTAAAGCAACTCACATTTATTATCTCAGTTTCTATCTAGCCACACCTTAGCTGGCTCCTCTGTTTAGTCTCCTAAGACTATACAATGCAGGTGTCAGCTGTGGCTATGGTCTCATTTGAAGCTCAGTTCGGGAAGGGTCTGTTTCCAAAATCACAGATTGTTGGTATTATTTTGTCATGATTTTAGGACAGAGGGTCTTGTTTTCTTGCTGCCTAGAGGCTAGATAGAGGCTCTTGTAGCTTGTCTGTGGAAGGCTGGCCTCAACTCCAAGAGGTCATCTGTTGTCCTTGCCATGTGGTTTTCCTCAACATGGCTTCTTGCCTCTTCAAAACCAGCAGAGGGGAAAGACTCCAGCAAGAAGGGCACAGAGTCTTATGTAATTATGTAATCATATCTGGCTTATCTATCACCTTTAACATACTCTGATTAGAGGAAAGTCACAAGTCTTGCCTGTACTCGACAAGGGACTCTCTCCCACAAGGCCATGAGTACCAGGAGGATGGGGCTCCTGGGGACCCCCCTGAGGTTCCACCACAGAGCCATTCTTTCAATCACCAAATCCTCTTCTGACAATACCCTGGATTAAGCCACTACCTAATATAAATTATTACTATAGATTTTTAAAAACTGGTGTCTCTGTTTCTGTCCTGTTCTAATATTAGCCTATTTTGGACAGCAGCCCGAGTGATCCCAAAACACCACCAATCAGATAATCTTAATGCTATATTCACAAGGCTTTTCATATCATCAGGATGGAACCATACCACCATGGTTTCTCTCATGTCATCAAAGAAAAACTTCACGAGGCTTTGCAGAGTCCTGTGTGATCTGAATCCCTAATATGACTTGGACCTCATCTCCTAATACTTCTTCCTTGCTTATTTCACTTTCACTGCATGGGCCCCCATAGTGTCCTTCAGTCATGCCAGATGTGCTCTCACCTCAGGTCCTTTGCTCAATCTGTTTGTTCTGCCTGGAACATTTTTTCCCCAGCTCGCTTCACGGCTTGCTTTCTCCTTTGTTTTAGGTCTTTACAGAAGTGTCATCTTCTTGGTGAACTCTTTCCTACAGTCATCCATCCCCATTCCCCCATCATTAGCACTGCATTCACTTCTCTGCTTTAGTTGTATCCATGCTGTGTTTTGTTTTGTTCTTTAACTTTTTATTTTGTTCATTGTCTGTTCCCCACCTCTAGTATTTTGCATTCCATACAGAACTGGGATTTTTATGTATGTGTGTTTAGTGATGTATCCTCAGCACTTAACACAGTGGTAGGCTCTTAGTAGGTATTCACCCAATATTTCTTAAAATTAAGTGATTTTTAAGTTACAGTGGGGTGGTTTCCAATAAACAGTTTTATCATCTTCTAATAGTGAACATCATCTCTTTTCAGATAGCATGCATCTTTATTTTTTTCTCATTGTCTTGATACTGGCTTAAATTTCTAGAACAATGTTAAATAATTATGGACAATTTTAACTTCCTCATGATCTTAATGGAATGCATTTCCTGTTTATGCTTTTAACTCTTGCCTTGAAATAAATTTGTTTTGTAAGTCAAATTAAAGAAATAACCTTTATTTAATTTACTTAGACTTTTTTGGAGGACAGGGAATAGAGAGTCGATGTTGAATCTTAAATCAAGTAGCTTTTAAGCATCTGGCCAAATGATTATATGGTTCTTTTCTATTACATATTGATGTCATGGATTACATTAAGACATGCTTTCACATTAAACTACCCTTTTCTTCCTGGAATGAACTGTACTTGGTCACTGTATGCTATTCTTTAATGTATTGCTGGGTCAAATTTGCTAAGCTTTACATTATTCCTAGTACTTGTAAGACCTTAAAAATCTTACATCATTTGTTAAAGTTTTTATTTACTCATTCTCTAAAGAGGAGAATTCAGTTTGGACATGTATTTGCTTTCGGAGTTGCTCCCGTTCATCTTGTATCATTTCGTTGTCCATGTAGATCCTAAGAACCCTTCTTTACTTTTTTAAAATTTTATTTTTAAAGATTTTTATTAAAAGCATAGCTAACATATTATATTAGTTTCAGGGGTACACCACAATTATTCAACATTTATATACCTAAACAAGTGATCACCATGGTAAGTCCAGCAACCATCTGGTATCATACTATTCTGTCACAATATTATTGACTATATTCCCTATGCTGTACGTTACATCCCCATGACTTACTTGTTTTATGCCTGGAAATTTGGACCTCTTATTTCCCCGTTTTTAATTTTTCAATTACAGTTGACACTCAGTATTATTTTATATTATTTTCAGGTGTACAATATTAGACATTTACATAATTTAAGAAGTGATCCCCTGACTAATCTAGTACTCACCTAACACTATACATGGTTATTACCGTATTGTTGACTATATTCCCTATGCATTACGTCCTCATGACTATTTTGTAAGTACCAATTTGTATTTCTTAATCCCTTCACCTTTTTCATTCTACCCCCAAATCCCCATTAGATTTATCATGCTGATAAATCTAGTACCCATCTGACACCATACATAGTTATTATACTATTATTGACTGTATTGCTTATGCTATACCCTACGTCCTCATAACTACTTTGTAACAACCAATTTGTACTTCTTAATCCCTTCACCCTTTACACTTATCTCCCCAACCACCCTCCCATATGCAGCCCTCAAAATTTTCTCTGTATCTATGAATTTGTTTCTGTTTTGTTTGTTTACTTTGTTCTTTAGATTCCATATTTAAGTGAAATTATATTGCTTCTGTCTTTCTCTGTCTTACATACTCCACTCTGCACAATACCTTCCAGGTCCATCCATGCTGCCACTGATGGCAAGAACCCATTCCCTTCCATGGCTGAACAATATTCCATTGTATATACAGAGGGTGCCAAAAAATGTATACCCATTTTAAGAAAGGAAAAAATTGTATTGTGATACTCAATATATACTGAACAAAAGATGAATACATGTTTGACTTCTGCAATTACAAGAGGTGCTCAAAGTGGTTACGTCCAGATGCTTCTGATTATGGGGAACTACTGCTTGAGCAATATTGACCAAAGTGTCCACTTGTATTGCTGTGCATGCCATTTTCAGTTTCTTCAAGAACACAGGACCATGCATCTCAAACTTATCACATGCAATTGTTAGGCATGTTGGAGGTTCTGTTGCGTACTCAAGCCTCCATTGTTGTACTTCCACAATGTTCTCGAATTTCAAATCCTATTTCAAAATGGTCTTGCATTCCTTGAACGACAACCATGCTTCCGCCATATTCTTTGACTGTCCTGCCTGTCGCCTAAATCCTAGCATTCATTTGATTAACACCATCTTTTGAGCAAACATCATACTATGCATTGCTACTATAATTCAATTCAACTTCAAAAAGTAATACATAGATAACATCTCTCAAAATGTGTATACATGTTTTTGGCACCCCCAGTATGTACCACTTCTTCTTTATCCCTTCATTCATCGACTGACATCCAGGCTGCCTCCACATCTTGGCCATTGTAAACAATGCTGCAGTGAACGTATGGATGCACATTTCCCCTCAAAGTAGCATTTGAGTTTCTTTGGATAAATAGAAGTACGATTACTGGGTCCTTCTTTGTGTCTTGTTGTAGCCTTTCTTGTAAAATTTATGGCATAAGTATTGCTACCCCAACTTTTTTTTTCCATTTCTATTTTCATGAAATATTTCTTTTCCATCTTTTTACTCTGTCTGCGTGTGTCTTTCAATCTGAAGTGAGTCTCCTGTAAGCAGCATATGTAAGGGTTTTGTTTTCTTATCCATTCATCCATCCTATCTTTTGATTGGGTTAGGTTTTTCATCTAAGGGTACTCCTTAGTTTGAAACATTTGTTGATTTTACTTAAAAAAATGTAGTTGCTTTCTTTCTTCTTTTTATTTTTTGGAGTATCTTTTCCCCCCGTTTTTCACATTAATGGCAGCCTGGCAGCCATGCCATGCCATTGTTTCTCAGTTTCTTTCCCTCTCCTAGCAGCATTTGCCCTATTTTGACTGCCCTACTCACCCTTCAACACATTTGTGGGCAAAAATGTTGATGATAAGCCTTTCCTTCCCCATGCCCCGCTCAATCCTTGGGGTTATTTCTAGGATGAGAAAGGGGAAGTGTCAACTTACACTATCGTCTTTAAACTAGACATCTAAGGATTGTATCATGCAAAATGTTTTTACTTTAATAAACTAAGTATGGCACATATCTCTAAATTGATGATAGTAGATTTCCCCTTCTCTATGCATTGGTTATTTTGCAGTTAGGTTCTGGGAATGATATTGAATTGCCATTTTTGACTCTTAAAGGCATCCACCAAACATTTTTTTTCTCAATAGATGCTATTGAATAGGTAAAACACACAATTGTACCCCAATTAAAAAACTATAGAAGATATACAGTAAGAGCTATGTTTCCTTCCAGTCTCTCAGATCACCTTCTAACTCTCCTGTAGAGCTAACAGTTCTTACCAGTTTCTTTTCTGTCTTTGGAGAGAGATTTCTAGGTAAAAACAAATATGAATTTATATGTGTATTCAAATGTTTCTCCATTTTTATTCAAATGTTTTTGCCTTTCCTTTTTCACGTAACATTATCTTGGAGATAATTATTTTATCAAAACATATATAGCTACCCTGTTCTAATATCTGCATAGTATACCACTGTAAAAAATGTATCCCAAGCGTTTAAACTTCTTGCTATGGATGGACATTAAAACAATTTTTTTTTTGCTTATGACCACTCCACAATAAGTATCCTTATATGTAAGCCTTTGTGCTCATGTTTGAGTATGTCTCTAAGAAAAATCAGTAGATATATAATTAGAAGGTTGGTTTATTCTTGAATCTCATGTTTCCTCAAATGCCATCTTTCAGAGAAACCATCCCTAACCACTCAATCTACCATAGCCACCCAATGTTTCCTTTCCCCTTTATCTTTTTTATATATATTTTTATTATAGAAATTGTAAACATATAAAGTGTAGAATGAGCAGCAGTGTAATGAACCCTCTATGTACCCATCACTCATCTTTATCAATTAACATTATTTTCCAGTCTTGTTTCATCTCTTTCCTTTTCCCATACCCACTTTTTCCTTAAGTACTTTAAAGCAAATTCCAGATATAATGCCATTTTACCTATTCATTAGTATCTCTAACAGATAAGGACCTATTTAAAAAAAAGTATATTACCTCTATTCTATTGTTAAATCTAACAAAATCAACTGCATTTTCTTGATCTCATGTAGTACCTATACCATATTTTCCTGTTTGAGTCAAACAGGCACTTTCACATTTTTGCTTGAATCATAATCAAGCAAAACCTTCATGTTTGCTCGATGTTTTTCTTTCAATTTATAAGTTCCCTTATTCCCCTTTTTTATGCCTTTTATTCCCCTCTGGGAGTAACAATATATAATCATGTGTAGGATTCTCTAAATTCTGGATTTGATTGCCTGTTTCTTCCTTGTGGTGGATTATAAAATATTTATCTGATCCTTGTATTTCATATAACTGATAGTGTCAGTTTCAGGTTCAGTTTCCTTGGGAAGAATATTTCCTAAATGGTGGAGTGTACATCCTCTTGCACCTTAGTAGAAGCCACTCTTACTTGTCTCCCTTGTACTGATGTTGGTGTTCTCAGCTTTATCTGAAAATTATGAAGTTAGCCATTGACGTTTCCCGGATTGGTAGCAAAATGATTCTGTGATTCATTTTGTAATGAATTGCTGAATAAAAAGTGGTGGTATTTTCTATTTTTATGGATTTCCTAACGTTCCCTAACTAATTTTTACATTAAGTAGCAGCTGAGGAAAAAAAAATTACTATTTCTAGATATAGATACATTTTTTTTTAAACCTAGATGTTACCCATGATTTTTAAATAATATTTTTATAAGAACTTTTGAAGTCAATTACTATTCAAATTGATTAAAAATGTATCCTAAATAACTGCATGATCTTTCTTAAAATTTGTTTTTCTATGTGTAGGTATTTGAGACACCAAGAAAGTCTCTAAACTTTTAGGATGTTTTATAAAATCTGCTTTTTATTGTTTCTCTTCATGTAGGTTATTAAGTATGGTATGCTGTGATCTAGACACTCTTCTTCTGTTAGAGGCTCAGTATCAAGTATCTGAAATACTACTAAATGCTCAAGAAGAAAATATCTTAGAGACCTCAGAGAGCCACAGGTAAGAAAAAAATAAAAATAAATATAAGTTTATTAAGACATGATAACACAGTTTTTTTTACAGACTCTCTGTATAATTTGTTTAATGTTTCTTTACTACCTGAATTCAATAGGTTTAAATAACAGAGTAATAAGCAATGAAAGTTAAGTGTCACAGTTAGAAACTTTGTGATAGATGCTCTTGGGGAGTACTTGCAGAGTAGTACTTCCTAAGTTTTTGTTTAATTTAGTTTTTTAGTTTTTTTTTTTTTTTGTAAGCCTTAACTTTTTAATAGTTCCATGAAGTTGTATCACCTTTAAATTCAGGCTGCATGTGTAAGATGATCCATTAAATAAAATGTTTGATTTTGTGTCCCTTGTAGAGGATCTCTCCTCCATTCTCTTAATTACGTTAGTTCATAGTCATAAATTCTGATTATTGCAAAATGAGGTTATGGTCATATCTTGATGATTTCTTTCTATTAATATATCACTTTTGTCATTACCTCAGTTTTGGCTTACATTTATTGAATGCCCATTTACTAGCTGGCATTGTTTTCGTGTCTAATTTTTAAGAAAATGTGCCTCCATCATAGCTCGGTTTTGCAAAATTATAAAAGATAAGGCACATTACTGGGTACTTTACGTTTGATATAGGATAATATTAACAGCTGCAGGAAGTGTGGAGGCTGCTTAAGAGCAATGTTTAGATTTTGAATTCAGGGCACTATGTCTAGAACTTACAGGAACATTAACTAAAAATGTGATAAAGTCATTGTGAAAATAATGCATGTCGTAATCCCATTTCTTTAAATGTAGTCATATTTGTCAAAGAAATATTCCTTTAATAATCTCTTTCCTCTCATTATCTCAATTATATCTCCATCAATTCTTTGCTCTAACAAAGAAAGCTATAAGATAGAGTGAATCTACCATGTTTCCCCCAAAATAAGACTAGATCTTATATTAAGGTTTGCTCCAAAAGACTATTCAAATTGATTAAAAATGTTAATCAATTTGATTAAAAATGTTAATCATTAGGGCTTATGTTCAGGGGATGTCATCCTGAAAAATTATGCTAGGGCTTATTTTCCCATTAGGTCTTATTTTGGGGAAAACACGGTAGATTGATAATCTATTTTCCAAACTTTTCTATAGAAAATTATCTGCCTTTTTTCTTTAGATTCCACTGACTTGATTTTAAAACTAAATTATCTCCAATTATAGAGATAACAAAATTGATATATCATTTTTCAGGGATTTTATAATTGATGGCTTATCGGTAGAAAGAAACCATGTTCTTGTTAGAATAAATCTTATTGGTGGGCCAATGGAACGGATTTTGCCTCCCAGGACACTGGAAAAGGTGAGTGGGGTATAGAGGAGGGGGGATTTTTTTTGATATATTTTGAAGCAAGGTAGCCAACTCAGGTGACACTAAACAGCAACTACTAGATGTCCAAATCACAGAGTTGAACTTTTATTACGAGAAAAACTTTAGAATGCAAGGAAACACTTTCCAAAAAAAGTGGTATTCTTCATGGCAAGGGGTTATGAGTGCTGGTTTGCATTGCAGAGTAGGGTATTTAATTAAAAAGTTGTCATTTTCCTCATGTCTGAATTTTTTTTACTTTTGATGTCTTTCTCTTTCATGACACCTAAATTTTATTAGATTACTATATTTTTTAGTATTTAGTTGACAATATTGTGTACCTCTCTTTCCAATAGTTTGGTTTTCTCTTCAAGGGTTTAGTGATTTTTATTGCTATTGTTATTGCCATTAAGTACATTTTGCTTTGGTTGTCATTCTGGGACAGATGAGATAGAAATGATTGACAGCACAAGAGAAACAGTTTTGTAAGCAACATAGGAAATGCAGGCTTCTTTTGAAGACCATAATTTTCCAATCATGAAAAAAATACTAAAGCCTTGATTACCAATCCTAGTTACGAGTACAAGTTACCATATGTTTTTGTCTTCAGTACTTATTTAATACTGTTTCTATTACATTTCATATAGTTATTATTCATTAGAGCACTGAATTGTAATATCACATAGTTTTTCATTAGGCTACAATTCTAAAATGTTTATGAAACAAAAGCCAAATTCAGTGAATGATATTTCAGAAAGCCTTAAGATTCAATAATATTTTAAACTGTTATACTTCCTAAAGTTATCTGTCTTGCTTCTTTTTTAGGGTAATGATCCATATCCTTGGCCAATGTTTTCATCATATCCTTTACCAAACTGCTATCTGTCAGAAGTTCCAAGAAATGCTGATCTAAAGCAAGGTGAAATATTCGCCATTAAATGTCATGTTATTTTGTTGCCTTTTTTTATAATTTGAAGAATTATTAAGAAGAGAGATAAATGCTATTTTTCACTCAGTTTGTATACTGGGTACAATACACCAATTTCTTTGTAATCTTTATTTTTTTTTTAGGTTTCATACTAAGTTAATATTTGTGTGATGCCAAATAATTTTTATCAGAATTTCTCTCTTTTTTTTTTGTTTTGAAAAAGGAATTGTTTTTGATGAATTAATTCTAGGTGTAGAACTTGATTCAACAAAGAAATGTTATTTATTACTGTGCCATATATAAGTCCTGCGTGCTCAAGACTTGAAATATAAACATAATACAAACTATATAAATATAATCAAATAAAAAATTTAGGTATCCACCTTAGAGGAGTTCATGAACATTTAGAACATACATTCAAGTAATCAGATAATTTAATAGGAGCTAAATAGACAAATTATATCCTGGAAAACTTAGAGAACATACTTAGAATAACACAGAAGTATGATACCCTTCCAAAGAAAAGTATGTTTAAACCAAGTCATGAAGTATAAATATGTGTTTTCTGGGTGATAGAATTATATTTTGAACTAAAGAAACAATAGAGGCTAGGGGAAGCAAATTATATACAAAGAACTGTGAGTAGTTCAAAGATGACTGAGATTTGGAATGTGAGGGCAGAGAAGACCAGACAGGTAAACTAAGTTGAGACATAAGGCTAGTGTAGTTGGAGTTCAAGTGTTTAGACCTTTCCATAAAAGCAATGAAAATTCAGTTTTTTATATACTAGAGAATTCTAATTTAAAATGTGAATATATATGATCAAACTATTCATTAATTTGTTAAGTTAAATCTTATATCAACATGAATTCCTTTATAATACCATCAACCTTGCATTGGAAAGAAATAACATAAGATTGATTTCACAAAGGTTATATTCTGGAGTGATTGTAAAAAAAAGAAGATTTTTTTCCTTCTTTGTGAGGCTTTATATGTCACTTTTCCCTACATTTATTTGACTTAAAGCAATTATTAGAGCCAATCAATTGATATACATGGTTTTTGTTTTTATCTAGTGTTTGAGATATATATCATAATACCTCACCTAGGGTTCAGGGAAAGAGAAAAAGCATGGAGAAGCTTTTAAACATTTTAATGTTTGTCTTTATAACACACTTGAAAAATTTTGCCTTTGTGTTTTTCTCTGGTGTGACCTAATCTATTGCTTTTAGAGATGTGGGAGTGATAATTAAGTTTTTTTTTAAAGAAGAGAATCTTGAGAGAATATCATTGTGGGCCTTTTTCCCACTAACTCATTTTTCAGTGAACCCAAACTGTTCTCAATCTCTTAGTCTCATGTTTTCCTTTCTTTATTCTTCTGAATCAGTCTTTATATTTTCTCATTCTTGTTTTCGGTTTCATAATTCATTTGCTCACTCATTCCTTTATTTAACATGTTTCTTGAGAGCTGATCATCAGGTGTTTCACTAGGCATTGGAGGTAAGGTAACGTATAACACATGGTCCATTCTTGGTGCCTCAGCCCTTTTCTTTGTTACGATATAACAGTAGTTCTGCTAAACTTCTCTTGGAAACAAATTGTACTTTATTAGTTTTGTTTTAAAAGCAATTTCATTATCTGTCTGATTGTGTTACTCCCACATTTGATCTTTTATTTCTCAATAGTTTGGTAAAAAAAATCTGCCTTATTTAAAACTGAACAAAGCAGACAGAAATCAAAAAGTAAGATTAAATAGACACTTACCTGAGAAGAAAAAAAATGTATACCATCAATTCCTAGGATTCAGTGCTCAGAGGAGTGTGATTTTACTCCCTGCTCTACTCTTATAAGTGATGTAAAAAAAGGAGTAATGATAGCTTCTCTGTCTAGTGCAGAAGATAACTGCAGAATGGTTATTAATCTCAATGGGCCCGTAATGCTGCCAGGCAGTCATATAGTGTGCCCCAGGTCCATTTACTCTCCTAGTCTCTAGATGACTGTTTTCAAATCTTCTCTCATCAAATCTTCCTCACCTCTTCCCATCCCTCCTGTCAGATGGTAACTTTGCCTGATGAAACAGAAACAGAAAACAGTTTCCATGTGCTTTTGATATATATATATATATATATATATATATATATATATATATATATATATATATGGAGCACATGGAAATATATGTGTGTGTGTGTGTATACATATATATACATACATATATATGTGTGTGTGTATATATATATATATATATATATATATATATATATGATAAGTCCCTTATCAGAGGCATTGTTTAATTGGATCGTTTGTTTTTTTCGTTGTTGAGTTGTATGAGTTCCTTATATATTTTGGATATTAGTCCCTTATCAGAGGTGTTGTTTGCAAAAATCTTCTCCCATTTGGTTGGTTGACTCTTTATTTTGTCGATAGTTTTTTTTGCTATGCAGAAACTTTTTAGTTTGATATAGTTGCATTCATTTATTTTAGCTTTTACTTCCCTTGCCTTTGGAGTCAAATTCATAAAATGTTCTTTGAACCCACGGTCCATAAGTTTAGTACCTATGTTTTCTTCAATGCAAATGGAAGAGGGGAAGTTATCCTGGATGCCACAGAAATACAAAGGCTCATCCAAGAATACTATAAAGGACCAAATTCAATAACCTAGAAGAAATGGACAAGTTCTTAGAAACATATAGCCTTCCTAGGCTGAATCATGAAGAAATGGAAAATCTAAACAGACCGATCACCAGTAAGGAAATTGAATCAGTCATCCAAAACCTTCCCAAAAGCAAAAGTCCGGGACCAGATGGCTTCACTAGTGAATTCTACCAAACACTCAAAGAGGATCTAATACCTGCCCTCTCAAACTTTTCCAAAAAATTGAAGAAGAGACAATACTCCCTAACTCACTTTATGAGACTAGCATTACCCTGATACCAAAACCTTGTAAGGATAGCACAGAAAAAGAAAATTACAGATCAATATCTCTGATGAATATAGAAGCAAAAATCCTAAACAAAATACTAGCAAATCGAATGCAACAATGCATTAAAAAGATTATTCATCAGGACTAAGTGGGGTTCATCCCAGGGGCACAAGGATGGTTCAACATACACAAATTGATCAATGTGATACACCACATAAACAAAATAAAGGACAAAAATCACATAATTATATCAATAGATTCAGAAAAAGCGTTTGACAAGATACAACATCCATTTATGATTAAAACTTAGTAAAATAGGTATAGAAGTAAAATACCTTAACATAATAAAGGCCATATATGACAAACCCTCAGCTAATACCATAATTAATGGTGAAAAACTGAAGCCGTTTGCTCTACGTTCAGGAACACGACAGGGCTGTCCCTTATCACCTCTGCTTTCCAATATAGTGTTGGAAGTCCTCGCCAGAGCAATCAGGCAAGAGAAAGATATTGCTTGTAACAGTTCTTTTTCTTTCTTTCCTTTTTTGGATTTTTAAAATTGTTTTTAGGGCCAGGTGAGAATCTCTACTATAGCTTTTCCATAGCCTAAAAGAATGCAGTTAATTCTTCTACATTTAAAATATCTTCTGTTGAATTCACACTCCCTGCACTACAATCCCATTTCTGTCTTTTTACTGAAAAATTCCTTGAAGGAATTGTCGAATCTTGGTATGTCAGTTACTTTCTTTCCATTTTCTCATGAAGCTACTCAGGCTCTCACCCCTACCATTCCACCATGATTAAATCCCCCTGGTCAGATCTCAGCCCTCGTCCTATTAGACCTAGCATTACCATGTAACAATTTTGATCCCTTCCTTTTTTTTGGAACACTTTCTTACATTGGCTTTCAGAAAACACATTCTCTGATTTTCCTCCTGCGTTTTTTGGCAAATTCTTCTTTGTCTCCTTTGTTGGATCTTTCATCTCTCTCCAACTTCTAAACTTTGGAGTGCCCCAGGCCTCAGTTCTCAGTTGTCTTCTTTTTTTTCTAGCTGCACTTACTCTTGGGAGGAAGTCATCTAGTCTCATGACTAAAATACTGTCCAGCATGCTGATGTCTCTTAGATTTATATCTTTAACTCTTATCTTGACCCAGAACTGTGTACTTATATCTATTTGATGCTTCTGCTAGGAAGGTTAATAAGCATATCAAAGTGAGATAAACTCATGATACTCCCTCATAATCTATTCCTTTGGTATTTTTGCTCATTTCAAGAATGGCAACTTCGTGCTCCAAGTTCTTTAGACAATAAACCTGAAGGCGTTCTTTCACTACTCTCTGTCTTTAGACCCCACATCTAATCTGTCAGCATAAGCACATGACTCTACTTATCTGAAATAAACCACTTTCACTCATCCACTACCACCCTCATCTCTCACCTGTATTATTGCCGTAACCTGCCAAGTGTTCAGTGTGTTCTCAACACAGCAGCTAGAATAATGCTGTTGAAATATGGGTTGGATCACATTACTCCTCTAATTGAAACCCTCCAGTAGAAACCATGTAGCCTACAAGGTCCAGCACATTTGTGACTTTCTTCCTATCACATGGTCTCTTTTAGTTTATTATAATTCCAAGCCTCTTTAATTAATTCCACATTTTCCCAAGGTGTTGGACAGCAACTTCTATTGTCTTTCTGTCCCTAAAACACAAGTGTTTGCGTAAAACAAATCTTCTCAATTTAACAGCAATACCTAATAATTTATCCTAATAATAGTTGTCCTGGGTTTACTATGGTTCTTATTAAGCAGGAGATCTAGGCAGGAGTGGATAGCCCAGGAGGACATCAGGAATGGATTTTTACATAGGTACCTTCTGAATCAAATATGAGTAAAATGTATGCCATTCTCATATTGCTGGTGTGTCACTGATCCTATACTCATAGTGGGATGGCAGAAAATGAAAGAAAATTAGAAGCATGTCTGGCTTTTTGTTGTACTGAAGAGAGTATAGTGATGATGTCTCTGAAAACTGAATGAGAAAAATGGAGCCAAAGGTATTCCTAGCAGGTATAAAGGTAGCTTCAAAGTAATGTTTCTGGTTAAATACAGTTCAATAAATTAAACATTAACTGTGTACCTTTAAAATACTGTGTTTAAGCTAGTAATATTTTAAGATGCACATTGCTATTTTAAAGGCAAGAGTTCATATACTTTCCATTTTAGTTTTTTGATTCGGAAGAAATGACTTACTAATTCTGATAGGTGTTATTTTAGTTGTCATTTGCACTGCAACATTTCATTGTTGTGGAAAAAAATCACTTCAGCTGTGTGCACATGGTGACATCGTCCTCATTTGTCTTCTAGATTTATCTTCCTTGCTACAGTTAGCATCTCCTCATCTCTTAAATTGCCTCTTGTTAGCTCATTGGCACCAGTGTTAGCTATTAGATGATTTATCTTCATCTGTAAATAAGACTCTTGAGACATCATCTGCTTCATTTTTCTTCACATGTTTTTAGGGTCACCGTATTATAATGTAAAAGCCCTTTAAAAGCTACTAATTAATATCTCTGTGTGTATGTATATTTATACATATATTTGTGTATATATATATATATATATGTATACATGTGTATGCATGTACGTATGTGCCTATGTGCATATGCCACATATAAATCATACATACATGTATAATCGTAAATCATCTTACACACGTGAGAAAATTCCCTACCATGTGGTAGAAATAACTTCTACTCAGAATGTCATCTCTCTGTTTTGTGAGTTTAGATAAGTAAGAATAGATATGTTAGTGCAGGAACTTATTGTTATCTGTGCAGAAGATAAGAAAGAGGAAAGGGGAATGTAGAAAAGAGAGTTGTATAATGGTTGAAAGCATGTGCTGGTGACATGTCAGGAGCTGTCAACATAATTTACTGGAGATTGGCTCATAATGCCTTTCCTATAGGAATCAGGAAGATTGTGACATAGCAGTCTGCTTTGATCTAACCTAAAATTAGATCTCCCAAGAGTTATTGTTACACCCCTAATTGGCTACATTCAGTTTTGGTGTGTTCAGGATGAGGATTTGCTTCTCTAAGGAGGAAGGGAAATCCAGTGTTTCCATACTGAGGAATTGGATAGCATGTTCTGGTCCTTAGAAGCATCAGAGAGACATAGCTCAATAAAATGAGGCATTTGCTCTTTCTAACTTCTCTTTCCACCATCCTATATTCATTTTTTATAATCCTTAGTCAGGCTGCATTATAAAATAATCAGCAATCTAGATTACACCTGTGTCCTATAAATCTTACTGCAGTTGCCCCTGTATACCTGTGGGGAGATTGGTTCCAGGATCCCCCACAGATACCAAAATCCTTAAATCTATTAGTCAGCCCTTCCTGTGTGTGGATTCCTCATCTGCAGGTACGCAAATATGGAAGACCGATTGTACTGTGAAGTTTCTCTCTTTATCAAGAAACCATTTGAATTTATATTTGCTCAGCTATAGGTGTTATCTTCAAAGTGGAGAGCAGTAAGGTTTTTGTTTTTTGTTTTTTGTTTTGTTTTTTTTGTCATTGTATGTTTCTAGTACTCCTTACAGGGCTAACAGAAGAGCAGAAGCATAGCACTAATTCACAAGGTCACTGGCATCCAGGCCACTTAGCATTGATTGCCTTTCTTTGACCTTAGAAATTTAAATGGCTACTCACTGAAAGTTTCAATCATATTAGTAACTCCTACTGCAGGTGAATTCTCAGTGTTCCTAGGAACTCCTCAATAGTCACTTTTTACCTGTACGTCCCTCCAGAGGCCCTTCCTGAAAGTTCACCTCCGTGGGAATTTTTATGTGAACAGAGAGTGACAGCTAATATGAGCCATCTATATAAACAAATGCATCACTTTCCATTCTTTTATCTCCATATTCTGTCCTTTCTCTCTTTCTATAGTAACTATTCCACAGTCTTTGTAAACCATATATGTCTTTTTTTATTTTTTTAAAACAGCTTTATTGAGATAAAATTGACATGCTTCACCCATTTAAAGTGTACAGTTCTCTGGCTTTCAGTATATTCATAGATTATGTGCAACCATCATCACAGGCAATTTTGGAACATTTTCATCACCTCAAAAAGTAACGCAGCACCCTCTTTACCCCCTTCCCTGATCCAGCGCTAAGCACTAATCTACATTCTTTCTTGAGAGACTTCTTTAGTCTGGACTTTTATATGAATGGATTAATATAGTGTGCAGTATTTTTTGACTGGTTTATTTTCCTTGGCATAATGTTTTCAAGGTTCATCCATGTTGTAGAATGTGTAAGTAGTGCTTTCCTTTAAGGATCAAATAATATTCCATTTTATGGCTAGAACACTGTTTATATTATACATTTGTCTGCTGATGGACCCTGGGGTTGTTTCCACCTTTTGGCTGTTATAAATAGTGTTGCTATAAACATTTCTGTACAAGTTTCTGCAAGAGCATATGTTTTCATTTATTTAGAGTATATGCCTAGGAGTGGAATAAATGAATTATATAGTAATTCTTTATTTAGTAGTTTGAGGAACTGCTTCTAAAATAGCTGCACCACCATTTTACGTTCTCACCAGCAGGGTAAGAGAGTTCTGTGTTCTCTACATCATCGTTTGCTGTGATCTGATTTTTGATCCTAGCCATGCTAGTGGATGTGAAGTGTTGTCTCTTTGTGGTTTTGATGTGCATTTCCCTGATGTCTAATAATGATGAGCATCATCTTCATATTCTTATTGGCCATTTGTTTATCTTCCTTAAAGAAATGGCTGTTTAGATCCCTTCCTCATTTTTAAATTGGGTCATTTGCCTTTTTATTATTGAGTGGTAAGAGTTCTTTGTATATTCTAGATATATATCCCTTGTCAGGTATATGATTTGGAAACTTCCTTCATGTCTTAAAATACATTAAGTTTATGCCTTTGGATGTTTGCTCTTAATGTTCCCTATTTCAGGAATACTAATTTCTACTTTTCATCAGTTAGTTCCTTCTAAACCTTTTAAGCTTGATATACATGTTTACTTCAGTGATGTTACCTACTAACATTATCTAAAATATACTTCTTTCCTTGCTTATCACTCTCTGGTTCCCTGTTTATTTCTCTAACAACACTTACACCTTACTATGAGGTTACATATTTACTTGTTCACTGTCTGATGGCCTAGAGTGTAATCTTCATGAGACAAAGATGCTGTCTGCCTTAGGTAGTAGGTAATAATAAATATTTATTGAATGAGCAGATGAATCAATATTGGCTTGCTTCTCCCTTTATTTTTCCCATCATCAAACTCTGTCTTTCATATCTTTGTCAGTTTGCACTGGGAATTCCTTCCAGGCTAATGTGAAGTAAGTTTAGGAATTTTTACTCATACCTGAAAAAACCTCTTATCTGATTTATTTTTTAGAGTTTGAATAGCTTTGCAGTCGGAAAGTTCATTGAGCTTGACTTCTACATGTAGTTTTTATCATTTCCAAAGTGGTGCTTTTACGTTTTCATAGAACATAAAAGGCATGCCTCATTAGCATTACATCTCATTTTTTTCACAATTGAAAAAAATAACCAAAAAAAAAAATACACAGCCTTTATCCTGTGAATAGTTTAAATTTAATCTTTCATAGCTTCAGCATCTTAAATTCACTGCTTCCCTACTGCATTTCTACTTATCTGATAGGAAATTGATTTTCTGCCTGGCAAAACATTCTCTTTCAAATACTCTATAAAAGAGTAAGTTCCATGGTAATAATTCCCTTTTAATTGAATGCACCTAATAATATTAAAATCTTTGCAGTCAGATTGTTTAGATATTTTTAATTGGATATCTTTAGATGACATTCCTATTTGAGAAAACATTATTTTGAAGTTCATGTTACATGAGATATAAATATGTCTCTATAGTTTTGTGGGGTTTTTTTTCCTCAACATGAGTAGATTTTCTACCTATATGTTAAATAAGAAAAGGAAGGAGGATATCATACAAAATTGAAGCAAATTACAATTAGAACTTGCTTTTCATAGTTTGTAAATTTTCAGTCCTGAATGAAGTCAGTATAAAATACGTGTTTAATCATTAGGTTGCATGTATTGATTAAATGTCTGCGAGAACCATATTATG
Source organism: Rhinolophus hipposideros (assembly GCF_964194185.1). NCBI lineage: Eukaryota > Metazoa > Chordata > Mammalia > Chiroptera > Rhinolophidae > Rhinolophus > Rhinolophus hipposideros. The sequence goes on from NC_138049.1 coordinate 37,811,248, forward strand.
TTCTTAGATGAGGACCATGAATCTTAGCCACTATATTAAATTTATATTATTTGCATAAATGTGGTACTTTGTGAAAGCACAAGGGAAAATTCAAACCATTGCAATATTTAGGTATTAATATTGGAGTGATGGAAAAGACTTTTGATGGTATTATATATTAGCTTATTTTGAATATTTTACAATTGCAGATTACTGTTTATAAAACAGTTAGTCATTGCAGTGTATTTTGGTCAATAAGGAAACACTTATTAATAGATAAAGTTTCTAAATTAGAGGTGGAGCTGAAGAACAAGAATACCATATTCTGTGTTTCTGGAGTTATGCAGTTTTCAGTGAATGAGCAAGAAAGTCTATAGGTTTTGTAGTTACATTCTTATGATGCCAACATATTTTATCCTAGTTCTCAAGACATGCTGATATTACTTTAAAGTGTGTGCTTTAAAATATGTTGAAATTTAGCCAGTTTAATTATAAATACTATTATTTTGTCATTGGAATAATATCCTTATTCTAACAAGACAATTTTCATTTATTTTGATTTTAATAAATTTTCATGCCCTTAACTGGGTTTAAGTCTCTTCCCTGATGCTGCATCTTGGATAATTTCACTGATGCTGACACTTAGATAATTTCTGTCTTTTCAGACATTAAATCCATGTCCATGTCCTGATGAATTATTGTATCTTTTTAATTTGCAAATGGGATGACAATCCTAACAGTATAGATTATACAATCCTAATAATACAGATTCAGAACTGAAAACTATCTACATAGTATGTAGAAATAAACCAGAGAAGAAAGGGGAGAATGAAATGACATAATGACAAGTACATTTTAATAAAATAATGAAAATTGCCCAATTAACAGATGAATACTGGAATTAACAGATGAAGACTGGATTGGATTGCCTTCATTTCTAGTCTGATAAATTATTTAGGATTTAGGATTATCATAGAATCTCATAGGAAAAACCATGGAAGTGCTTTGAAAAATAGTATGGTACTATATAAAATGTAATGTAACATGATGACAGATACTGTTGTTTGTTCTGATTTTAAAAGCCATTTCTGTTATGTCTTGAACATATAGCCAGTCTGTAAATATTTTTGGTGAAGAATTCTCCCTTTTATCAAACATTTCTCTAGGCCTTCATGTTGAGTCAGACATTTTCTCATTCTTTTTTCTTATTATTCCTAACCTATTCCTAACCTTGGAATTAACATTTAGTCTCTGTAGATAAAGGTAAAGGTAAAGGTGAATTTTATGTGACATCATCCTGTTAACTGAGGAAACTGGGAATCTGAAATTATGGTTGCCAATTACTCGCCAATGTAGTAAATTTTGAACTGTAGCTGTTGTGATCACTTTACTCCTCTAAGCTGTTGAGATACATAGTTGAAAAATCAAAATCAAAATAAGTATTGTTTTTTCAATAGTAAAACTTCTTATTTTCATGTTCTTTTTACTTTTATGTTAGAAATAGGAACATCTATGGCAATCAGGGGAAATAGATCACCTGCTAGTTTAGATGCAGGTGATAAGGGAAGAGTAATTTGTCATTTTTTAAAAACTCCTCATTGATTTCTCCTATACTAAATGCTTAATTGTGGCATGTTAAATAAAAGTGAAAGTGATATAATTCCAAAGTGAGGAATAATCTATATAACATACAGATTTCATGTGTTAAGAACTCACAGTTGTTCAAACAAAATAAAGATGTGTAAGAATGTAGATACTCCCAAATACAGAGAGGTACAGAGAACTAGTATAGAGAATTTAAGCATATTTCCAATTGCTTCTTGGGTGTGTAGAATATCAACCACTCCAAAGTCTAACCTTGTTTATTATAATAAGAGTAAACTGAAATGAGTATGTTAATGTTCATGGGAGAAGAGAAGAAATGGAAAGCAAATATTCCACAGATAAGCTTCAGGATAAGAGAGAAAGGTGACCATCTAGAGCAGGGGTGTCCAAACTGCGGCCCGCGGGCCAACTGCGGCCCATGATCCATTGTTAATTGGCCCGCAACAAATTCCAAAACTATATTTAGTTTACTTGAATAAATCAGGTAAGGCAATACGTACTTCACCTCGAGTGAGTGGCCCGGCTGTTTGTGTATTTTACCGCATATGGCCCTTGGTGAAAAAGATTGAAAAAAGTTTGGACACCCCTGGTCTAAATGAAGCCTTGGCATCTGTTGCTAATTAGTTTATGTTTATAAAATCTCCCATTTATTTTGTTTCTTTTGCAGCATCTGTTTTGATATTCTGTATAAGGTGGGCACTGACATCCTAGGAAAGAAGTACTAGAAGTTTTCTGTGTAAAAAAAAAAAAAATTTGAATTTATATTGAACTTACATTTTCCCTCCCCTTGAAATTGAGGCTCTGTCTTTTTACATTACCTATAATAATCTTATCGATATAATTTTCTACATAACAGTATTTTGAGAAACAAATTGTACAATATCCTCAAGTATGAAAAGATTATAGTTCTCACGGTAATAGAGAGTTTCAGAGGTTAGGTATGAAATATTGTCAGCTATGACTGGTGAATTTTGTAAACCCAGAACTTGATATTTCTTTTTCCCCCCATTCACTCAGTGGTAGTAAGGAATGAGTTTTAAAAAGATTTTTTACTTGCTCTTCTAATTTTTCATAGTTGCCTATAAATCATCGTGGTCTGAAGGAACGTAGAGAAGAGTACACCCTTCTTTTGTCATACTCCCTAGATACACCAAACCTTTCTTGGGAAAACAAAAAGGGCACTTTTCCATGGTAACTGCGTCATCGCTAGCTATATAATGGATATACTGAGACCTAATTTATTGTACTATACTGTTTCTAAAAATAGTAAGTATGGTTAGAAGTATGTGAAAATGGTTCCGGGCAACGAAGTGACTATTAAGAAGTAGGTAACCAGATGCAAAGGTCACAAAACAGTCCGTTTGTCATAAAGTAAGATGCAGCTGGGGCTTTTCAACCAGATCAGAACAAAAGTGTATCTTTTTCTCAGAAGAGAATTCCACAAGGTTAAGGCATGAAACAAAGAAAACATGGTATTTTGCAGTCTGATTAAACACCTGATGCTGCAGCAGAGGCTGAGAATATTATTGGCCAGATCTAGTGTTCAGGTGGTCTTTTGAAACTAGCCATGTGTAGCTGTCATAGCTGTCCAGATAAAGGCACTGTCCCAGATAACCTGCGGAACAAGTTTAAGGTCACTAATGTGGATGGTGATGGGAAAGAGTTAGGTTCTGGCATAATGGAACTTGCAGACACAGACCTGACTTTCTACACTTGCAAACGTACTCGGTGAAATGGCACTAACTCTGCCTGCAAATCTATACTTCTAAATTGAATCTCTTTTCAATTGAAAGTGGTCCACAGTGTCAAACTAAACAAAGAATCTTTGCCTTTAAGTGTGCCCATGCAGAAGAAGTATTTAACGTGTTGCAAGAGATTATGCAAAATAATAGTATAAATGTGGTGGAAAGGAGTAACCACCAGTCAGAATTGGAAGTCCCCAGACCACCTTGAATACCTACAGCTCCAGGGTTTGCTGCTCAGAGCTTACCTGCTGGATGTCCCCGATATGGAGATGCTTCATCCCATCCTCAAAGCAGATGTCCTTCTGAAGCACACCTGTTTCATTAGGTGAAGAATCTACACACCGTTTGCTTCTGGTTGAGAAACAAGTACATACCTGTGTCAATGCTACAGGTATGCTTGAAGAGTGGAAAAATTGCACAAGTGTGCATATCCCATTGGAGGCGAGGATTTCTAATGCTGAAAGGAACACACCAAAAGAAGAACCAAGTAGTACTGAGGACAGGGACCCTCAGATTTTTCTTGAACCCAAAGGAGTTAGATTTGTCTTAGGACCAACCCCTATTCAAAGCAATTAATGAAAAAAAGAGAAACTAGAGAAGCTTGGAAGAGATCAAGTCAGTGGAAGAGGTGCAAATAACAGAACAAGACACTGGATGTGACAATGATGAACGAAGAGAAGCACCCTCTGTTAACAAACTGGTGTATGAAAATATAAATGGGTTGCGTACCCCTAGTGCCTTGGGGGTCAGGAGAGGTCGACTGACATCTGCCAGTACCTCAGATACCCAGAATATAAACAACTCAGCTCAGAAGAACTGCATCATTAAACTATGAAAATTTACCATCTTTGCCTCGGGTGTGGGAAGCCTACAAGCTAAATGGTGATGAGAATAACAGTATAGGACCAAAGACACCCATCTCTAAACGGCTACCATAATAATTTAGATCCAGTGCATAACTATGTGAATACAGAGAATGTAACAGTGCCAGAAAATGTTCACAAAACATAATATTCGAGGCTTTGGTACTATACACTGACAGGTTTTAACTTTGATATCAGACACTGAAGTTTAGAACACAGGCAGCTCAATTATATACAAGTTGACTTGGAAGGTGGCAGTGACTCTTAACAACTGTCAGACTCCAAAAACGTCTCCCACTCCCCTTCCACAGACCCCCACTGGGCTCACAGAGCTGTATGCTGTGATAGACATCGAGATAACTGCTGCTATGTCCAGTCTGCAGAAAGCACTGCCACGCGATGATAGTACGGCTAGGAAAATTAGATATAATAGTACTGACCTGCCCATGTGACCTGCATAGCATTACATTCTTTGCACCCTTGTGAAGTTGTAAGAAATGAAGATGCAAGTGTTTCATTTTCATTTCTAAACACTACTTCTATAGACTGATAAAAAGATTTAAAAAATACATTTCACATGCTTCTTTAAAGGGAATTAATGTAGAGCAGGTGTTCATTAAAGAACACCAATTTTATTATATACTACTCATTACTGTACAGCAGCATTCCCATTTTCACGCTGCCTATTTAAAATGAGTGGAAGTAAGTGACGTGTTGGTTGATTTTTAGTAATATTCTGGACTTAGGCATATCATTCATGTCTAAGTCGGGGTTGGCATTTAAAACACTTTATAAATCCTCTTGATAATGTGCATTGCTAACAGATAACTCTAGGCTTTGAAAGTAGTATTTGTAGCTTCACTATTCATGGTATATAACATGAAGAATCCTTTAGTTCATTAATTACAGGCTTATTGACTTGAGACGAAACGTACGTAAAGGAAATAGAAGTACCACACTTCCTTATATACCAGTCACTTCCTTTGCCTTCAGAGTTACTAGAAAGAGTCCGATGACCGTGAATATGGTTTGCCATTGATGTGTTGAAAGTCAGGAAGCAGACAAGAGTTTCTTTTTCTCATCTCATAACATGATTTGAAGGGCATGCCCAGATATCTTAATCAGGATTACAGTAGGCTTCAGAGTCTGTAGTCTGTCTCATGTTACTTTAACAAAGACATTTGAAAATCTGAACCATGGACTCTTGAAAGTGTCTCTCCTATGGATTATTAACAATAAATAACATTGGTTCTGGAGGCATTTGCGCCATTAGATTGCCACTTCCGCTTTTTCCTTTGATATTTGGGATGTCTTATTTTGTTGCTTATTGTCTTTTTCAATTTAAAATGTTAAAATGTTTGTATTTGTATATAGTTTTATTGGATTATGTGTTTATTGTTGTTTAGTTTGCATTTTTGTCAAATTGTGGTTTTGAAGGTTCATTTGAAACTTCCTGTTATTCTATAACAAGATTGCCTTTGTCCACTACGTATTTATGGTATGTGCTGTTTATTTTTCAAGTTTATAAAAAACATTCTCTCAATTTAAATAAAAATAAACAAAGTGAGTTAAGAAAGGCATTATTCAGTCAATGGATAGAGTATCAACCTGGGTTCTTCCTGGTGAAATATATATAGTTTTACATTAAATTTATTGGGGTGCCATTGGTTAATAAAATTATATAGCTTTCAAGTATACAATTCTGTAATAAATCATCTATATATTGCAATGTGTGTTCACCACCCAGAGTCAGTTCTTCTTCCATCACCATATATTTGACCCCTTTTACCCTCTTTTTCATTTAGCCCTAAGAAGTGAACGTTTGTTTCATCACAGGATTGCACCCAGAAAGCAGCCAGAACTTGATTTGAAGATATATTAATGAGGATTTGAATAATTTATACTTTAAAACACTGTAATGATTACAGTTCTTACAAGTAAATCATTTTATACATGCATATACTTTTAATTAAAGTTTAGTAAGTTCTAATATAGAGTTTATACAAAATTATGACCTATATAACTGGTCGTATTTAATGACACTACTAGGTGTAGAAACTTTTAGTCACTTAGGTAACTTTCAATTATACCACACACATTTAACATACTCATGTGCATATATAATCAATTTTTATATACAATTTTTATATACAAGCATGTACCCATTTAAAGAATACAGTTTTAATTTTTACAGATCTATGCCCACATAACTACCACCATAATCAAAATATAGAACATTTTCATGACCCCATGAAAGTTCCGTTTTGGAATTCCAGTATTGATAATTTACAATTTGGTTAAATATCCACTTTTTTTTGTATTTTTTTTTTCTTTTTACATTAGTTTATTTGGGTGACAAGGGTTGTAAAGTTACGTAGGTTTCAAGTGTACAATTCTGTCATGCATCATCTATATGTCACATTGTGTGCTCACCACTCAGAGTCAGTTTTCCTTCCATCACCATGTATTTGATCCCCTTTACCCTCATCTACCACCTCCTCCCTCCCTACCCTCTGGTAACCACTAAACTGTTGTCTGTATCTATCAGTTTTTGTTTCTTCATTTGTTTGTCTTGTTCCTTTGTTGCTTTCAGTTTTATGTCCCACATATCAGTGAAATCATATGGTTCTCAACTTTTTCTGTCTGATTTATTTATCTTAGCATAATAATCTCAAGATCCATCCATGTGGATCTTGGCACTATTTCAAATGGCACTATTTCATCTTTTCTTATGGCAGAATAGTTTTCCATTGTGTTTGTATTGTTTTTATCCTTAAAAATAGCTGCTTTAAAATCTTTGCTAGTTAGTTATGTCACTTTAGTCCTTTCTATTAATTGATCTATTACTGGTTATGATTCTCATTCTTTCCTTTTATCATGCTAGTGATTTTTCATTGAATATTGGGTATTATTAATTTTACATAGTTGAGTGCTACATTTTGTTGCCTTTCTTTAAAGAGTAATGAACATTTTTTCATATGCAGTTAAGTTACTCTTGGATCAGTTTGCTCTTTCAAGGTTTTACTTTTTCTTTTATTTATTTTTGTTAAAGAGGTTATAGAGTTGCCTTTATTTATGGCTAATTAACTGTATTACTAAGGGGTGACTTTTCTGACTCCTCTGTGGAATACTCTGGTAGTTAAGGAGGGCCCTTCACCCTATTTGGAACTTGGACATCTCTTAGCCCTCTGCATACTCTAGGAATTCTTCATTGTACAGCTCCTGGCTGTTTTTTGTTTTGTTTTGTTTTGTTTTGTTTTGTTTTTCCAGCCTTGTGGAGTTTTCACTCCTCACCTGCACAGCTGATTATTTTGCAACCAACTTGACAAAGAAATAGATTTCTGAAGTTGTTTCTCTGCCAATCCACTCCAGTACTCTGACCCACAGGTCTTAGCTTCCACAGTATGTCTGCAACTTAACTTCTGTCTTTTTATTTCAGCAAGAGTTCTATGGTTGCAGGTGCCTTCAAGAAACAAACTAACAAACAAAATAAACCGAAAAACAGGGCCAATTGGGCAAAGCTTACCTCATTAGTTTCCCTTTTCTTAGACATGGCAGTCCTGTACTGACTAATAGCCAATGTCTGAGAACAGTTTCTTTGATACATTTTATCCAGTTTTTGTGGTGTTGACAGCAGGAGGACAAGTCTGTTCCCAGTTTCTCCATCATGATCAGAAGGAAAACTCTGTTTTTTAATTTTTTGTGTAATTATAAACAGAGAAATTTTGGGAAACGTCGTTCTATGATTCTATGTATCATTCACATTTCTTCTCACATAATCATTAATTTAGAGTTAGTGTATTTTTGTGATACTATTTCTGTGATTCCATTTCCCTTTGCCTCATTTTCTATATACCAGACCGTTTCTGGACTTAACACCATTGTCCTCTCTCTAGATGTTCATACATATTCTATACAAAGTAAGGTAGGAAAAATGTATGGTAGGTGAATTTGGGAGAAGGAGTGGAAAATACTGTATTAGCCTAGTAGTAGGCTGTACTTTCAAGTTAGCCTGTGTTTAGGTATATTCACATTTTCTAATAAGAGCAGTCGGGAGAGACCTTTGGTTGTTTGTCTTGATTTGTGATTGAATAGGTTTGTTCAGATCAGGGGAGATATTTGTAAGTCCATGTGGCAGCAGACCCAGATAATAATGCCTAATTTCCTTGTTTCAGTGCTAACACTGATTTTTTGAACTCTATTTATCTACTTGTATCTACTTTTCAGTTGGCCCCAAATTTGGATTGGGAAATAAAGGAATTATTGTTCCCCTCAAACATAATACCACAGATACACATGTTTTTCAATTAACATTACATCAAATTACTAAATATTTTTAACTTCAAGGAATGCAAATTGGCAAGCTCACACATTGATGGTTGAGGAAAACTTAAATCAGAAGTATACGAAGAATACAAAGTTTTCTCTCTAGGAGTCTTGTAGTCACTCTGTCAGCAGTTCTTTGGTGCTTCAAGTCCAATCCAGGTACATAAACTGGGTCCTTAGTCCTTCTGCCAATAGGCAGATTCAATGACCACCACATCTGCCACATCAGTGCTGCTTACAAGTGTGGTACCTTGTGCTCTTTTCTTTAGAATGAGGTGATGAAAAAGCAAAACAGAACAGTAAATGTGAAAGAAGAGGAGAGCAACAGGAGGGTGTAGAGTGAGAAAGGATAAGATCGGAGTTTTAAATAGCAGGTAATTTATGAAAGAGCTATGTGGACATCCTATCTTGAAGGAGATAGTAGTGGATTTAAAATACAGGGTTAGACGTGGATAGAAAAAGATGACAGGGAAGGAAATAAGATGAAAAATAAGCCAATTTTATTTGTCTTTGCAAGCATATGCCTGTAGTGATTCTTATTAGGCTCTAAGATGTTTGTTCTTGGGAAATGAGTAATGCAGATATTCTAAATGGAAACTATACATCTTCCATTTTAATGCTCTTGAATTAAGTCTTTGATCTAATTCGTATCAAGAAACATTGAACATTAAAACTTTGTTATTAATACTTTTCAACAAAATTATCAGCTCTAAAGTTTCTTGAGTTTACATGAAAGGTTTTGAGAATTTTTTTATTAAAAAGAAAATTCTCTCTGATTTAATCAATTTAATTTTCCTGCAATTATTCCTCCTGATTGAAGCTATGTATGAAATATTACAGGATAATTCTGGTCTTGGTATTCAAAGACAATATATTAGATTAGTACTAACATCAGAATTATACATTCTTTCAATAGAATTATTTTTGGTTTATGTATATATTTGTGTGAGTATGCATGTATTTGTTATATTTATTTGTATACTCGTGTTTGTACAGATGTTTGATATGAGAAGGGTTTTTTAGTGACCTAAATGTAAAGTAGGGAAATATTTACATAAATTATGATTTTGTAATTTAATCATGTAATTTTATATACAGAGGGTGCCAAAAATGTATACACATTTTAAGAAAGAAAAAAATGATGAAAATTGTAATACTCAATATATACCGACAGCAAAAGATGAATACAAGCCACATTTGACTTCTGCAATTACAAGAGGTGCTCAAGTGGTTACCATCAGCATCCAGACTCTTCTGATTATGGCAAACTGCTGTTTAATCAATGTTGACCAAAGTGTCCACTTGTATACATTTTTTTAGCATCCCCGGTGTAATAATCATGCAGACTGTGTGAAGATACATAGCTGCATTTTAGAGCTTAATGAAACTGATTTACATCATAGGAATGATATGTATATCTTGATGACACAATTGTAATCTGTGTGTGTATATGTGTATGTGTACATACACACACACACATGTACGTGCACATACGCTCTACAGTGTGTAAGTTTCATGAGGGCAAGTGACCATTGTCTGTCATGATTATTATCGCCTCATAGGAAGAACTCCACACATACTTATTGAATATAATTTTACAAAGATTAGCTAGAAAACTAAAATCAAAATGGTTTTGTATGGTTGAAAGATTAATTTATAAAACTTATAAGAATAAGGACTTCTTTTATTATAATTTTATTCATTTTGGTTGAAACCCTCTGTAGTACCAAATTGACCACTGGTATTTTAGTGATGGGATTCATCAACCCATAGTATAGCAAAAGTGGATGTATTTTGTAGTGTTAATGTTCCCAGACCACATCTTTGGACAGAAGCAGTCATGTCTTTGACCGTATATATATTCAAGAGGTTCGTGTTCCCATTTTTCTCCTGAAAAATCTCCTTTAATGGAAGTGGTAAAGATATGAATTCATGTGACTATTTATGCCCCCCCATGCTATTCTAGAAAATAAAAGAACATCTTTGATGTTTTTTCTCTCCCTTAAAGTATTACTTATGTGTGTATATGAGATAATATATATATATATATATATGTATGTATACTTACCCTTTTTTTAAATGACACCTAAATATATTTTTTCCCCCTTCTTCTGCCTCCCTCCCCCACTCCAGTTCAAGCAGTTGTTTCTCAGTCTAGTTGTATAGGACACAGCTCACTGGCCCATTCTGGTATTAAGAGCCTTGCGTTACCCGCTGGCTGAGGTAGTCGGCCTGAGGAGCACGGTGCTCCAACAACCTGAGCCACTGGGCTGGCCCATATTTTTTATAGACATTTCATAATACAAAATCTGATGGGAATAAAATTAAATTGTAAGGTGAAAAAATCTCGTGACTACAATTAAAATTATAATGGAAAAATAAAATTAGATGAAAGCTGTCATATATTCATGAAATTGCTTAGAAAGAAAAGTTATATTTTAGCCATATTCTTTCAGCACCAATCATTATTTTAAATACAATTTTTTTCAAGAAAGGAAATAAATTATTGACTAGAGAATTTCTACACTTACGCTTTCTTTTTGCTTTTACAGAAATGAATAAAATTGCACCTGATTGCACATGAAGAATTAGTATAATGTTCACCAGTCCAGCAAAATTTTAACTAAATCATATAGTCAGTAATGAGTCATGTTGTATAAAAAAGAATATTTAAGAATCATGGTTATAAATCAATCCATGTAATGAGCTTTTAATAAATCAATAATCCATTTTTATATTATAATAAATGTAAATGGCAATTGAAGGTATAAGATGTAATTCTATAAAAATACCTATTTTCCTTTGAAAGCCATGTATAGTCTGTATTTTTTCTAGAATTTGTAACTTTACATGCTTATCATTAATCTTAGTTTTCAGTGTATCTAGCATGTCTTATAATAATATATACTGTCTCTCTTATTAGACAATGATCTTGGGAAACTTTTATTATGCTTCAAGATGTCTGAAAAACAAACTGAGTGGATAGAAAACTGCCGAAGACAATTTTGCAAAATGATGAAGGCCAAACCTGCTGTAATCAGAGGAGATGGTAAGTGCATTGGTAATTTTTTGTGATTTTTTTTTTGTATGAAAATTATATTAATAGAAGCTGTATTTCCTGAAGATTAGTACCAGCATGTCTAGGATACATAGTACTAATTCCAGAATTTCATTGACTTCTGAGAATCTCTGATGCTGGAGAACAAAAATTAAAATCTGAGAAACTATAAAGTTTTTCAAAAAACTAAGAGCTCTTGGTAAGCAAAACTGAAACACTACTTTACTTTTCCCCAGTTAACAGTTTGCTTGGTTTCACCAGCTTTCACCTGAATATACCATACTGCTATATTTTTGTAAAATTTATTGAATTTTTTATTGGCGGATTTTGGAATTCTGCCACATCCAGCCAATTAAATTTAATAATTCCTAAAGAAATTTTGTTTTGAGGGCATGGCTATATTTTCTTTTTTCTTTTTTCTTTTTTAATTAAAATTTATTGGGGTGACGATGGTCAACAAAACTACATAGGTTTCAAATGTACAGTTCTATGATACATCATCTAGCGGGCTCACAATTAAGTTTGCAAACTTGTTGCAACAATGTTGCTAACCTTTTTTGATATCACAGGGATTATTCATTATGAATTTGTACCAACTGGACAGTTAACCAAGTTTACTGTTTGGAAGTGCTGAAAAGGCTGTGCGAAAAGTTAGACGACCTGGAAGTTTTTACCAACAATTCATAGCTCTTGCATCACGACAATGCACCAGCTCACATGGCACTGTCTGTGAGGGAGTTTTTAGCCAGTAAACAAATCACTGTATTGGAACACCCTCCCTACTCACCTAATGTGGCCCCCAATGACTTCTTTCTTTACCCAGAGATAAAGGAAATATTGAAAGGAAGACATTTTGATGATATTCAGGATATCAAGGGTAATATGACAACAGCTCTGATGGCTATTCTAGAAAAAGAGTTCCAAAATTGCTTTGAAGGGTAGACTAGGTGCTGGCATTGGTGCATAGCTTCCCAAAGGATGGACTTCGAAGGTGACCATAGTGATATTCAGCAGTGAGGTATGTAGCACTTGTTCTAGGATGAGTTTGCGAACTTAATTGTCAGACCTTCATGTATTGCATTATGTGTTTACCACCCACAGTCAGTTCTCCTTCCATCCCATATATTTGACCTCCTTTACACTAGCAAACAGGTTATTTTACATTAAGATATTTGAATGTACATTCATTTCCTAAAATCATCCTTTTATTCATATTATTTTGAGTAAAAAAGACGGTATAAGACAAAAGTTTTAATGTAAACATAAGTTAGATTCTTCAAAGCTATAATTTAGAAGTAATTGCCTACTTTATCAGTGGTGCTTTATGCTTTTCATATTTGTATCATTGGTTGTAAAATGAAAAGTGGGAAATAAAAATAAGGTTATATTTTGTTAGTTGACAAAATTGTATTTCAGAGAATAATGACATATCTATGGACAAGAAATCAAACATTATCTTCAAATTATGATATAAAATGAACAGTTAAACTATATTTTACCCTTAAATATTTATAGAGTATCTATAATAAATATATATTCATCATTGGTTGCATAGTAGAGAATATTTAAAATAGACTAGCAGTGAATTTTTTACATACCAAAAGGTAGAGAACAAATTGAGAAAGCAGAAGCTTGGTACAATGTTTAGTTTATACACAATAATTATACATGTAGTTCCTTGTCCTCTCAATAGGGATAGTGATGAGACAAAAGGGAAAAGTCACCTGTTCTACCATTATTCGTGACTATGAAACAGGATAAAGAAGTAGAACTTTACCATTAAAACTGTTCCATTTAGAATTTGGGGGCAGCTCCCACAAGTGTTGACCTCCATGATTCATTATCCTGATATAGTGTTCACTGTTAGATTGCAAGCGACTCTCAATAATAGATCTACACCTCTCTGCACAGCATGATCTAGTAGCTTGCATCAAACTCTGTTACTCTTTACAGAAAATTTATAAGATAATCTACATTTTATGAATAAAGAAACTAAGGTCTAGTTCATGTGATGAAACTTACATTCAGCCTCAAATTTAATTATCATGAAAAATAATTGTCATGAAAAAAGTACAAGGTGACTTCTACTTTTGAAAGATGGAATAGATGTTCTTTCCCTTATCATCCCTCCTACTATGTACAGCTGAAATCTCCAAATATCACATATAAAACAAACATAGAACGTCTCTGCAAGATAGGAGAAGGTACAGACTGGCTAGGGATTTTAGGAGCCAAGGCACAATTCAGAGGTAAATTCCTGTGCTTTCTTTTTGCCTCATATATTCTAGACTGAGATACTAAGAATGCCAATAGATGAAGAAAAAGAGGGGAGGAGAGGGAGGTAAAAGCTTGCTCTCTCTAGTGAAAGGACCAGGAAAAGTTTAGTTTACTAAGACAGAAAACTTGTAGAAAATGACTGCTTTAATCCAGCTAAACACCACAGAAAATCCTGCCAGCAGGACCTGGGGTGAAGCCTGGACATCCATCCTCACTTGGCAGTAAGTGGCACCCTTGCCTCCTGCTGGGATGGTATCAGAAGACACCTAGTTAAAGAGTTAGAACTTACACCCTCATTACCACCCACTGAAAATTAGGCGGCAACCTCTCCTTCCCCTTCGCACATGTATTTGTTTCACACATAAAACAAATTAAAAAATAGAATGTGTCATCTAAGAAATAAAGAAAACCCTCCAAAGAAATTTTAGAACTGAAAAATACCATAACCAGAATAAAAAGCTCAATGTATGGGTTCAGCAGCAAAATGGAAGGGACAGAAGGCAGAATCAGAGAACTTGAAGATATCAGCAGAGGAGAAACAGACTCAAAAATTAATAGAGCCCCAGAGATCTGTGTAATTATAACAAAAGATCTAACATTTGTGTCATTGGAATCCTGGAAAGGGGTTAGATTAAAAATTTGAAGAAATGATGGCTGAAAACTTTCCACATTTGGCAGTAGACCTAAATCTGTGGGTTGAAGAATCCCAAAGAGGGTAAACCCAAAGGTTTCCATACCAAGACACAATATAATCAAACTTCTGAGAAGTAATGGCAAAGAAAGAAATCTTGAAAGCAGAGAAGGAAGAACACCTTAGCTACAGGGGATGGACGATACAAATGATAGTGGACTTCTCACTAGAAAAGATGGAGTATAGAGGAAGTTACGTAACATTACTCAAGTACTGAAAGCAAACAACTGTCAACCTGAATTCTGTTTGTATTGAACGTAGTCTTCAGGAATATTGAGGAAATCAAGACATTCTCAGATGAAGAATTTGTCATCAGCAGATCTACCCTAAAAAGAAGGATAAAAGAAGTTGTGTACCTCTGTGTACTATCTCTGAAACTTCCTGTGAATCTGTAATTAACCAAAGTAAGATTTAAAAAAAAAAAAATTACAGAGGAAAGAATGAACATAGTGTACTTCAGAGCATTGATAAAAATTGACTGTGCTTACTGCATTTTATATGAAAAGTAGATATGGTTGGATGCTGTAAGATTGTAAAGTGCTTGAAACCCATTAGCAGAGTTCTAACTTCATGGGGGTAGAAAGAAGAGAGAGCCATGAGTTCTTGAATAAGCAAGTTTTCAAGGAATACACAGCTGGTGGCTACAGGAAGGATGAATTCATTGGGAAAAAAATAAAGTCTTAGTATAATTTTCTTGTGATATGATGATAGACCAGCAGCGATAAAAGATTTAAAAAAATTGAAAAGAGTGAATCCAGGACAAGTTTTGCATGTTTACAGACATTGAGCTGTCATTGTTTTGGAAACAGCTATTGTGTCGGCAATGCCAAGGGAGAAAGCAGTGTCAATATCCCAGTATCCCTGACCAATCTGCCTTTAGTTTTTCCTCAGCAGAAACCCGTGTCCCCTTTTTAGTATATAAATGTTACAAATTTTGGTTTTATAGTCTATTTATTTCATAGTACCACCCTGGGGAATAAATATAATTAAAAGGAAAAGATTTGTAATTTCAAATCATTTATAGGAATTCTAGGTCTGTCATTTAAGATCTGTGAGGTCTGACAATTAAGTTTGCAAACTCATCCTAAAAAAAGTGCCACACACCTCATTGCTGACTATCACTATGGTCACCTTCTAAATTCTCCCTTTGGGAAGCTATGCACTGATGCCAGCGCCTAGTGTACTCTTCAAAGCAATTTTGGAACTGTTTTTCTGGAATGGCCATCAGAGCTGTTGTCATATTACCCTTGATGTCCTGAATATCATCAAAATGTCTTCCTTTCAATATTTCCTTTATCTTCAGGTAAAGAAAGAAGCCATTGGGGGCCAGATCAGGTGAGTAGGGAGGGTGTTCCAATACAGTGATTTGTTTACTGGCTAAAAACTCCCTCACAGACAGTGCCGTGTGAGCTGGTGCATTGTTGTGATGCAAGAGACATGAATTGTTGGTGAAAAGTTCAGGTCGTCTAATGTTTCACACAGCCTTTTCAGCACTTCCAAATATTAAACTTGATTAACTATTTGTGAAGTTGGTACAAATTCATAATGAATAATCCCTCTGATATCAAAAAAGGCTAGCAACATTGTTGCAACAAGTTGGCAAACATAAGTGTCAGACCTCATACTTAAGATAAAACAATATTCTATAATTTATTTTCTGGATAACAATATCCTAGAGTTAATTTGTTTTTGAAGTTAAGAAGTCTTTTGTGACATGAATTAATTTCCTTGAGTTGTATATAATGGATTTTTTTGGTGCACTGAAGACCTTTATTGCCCTAAAAATCCTGTGCTCTGTCTACCTACTCATCCCTTCTATCTCCCCAACCCCTGGCAAACTTACTTTTGATCCAATGCCTTGAACAGATACCATTAGAGCAAAATTTTAAAAATGCATAATATGTACTGGTTTTGAAAGAGACATGAGCTCTGCGTTGATCCTGGTCTTAGAGTTCACGCATTTTTTTTCTGTATGTTTGAATAATTATGATAAGGTATAGTCTAATTAATGATGATATTCTTTCTGTTTAAAATTATTTTGAAAATTCTGAAGTAATCCTTAGAGGATCTAAACATAACAAATTATTCTTTTCTAGGTTTACATTCATAGGTTCTCAATTAAGCAATTAAAATTTAATATAAATCAGAAACATTGTTAGGAATATTAAAATGGTATGTATTTTGAATTGGACTCCTTTATAAGTGTAACTGGAGAAGTTCAGATGACTTTTATGTACTGTTCGGTGATTTAAAGATGTGTTATAACATGTTACTCTTGACCTTTAATATTCTAATTATTCTCTTGTTTATTGCAGCTTTAGCAGAACTACTTGAAAAATTTGTACTTTGTCTCTCTGGAAGCCCATCGGAATGCTACTTCCCCTCAGTGGAATATACAGGTACCTTTTAAACATTTTGAATTTTGAAAAGTATTCAATGTGCAAATAATATTTCTTAGAGATGTGTAATTAGATTACAAATATGCCCAAGGTTTCTCATCCTTAAAATCTCTCACTCGGTGCCATATATATTCCAGATATTTTTCAGTTTCTTCTTTGCAAATGTCTGGGTTTCCTTGTAACTTCTAACTTGTTTTTGAGCTCCCCTTTTTTTTTAACTCATTAAAAGTTGTTTTCCTTAATGCGATGTATTCCAATGTCTTCCACTTTTCTGATTTTATCCACTATCCCCTAGTGATCTCATCTGCTCTTACTATTTTACATACCTCAGATATTGATGATTTCTAAATTTACATCTTTTACTCACAGATCTACTATAAGCTTTATTTTCATATTTCCATCTGCTTTGTAGGTAAACCTCACCTGTATGTGCTACAGAAACTCTCAAACTCTAAATGTCCAACAGGGCCCTCACCTCATCAGACCTTATGTGATACACAATCCTCCTCCTACTCTGTGTATTTTGGTGGGGAACACAGTCATCTATTGTCCATCCAAGCCATAAACCACAGAAGGCTCGACACTCTTAAGTCCACATGTCCCTCTCAATCCCCAAACCGTGTTAATTCTGTGTTCTTAATGTAGTTCAAATGTATGTATGTACTTATATTGGTTTCCACTCTTTGTTAGTTCAGGCCACCATTACTTCTTGCCTAGGGAATTACAGCAGCCTCTTCACCTGGGGTCTCTTACTAGAGTCTGATTTCTTTTCACAGGTATTCTTTATGCTGCTTTCAGAGTGACCTTCGAAGCGCAAATCTGACCCACTCATTTCTCTACCCCTTAGAAGCTCACCATTGACCACTGCATAAAACTTAAGCTTCTTACGGTGATAACCAAGGCCTTAGATTAGTCTTCTCTTTCTTCCTCTCTAGTATTATCCCTTTCTAGGCCTCATTTATTTTTCAGGAACACAGAACTATTAGCACTGCCAATTTACCCCTTTGTCCCTCACCCCACACACATTCATTACCTTAACGGATAGATACTGTGCTCTTTTATGGAATAGAACTTCTCTAAGTATTCAGACACAGCATTGAACAAAGGAGAGGAAAAAAATCATGCCTTCATAGAGTATACCTTCTAGTGGGAAGAGAGGCGATAAACAAATAAGTAAAAGATGCAGTATGTCAAATGCTATTAAGTAAATGAGAAATACACAACAGGGAAAGGAGCTAGGGAGTGCTTAGTTTGGGGTGAGGATTACAATATTAAATAGAGTTTAGACCAGCAGAAGCGGGAGCAAGATACATGGATATTTTCAGGGGGAGGGAATTTCAGCAAGTGACGAGGAAGGAGACTAGTATGGCTAAAAAGAAGTTAGGGGGAGGGGGAATTGCTGGTGTGGAAGTCAGGAGAAGATTTTGAAAGTTATTGCAGGGTCTTGAACATTTGATTAACATGCTCTGATTTACATTTTTAAAAGATTACTATGTGTGCTGTACTGAGAAAAGACTTAAGGAGGACAAAGGATTAAAGCTGGGAGACAAGTTAGGAGGCTGTTGAAAAGATCCAGATGAAAATGGTAATGGCTTGGATGAGGATGTAAGTGGAGATGATGAGAAGTACTTGGATTCTGGGTACATTTTGAAGACAGGACCAACAGAATTGGGTAACAGATTGAATATGGGTATGAGAGAAAGGGAGAAATCAAAGAAGACTAAGGTATTGATTTGAGCCTCTGGAAGGATGGGATTATCATACATTGTGATGGAGAAGAATGAGAGAAGAACAGGTTTGCAGAAGGAGATTTAGAAGCTTGTTTTTATGTTACTTTTTGAATACTTGCTACACCTTTAGCTAAACGTGCTTTTGTACATGCTGGATATTTGAATGTGGAATTTAGCTGAAATACAAATTATTAAATCATCAGCTTAGTGTGTAAAAACCAATTTGCGTTTGTTTGGCATATCATTCTCATATTCTGACTTAATATCTACTTGTTTACATTGATGTAAACTGCAGTAGGGGTAATTTCCATGTTTTGCCTATTGTTTGTATCCTCTGCACCTAGAATAAGTGTCAATATATGTTGGACAAATAAAAGAATGGATAAAAGAATGAAGGAGGGAGGCTTTATATATATACTGTGTCAATCAGTTTATCTTAATTTTTAACATGCAATAGTGTAAATCATTTAAGATTTCTGAGCAGAAGCTGTACTTGATTCATATGTACCTCAGGGAGATTATTTTTGTAACTATATAAAGGATGAAGTACAGTGCAGAACTGAAATTTGCCAAATGTGAATATCCAGTACTTGGGAGTTGGTAAACAGAGAGATGGTGAAAAAAGCAGAGAGCTAGATATAGACTCATGATAATAGATCATCAAGGGATGTTGCATTTTTTTCCCCTCCTAAGTGTGACATGACTTCTGTGCTACAGAAACCATCATTCATATATGTTACTTATTCAAGTTAGACACTATATGTCATATCCCCATAAAAATTGTATGTTTCCCATCTGGCCCAGCCTGTCTTTCTAGCCCGAGCACATTCTGTGCTTTCGTGTCACTGAACCTTTGCTCCTACTGTTCTTTCTGGATAAACTTTTTCTTCCCCAGGACACATGATTTGTCTGGACATATGATAATGTCTAACTCAACTGTAAGGTTGCAGCTAGTATGTCACCTTCCCTCGTCCTCTTAAGCAGAAATCCATTTTCTGTGCTCCCATTGCATTCACTTTACCATTTTAATATTCATTATATGTTCATAATATTGTATGTCATTAAATTATTCCGTTAAGTCTCACTTTGTATCTTTAATGTAGCATTTGATATGTTTTTAATTGGATTAAATATACATATTGTTAAATAAGCATGTATGTTAACCCCAATACATTTGTATAATGATTCTAAATATATTGATATTTACAGAATACACATATGAACATACTTAATTATTTACAGATAGTGACATCTAATGTAGATTTGGGAAAGGGATAAAAGAGAACATAAGAAAATGAAACAAAGAAATGAGAGGAAAATACAAGGTAGCATTAATCAGAAGTTAGGTAGGTGAAGGGAATTGATATCTGTTGAGCACTTCCTCTGAGTTGAACAGTGTGCTGAGGTACTTGATGTGCATTGTACAAGTAAATACCATAACTACTCTCTGAAGTAGGCATAATCATTACATTGAAAATACGGAAATTGAGGTAAAGAGGAAAGAAAACAACTTGTGAAGATAATTTTGAAGAAAAGCGTTTGTGAAGAAAATTATGACTTTGTGAATGAACCTGAAAATGTATGTGGAAAATATACAGGTATTAACGATCAACTCTATGAAAAAGAGAGGAAATCAGTAAGAGAAGTGATGATAATCATGGAGATTTGCATTGTGAGAGTGGGTATCTCTTCAGTCTTTAGCATAATTGTCTCCAATTTCTACAGCTCTCCTTGGCACATTTTTCTGTTGGATTGTATATTCTGCAGATAATGTAAAATTAACATTATGTTGCATGCTTTATCTAAATACTCAGCAACCTGATTGCTCAGTGTGCACATATTTACTGCCCTCTGTTAAACTTCTGAATTATGCTGAGGGGGAGCTCACATATTGTGTTTTTTTGAATGTGGTATCTAGGCAGATAAACCCTGCATGTGAATTTAAATTCTTCAAAGCCTCTAGTTGAACAATTGCCACTGGAATTTTAGATTATAACCCAAAACAAGGTATCTACTTGTTGATTGTTTAATATTTCTTATTATATGTTACACTTGTTGATAGTATTGTTTTCTTCCCAGGATTTTAGATACCATCACCCTTTATCATTTACTTTTTTGGCTGATGGAACAATGGTTTGCTATTTCCAACTTTCACTTTATTTATTTTAAATAAATTTCTTAAAAAAGTGTCTTGATATAAAATATTTTCAAAGAAAATGCTGGATAGATATATTCAATGTTTTTTCATGTTTCCTGAAATGAGAAATTGATTGTCTTTTTAAAAATGACAGCTTGCTAAACCCTAAGGTATCTGAAATTAGAATAACATCATCATCCATCTGTTAGTTCCCTCAGGATTTCCATCCATTATAAAATTTGCAAATCTGGAAAAATCAAATTAATTTGGATGTTTATCCCCTTGAAGAAAGAGGAAAGAACAAACTGAGAAAGTTCTGCACATTTGTAGTTTATAAATCCATACAGGTATCTTTCTAAATTTTAACAGACTTTAACATTTTGTTGGCTCAATTCCCTGGAGCAAGTTGGGGATTTCTACTACTCTAGGGCTTCTTTGAAATGATAAATTAAGTCCTCCTTTTAAAGTAGTAAATATTTTAATTTTATTCCTTTTCTCTTTATGTTGTTAATCAAAAGATTGGAAAAAAAATATCAAAAGTAATTGTGTTGTTTCACCTTTTGACTATTAAAATATTTTTAAATTTAATACATACAGTTAAACACCTTTTATACTTTCTCTGGGTATTCAGCAAATGTGGTCTTTTCTGTCTTACATTCATGGAGTATCTTTGTGAATATGTTCTACAATTGCAAGTAGGTATATTATATGAATGACCCTCTCCTTAAGGACAGGAAATAGGCATGCACCTAAGATGATGAAGGAAGTAAATTGTAGCATACAGTAAAATAGACAATAAAAAAATGAGGGGAAACTGACATTTTTCAGCTGGCTACTTTGTTTTAGGTAATATGCTAGAGTCTTTAAATTTGCTATTTGAATTGGGTTATCTTCCAAAGACGGGTTTTGTTGTGAGTGCCCAGAAGTGTTTAGTGGAAAGAGTGATTATTGTTGATGAGTGTCATAATGGAAGATTAGAGGAGAAAGCAGGAACTGCACAGCTTCCTGTGCACTGCTACTGTTTCCTGGGCTATTACAGAGGAAAGAAATGGGAGAGGGGAAGACTTCTGTAGGCAAGCGTAATTGCATAATTAAAGACATGGAAACAGAAATACTTTTTCCCCAAAGAACTCTGACTGCCATTTAAGAGACCAAGACTTTTTTTTTTTTTTTTTTTTTTTAAGATTTTATTGGGGAAGTGGAACAGGACTTTATTGGGGAACAGTGTGTACTTCCAGGACTTTTAAGTTGTTGTCCTTTCAGTCTTAGTTGTAGAGGGCGCAGCTCAGTTCCAGGTCCAGTTGCCGTTGCTAGCTTCAGGGGGCGCTGCCCACCATCCCTTGCGGGAGTCGAGGAATTGAACTGGTAACCTTGTGGTTGAGAGCCCACTGGCCCATGTGGGAATCGAACCGGCAGCTTTCGGAGTTAGGAGCATGGCACTCTAACTGCCTGAGCCACCGGGTCGGTCCCAAGAGACTGAGACTCTTATAGTAACTTGGTCACAAGGAATTGAATTTTGTGTCAGTAAAAACTGAATAAAATGGATAGATACAACCACATGTTAAAAAGAAAGCAACAGAATCTGCAGAATGACTTGGGGAAGGAAGGAGGTAGGAGAAAGTGTACTGGTCAGTTGATTTCTTTGGCTGATTGAGAGTTTTCTGACTTTGCAGCAGATACAAAACGGCATCACGAGAGTCAGTGAACAGCCAAGCAGTAACTGTTTCTCAGTATGGATTTGTCTTCCATGGAGGAAATTCTTTACTCTTCTGAAAATTTATTTTTTTCCACATTGTTATTCTAAGTGGCAGGCAGAATAGATTTAATTTCTTCTACCGTTGCTCTATGTGCTGGCTTTGCAAACAAAATAGAACAGAATGCATCAGCAGAGTGAGTGATTTCAGTCAATATTAAGTAAATTGTTCAACTCGTTTTGTTTTAAGACTATTATATTTATAATTAAAATGATTGGTTATTTCAAATAGTTGGTTTAATATTCAGGCTAAGATTGAATTAGGCATTGTTAAGTAAATAGGGGAGTAGGATCCCACAGGTGTCATTCATTTAGTTTTTTTCAACAACTTATTTTGTCATGCTTCTCATAGTGACTCTAGGGAATCGTGTCATATCATCCATCTGTTACTTGATTTCAGTATACAAAAAGTATTTCTAAGTCCACATCTGTTTCCATCTGTACCTTGCTTCTCATTTGATGTGTAAAGCACAATTCTCTCTCTCTCTCTCTCTCTCTCTCTCTCTCTCTCTCTCTCTCTCTCTCTCTCTCTCTCTCCTATCTCTATCATCTCTATCTCTATCTTCTCTATCTCTATCTCTATCTCTATCTCTATTCTGTGCTAAAACTATGAAAGTCATCCTAGGCAAACTAGAAATAGGTTACCTTAGCTCTAAAAGCTCTAAAAGATGAATTATTGCTGGTCCAAAGAATAGATGTTTGATAACAGTGATATTTAATTTGTTCTTGCCTTTCTCAAGTCTACTCGTATATTTTAAGGTTCAGTTTAAATGCCACATCTTCCTAATCTTGCCCACTGCTGAATTCATGTAACATTTTATCTGTATGATTCCTATTCCTTTTAGCACATTAAAACACCAAAGCTATATATATACAAATTTAATTTCTGACACTACATGGGAAGATCTTTTAGGACATGATGTATGATTTATCTTTTATCCCTCATAGCTCCTGGCATAGTACACCACACTTAATCAGAAAAGTTTATTAAAAAGAATGACTGAGTCCATGAATTTAGTAGATTATGTTGATAGTATGGGATTCACCAGTGTGTAATGGGAGGCAAAGAAAACTTGTGATATGGGATTCAGAAAACCTGGCTTTTGGTCCTCCCAATCACTAAATAATTGTGATTTGGGGCAACTCCTTTAATATTGTGTGTGCTGTGCACGCATCATTTCTTCAGCCCCAAACTGAAAGTTTCAGCTAGACTTCAGTGCTACCCAGTGATACTTTGGAATCTTATTGTTTGCTTGGTCATCCAATGTTCTCAATGACTAATCAGACTTTCAACCTCTCCTATAATCCTCTGTACCTTACAGTCTCTTCTTCTCTTTTGGTAGAGGATCACAATTCCTATCTCACTGAGCAAATCCACCTGCAGGAGGAAACTTGTTCACTCCCCCCTCATGCACTGTTGTATATTATAAGTGGAATACTGATTATTCCTTCTTGACACGCATGTTTAAATCTTTAAGAAGTACATAGCAATAGTTATAATATATGTCATTCAAAATCTTATATATGCATTGATTAACAAAAGTACAATATTCTTGACTGTTTTGGAGTGCACAGCCTTTGTGTTCTGAGAGCCAAGCAAAACTCGATTGCTTTAAAACTAGGATTAATTGTTTTGTATTTAATATGCTTTTAAAAGCTTTTTATAGGAGAAAAGTTATTTGTAAAAAGTTTCCTATTATATAATTCCTTTGACAATATAACTGAAAGATCTTAAAAGAATAAATTCACCAGTGTCTTCAAAACTTCACATTCAAATATGTAAAAATATTGCTTTCATCAATTTTCAATTAAAATGTGATTATTATGCAGACTTTTATACATTTTTAAATCCAGTTTTCTATTGTTTTTAGCTGCCGATGCAAATGTGAAGAATGAAAATCTTTCATCTGTGCAGCAACTTGGCATTAAAATGACTGTCAGGTATACGTGATATGTGCTTAATAGTATTTAACAACCAACTATTTTGTATATTTCAAATGTAGAGTTTGTCATTCAGAAAAGAATATCTTTGTTTTGAGGACATTGGCACATGATTAAATTACCTCTGCAGGTAAATCAGTATGGTTCATTATTATTTCAGAGTCTAATGCCAGTGTATTTAAACTACTATGACTAACAGGTTTTTCCCCCCAAAAAATAGCATTGAAAAAATCAGCACATTGGTAGCACAATCATGCCATTTTCTAAAATGCAATTAAATTATCAAACTTGCGGTGATGTGCACAAAAGTACCATAAAAATAGATGTAGAAGTTTAAATGAATAAATCAGTTATTGTAGTTTGAATTTTTAGTGCTCAAATTGTAATTTTCAAAAGAAATGGACAAGCTAAACAGCAGACTGGGAGTTAAGGATTGTGTCCTCAACACCCCGCCTACCACCACCACCACCACCACCACCACCATTCTTGCTCTTTAAATGGGGTTCTTGATAATCCCTTTCTGAAGAATCAGAATCAAGTTTTTAAAAGATAACATGAGAAAGATGTTAAAAAGACTGAGCATTTTTATAAATTCATAGTATTATAATAAAAACTATGGTCCTAATTCTTGCTTGTCCACCTTTATCACGTAGGGCATATAATACAGTGATTGTGTTTTGTGACCGTATATATGCTTTTTATTTAAATGTCCTATTTCTATTCTGAAATGGTATCCATAGATAATATAAGCAGGCTAGTCACAAGGTTGTTTTTTTTTTAAATTCAATATAATGTCTTAGTAAGAAATAAATGGAAAATGATTTATAACGAACTGTTTGTGACTGACTCTGGGTGGTGAACACACAACGTGATATACAGATGATGTATTACATAATTGCACACTTGAAACCTATGTAATTTTACTAACCACTGTCATCCCAATAAACTTTAATTAAAAAAATAAAAAGAAATGTTTGTGGACAACTAGCATGTAAGACATAGCTGGCCTTCATATAAAGTCATCGTGACTCTGGCAGCTACAAATAGAGACTCGTTTTATTTTGGTGCTTCAAATACTGTGGAGAGAGTTGCCACTGGCACTGCGACTTTCCACAGAGGTGAGCAAGTCTCAGGAAGGCTTCAAACAAAACAAAGTCCTGTCTTTCCCTGATTTACACATAGTTGCATTCAGTGCGTATAAAAAATATAGGAAGAACATTTTATGATTTTATATAAAAAAGAATTAGTCTCAGATCATTATGAGTAGCTTTTTCATCCACGCAAATAATAGATGAGGCATTTGAAGTTATTCTTGTATAGGACTGTCCCGTATCTAACCTCCTTGCTCTCACTTACCACATACCGGTAGTGCCCCCAGTTACTATGACAATAAAAAAGCCCCCATAAATTTCCCTGTTGGCCCCAGGGGGAAGTGCCATCCCCTTTTAGAATCTTTGAACTAGATGAACTCTAAAATTGCTTCTAGATTTAACATTCTGTCAATCTAACCTGCAACCATCCCTTTTTTTAGATTAAGTTCAGAAGAAAAATGTTTATATTCTACTTGTGCATCTACGGTATCTACAATGTCTTCTCTCATTACTGTTTTATTTTACTGTAAAGTTACCAGGGTTTACCAGAGGAATACCGCTAGAAATATCATAATTATCAATAATTATATTGAGTTTTAATTTTTCCTAAGTGCTCTATGTAGCGTAGTTTGATGAAAGGAGAAATTTGAAAACTTAAAACCTTGGGATTTGAAGAGGACTATACTTTGATGGATTTTACAAAATCAATTTACAATACAGGGACTGATGTTTTCCATTTTGTATGTTTTGTGGGTTTTTAATGCAGGTATGGCAAGTTCCTCAATCTGTTAAAAGATGGTGCAGAAAACGATCTTAGCTGGGTTTTAAAGCACTGTGAGAGATTCCTGAAACAGCAACAATCTCCTGTAAAATCTTCTCTTCATATCCTTTTTGACATTCCTCAGATATTTTTCATAATTCTTTGATGGGGGTACCTTAACACTTTTGTAGTAAAATGATACTTTAACTAAAATGATATTAGTGATTTATTTGTTATGATATGTCTTTATAGTATTTATTCTGTATTTTAAATATGTATTTTATTTAGTAGTAGTTACTAAATTCGATCTTATTGAATAGTAAACTGGATAAAGTTATTAGAATATCAGAATGTATTTTCAGACATATATAAGGAAGTTTTGAAAATAGGTTTAATTAATCTAGAAAAAGAATATTCTGATATGGTAATATTCTAGAATAAGAATAAAACATCTATTATTTTATTTGAATTGGTTATCAGAACTAGGATATGACTTAAAAAATGTATACACACTGCATTATTGAGTCTAAAAATGTATGGATTTTTTAAAATACTTTTATGCTAGTAATTTAGCAGATAATCTGAACTAGACAAAGGATGGTACTATCGTGTTAATGATTTGAACGAGTGTGTTTTTATAAAGCAGATAGTTTTTCTTCTAGTTGCTAGTGCCATTGGCATCCAATAGACAATTAAGCAAATATTACATTAAAACAGTTACTGTGTAACTTTTTTATTACTAAAATTTAGTTTTATATCAATAGCTTATAAATTGGTTAAAGACAAAATGAAGACTAAGTATCATTACTACATTTTTCCTCATACAGAGCCTGGAAATGAATATTTATGGAGTTGTCAGTATTTCACTTTATAAGATAAAATATTGTAAAAGTTCCTTAACTGTGGTTTTCAATCTGCCTGCAGGGGAGTTATGCTGGCCATGATTGGTTTGTGTCTTCTTTGTTCATGATAATGTTGGGGAACAAAGAGAAAACATTCCGATTTCTTCAGCAGTTCTCCAGGCTTCTAACCTCTGCTTTCCTTTGGTTGCCAAGACTACATATTTCTGTAAGACTCTTTAGTCTTTTTTTAAAGGAGTGTTTTAAATTTTAAGGCAAATTCTCTTTAAATTCATTGGGATCTTATGATTTTATTTGTAGAGGCCTCTATATTAATTTATATCCATTTTCTACCTGAATGCTTTTGACTGATTTTCTTTGAAGATATAGATTTGACATTTTCTCAAATACTTGGAGTCTTACCTAATGGTAACTGAATGAAAGATTAATGGTAGTAGATATATTATTAAATTTTAAACTTGTCATTTAGTAAATTATAAAATTCTACATGTGAAAAGAGAACTACTGAATGCATTTTTTTTTTGCTTTGTTAGAATTTCTTGGTTAAATTACAGTATAAGAAAATAATTAAGTCAAAATTGTGACCATATTCTATAGAGAAAAAACACATTTTATATACATTTTGGAAATCTATGATGAGTTTTGATCAAAGGGTTATAGTGTATTTTTAAAAAGATTTTACTAGTCCCATGAGATATCATATTTTAGTTTAGAGGTAAATGTATCCCTCAACTAGTGTTTCTGCATTTTGTTTTACTTATTTACTTAATGCCATTTAAGATCTCCAACTTGGGGAAACTGGCTACTATATAAACTATGCTGTTGCTTCCCAAACCTTTTCCATGACATGTTGCACATGGATAATGCAATCATTGTCACCCAAGCATAAGTTAAGGGGCTAGAGAGTATCTATATGAAAGTAAATGAAAATACTTAATATATGTTTTTTCGGTTTACATTATTGATAAGGAAAATAAAAGCAAAGCATTAAAGCAGTAAATACTGAAAATGTATGACTTTATGCTTGAAGTAGCTATATTCAGTTTCTAAATAAGATTTTCTAATCAATGAAACTATTTTTCCTTCTGATAACCAAAATTTGAACAATTATTTTAATTGTACATAAAATTTTTAAAATCTTACAGATTTTCCACTCTTTCATTTAGAAATGTAATTTTAAAAATTCTTGATGATGAGTATGGATTTTGAATCCACACATTTTCTTATCAAGTATTCTTAAATGATGCCTACATTCCCTAGTGTTAACTATTCTACTTCAGTATTTAGATCGTAACACTGTCAAATATCACCAATTAACTGTTTTTAATCATAATTTTTTAAAGGTGCATTTCTGCTTTGAATCTATAAACTTTTTTCATAATACATTATTTTTAACCTAACTGATGTTGTATTACAATGGCATTTCTTCTTATAAAACTGAAACCAGGCCTGACTCCAGCAGCTTGGATTTTATTTTGATAACATCGTTTAATACAGAATGTAGATCTGTGAATTGAATGGAGTGATATGTAACTTAGGATTTTAGAATGAACTCTTGCTATAAAGCCTTGACCCCTTTCAGTTGGTGCAACTGTGACATCAGTGAAGGCTTACGCAGTTCGTTCCTTAGTGTCATTTTTTTCTTTTCAAGTAGAAATATACCAAGTTGAATATTTCATTACAAGTAGTTTGCTTTAGTGCTTCTTTATGAAACAAATAGCATTCTGCTAAGATTCCTCTTTAGGGATTCTATCTAGAACTATTATCAAAATGTACTTACTAATGATTGTGCAGTCACCACTACACAGTATAAGTGTTTTTTATTTAATAATATTTTGGATTTGTTAAAAGTGTAACTCTAGAAATTACCTGTTTTAATATATATATGTGTGTGTGTATATATATATATATATAAATAGTTGGCCTGAGAACTTTGATGTGAATCGTTACGTATTTTTTGCCTAGTCTTAGAGATGAATTTCTTATGGCATGCCCAATTTCAGTTATTAGTAACTTAAGTTTATGCTGGGGTTAACATGAACTTAGAACAAGGAAACTAGACAAATATTCCAAGAGCTAACAAACTAAAAATTTTTAGCATTATGGAATCATTGGCCAAAGCCAAGGATAATAACATACTGAAAAACCCTTAGCATTACAAAGTAAAGCATTTATTACTCACGTACATACTGATGTATTTATTCTTTCATACAACACCCATCCCCATCATTCTATAGGGGATTGAAGTTGCCAAAATTTCAGTGTTTGCTTTTTCCTGTGTCTTGGAAGGTATATCATATTGTCTTTATTGAGATTTATGCTTTCTACAAGTGCTTAACATTCTGACTTTTAAATTGGCATAAGTATAATATTTGCATAACTTGTTATGCCACCACATTAATTTTGAAGTAGAAATTCAAAGCAAAAGATTTAGATGTTTGATTATTTTAAATTAGCTCCATATTCATTAAATCTCAATTTCTTTCTTTTATGTAGCAGTACCTACATGTTGACACTATAGAAACCGGCATCCATCCAGTATATTTTTGCAGCACTCACTATATTGAAATGCTACTGAAAGCAGAGGTGCCACTTGTGTTTTCAGCTTTTCATATGTCTGGTTTTGCACCATCACAGGTAATTCATTATAGAGTAGTGTTTCTTCAACTCCCAAATCTCAGAATCTTTAAAGAAAATTACATTCTCATCAAATATTTGAAATACATTTAAATTAATAAAATCATTTTTGTAATTATTTATACCTTTGTGTTTAAATCCCTAAACTGGCTTTTCTCCTTAGGTCTTTTATAATATATAGGTTTACTTTATAGTAGATCTCTGGCATTCACAGAATTCAAATTAAGGTTCAGCTATTAAAAAGTATAGATGTTCTGAAAGTCTATGACATACAGGCCTTTTAATAGATACAATATCTGCTTCATAAGGCTAATTTAAGCGTTAGGTCATTTAGGGCAAGGATTCTTATCAACACTGAGTATCTGGTATGTGAGATACTGTATCTTAATCTAACAAGACAGCCTAACACTCTGTTTCTGCTATTGGGATCTGGGACTGCTTAATGATTTTTCTAGGGCCTGGATTTGTTCCTCTGGTCACATGCAATAGCAGGATGGCTCCCTCCTATGCATGGCCAGTCCTTCGTTGGTGGAGGTGTGGATTGTTTTTTAATGATGTTACAATCAGACTTAAACTTAAACCTTTTTTTCTATTTTTAGATTTAAATCTTTAGGTCATAATCCCAGAAGGTAGAAATACTTAATCAAAAGATTTGAACACTTTTAAGGCTCTTGATGCATGTTATCAAATTGCTTTGATTTTACTCTTCTAACAGAAATGAAGAGAGTATCTCTGTTTCAGGACTGGGTATTTGGCTTCTTAAAAAGTAATCACTAAGTTAATAGGTAAAAATTGTTTCTCTTTTAAAATTTCTGTGTTTTTATTTTTTTTTTTTAACATTAGATGGTTGACTAGAATTCCGGTTTTAACTAGTTGAACCTTATTAATTGCCCACATGTCTTAGTGTGATTCCTGTTGATTGTACATATTCTTTAAAAGTAATCCTTACTATCCAAATCAATTCCTGAGGTACATATTTTATTTATTTACTATTGTAATTAATTGACTATTTACTTTTTATTGATTTACCAATGTATTATTTACTGTTGTATTTTACTTATTATAGATTTATATGATGTCTTAATGTTGGGTAAGAGTAAGCTTATCATTTACTTCCTAATTCCCCCTTAAAATAAAAGTTAATTTAGCTTTTTCTATTTATGTGTACTTTAAGGTGATTTTGCACAGTTCAAAATTGGGCTTTTTTGAATTTAGATGAAATTTAGATTGCTATTATGTTAAACTATAAATTAGTTTGAGAATAATTATGTTTTTAACAACCTCTTTATCTAGAACATAGTAAGGTTTTTTTCATTTATTATCTTTGTACTATATTTTACTAATTGTAGTATAAATTTTTCCATATACTTATTCATTTCTCATTTAATTAATGTAGCTTGAGATTTCTTTTTCAAGTTTATTTTCTCTTTGGTTATTGTTAATAATAAAGTCATTAGTTTTTTACATTCATTAGGTTATGCATTTTTTTCTAGATTTGTATGTTTTCTTCCAACTTTCTAATGTATTTCATTTCTGCTTCATTTTTCACTAAATTATATAAATTTTCCAGAGTAATTCTAATTAATAATGGCTTACTTGTTTTGGACTTGAATCACTGGGAAAGCATTCAGCATTTTACCATTAAGTAGTAACTAGTGGAGAGAATTACTTCCTATCATGCTATGGAAGAATCCTTCTCTAGTCTGTGTAAAATACTAAATTTGGTGCCTTTCTTTTAATCAAGTAAAAATGTTGAATTTTGTCAAGTTCCTTTATGGTTAAGATTGTCCTGACCTTAGCGTTTATTTGACCTGTTAATGTGACATCCTGATAAATTTTTTCATTCCCTTGAATTTGTCATACAGGAAACCTTTTCCTCTTGAGCAGACAGTAGTTCTTAACATTATGATGTGCTTTTATCCTTACTTTGAAGTACCCTTTTGTCATTTATTACATTAATGCATCAGGTGACTCCACCTGTTGAGTTTTACGTTTCCTGAAGTTAGTAAGGAGTCTAAATATAGCAAGGAATTGCATGTAGTGCAAAGAAAGACTTCCTCCTCCAATTCTAGCTCTTACTGTATATGTACCTAAAACACTTCTGGGGATTTTGAATCACAAAATGTTTAATTCTGGTTAGAAGTAGTTACATATTTAAGCTCAACAGTCCATTCTTTCAATTCTTCTGAAAATCCAAGCCAGGAAGCAGTAGGTTCCTGAAAGTTCCTTTTTGCCATTTTAGTCTTGATGAATACAATGTATATTGTTTAATACCGCCAATCATTTACTAGTGCCTAACATATATCCTTTAACATAAAAATGAATAACAAAGAGTGGGAAAGCTTGCAGTGCCTTGGTCCCCTCTGTATCAATCTGGTATCTAATATTTTGGCATCTCTTTATCAATTTCATATATCTTGATCAGTTGGAAAGTGCTTGCATGTAACAAGCATATTTACCTAGTAAAAACCACTGCATTATTTCTGAGCAATAATGTTACTGTGTTTCTTAAATTGTCTAATGTCAAAATGCCTTTTTAATGGCTCCCTTTGTGAGCTAATGATTTTGTTTCTGGATATATACCGTTGCTTTGTTGATATTATTTGCCATTTTATTGCCAATTATAAAATATGAAAACTACTTTTAAGTAATTAAATGGGTATATGTGGTTAAGTAATTGTTTGGGTACAAATTTTGTATTTCAAAGCTTATTCATTTTGATCTAATTAGAAGCAGTGCTTTTTGAAGTTGAAGACACTAAGGGATTAGGAATGGTGATAATGAAGGATTTCTGGGTAGGTTGCTAAATAAAATACAGAGTTCTCTTTAGTAAAAATAATAAGCTCAACTAGAACACAAAAAAAATTAAGTGTAAGAAATATATATTTGTTGATTAGAGTTTATTTTAAGAGTAACTGAGATTGGGAAGGAAATAGAAATTCAAATATACTTTCTTTTTAAATGAACCAAAAAAATCATATGTTCTATTAACTTTTTGATCAGTTTTACCTTTGTTAAAAATTTTTCCTTATTGTATTTTTATTAGCTTTCCTGGTTTAAGAAGTACCATGTGTCTTTAATTATTTATCTCTTGTAATTCTTTGGAGACATTATATCACTGATTATTGTATTAGATTGGTGCAAAAGTAATTGCAGTTTTTATAATTTTTAATCTTTTACACCACAACTACTTTTGTACCAACCTGATACTATGTAAGCAAGTAATACTGTGTACCCATGGGCTAACAAGGGTAATCCTCTGAATATACTCTAGAAACACCTCTTTTTTTTTCTCTTTGCCCAATCCCCACCACAACCACTACCATAAAAGCAGAATTATAGAAAACTATTTTTTCATTTCATATTTTTGACAGTTCTTTTTGAAAATGTAAAATTATACAAGTGAAACGCAGAATGTTAAGGCTGCGAATCTATACACTTTCTTTGTATACCATTTCATAAACTACTTAATATTTTTTCAATGAGTATAAGGACTCAACTGGTTGGTTTTAAAAACATTGTATATTTTTGAGACTTATAAGAGGGAATTTGGCAATTGGTGGCAAAATCACATTTGCATTTATTTACCCTTTAACCCCACAATGCCACTTAAGGAAATCTTTCCCAGAGATAGACTGGCAAAATTTTGAAAATACATACACACAGATGTGTTCTTATAGCATTGTTTATAGTATCAAAAGACTGGAAGTAGTACAGATGTCTGTGAACAGGGGTTTGATTGAATAAATTATGGTTTATCCACAGTGGAATACTATGTAATTGTATAAAGAATGAGAAATATCTCTGTATGTTGCCATGGAAGGATATATGGGATCGTTTTGTTAACTGAGAAGGTGGAGAAAAAGTGTTTAGCATGTTACCATTTATATAAGAAAGGATGGAGTACAAATTTATATAAATGTGCTTATATTAACATCAAAGAATGGACCATTTTTTAAAAAAATCATTGCTTTTAAGGATGGGGAAGGAATGGGCCAGAGAGCCAGGGAATATACTTTGCTTTGTATTTTTACTTTGGAATCATTTCAATATTTTATATAATAATACAAATAAATATATATAAATAACCAACTAAATAAATTTGGTCCCTAAAAACATAAAGTCAAACTGAATCAAATGAACCAAATGGTGTAACCTCATGAAAAGCACTTTAAAACGCTGTCATTTGACTTTACATACCTAGGAATGTGTCATCTAAAGACAAAGAGAACAGCAAAACTACTGTGCGTTTTAGGTAATCATATTTCTTGTGGTAGTGTTGGTATTATTCTGAGATTTTCTTGTCTGATAAGTGAAATGAAAAGTTACGTTGATTCTGTTGATAACTGAGACTTTGAATGTGTTTTAAAATAAACACAGACATAATGTATAGCACCTTACGATGTATTTTATCTTAAAAATTTTAAAGAGGGGAGCCTATAGAGGCAAATGGACTATGGACATATCAACCAATCAAAATTTCGAAGCTGTGATAGGTCGGGTTCATGTACTGTTTATATATATATAAAATTCTGTTCTCAGTATAAGATATTCCATACATACTGAGAACAGAATTATAATAAGCAGAAGAAAACATTTGGTCATATAGTTGGCATTATCAGTAACAAAATAGGAACTATGACCTGGAGGTAGATGAAAAGATATGCCCATAATGGCTGAAATTAAAAGCTTAATGAGATGAATAATATATATGGAAAACAAAACTTCAATGATATTAAAAGGTTAATGACATGAATAATAATATATGGAAAACAAAACTTCAATGATACCATCTGGTTTCATGTCCCGCCAAAATTCATATGTTGAAGTTCTAACCCCTAGTACTTCAGCATGTGATTATATACAGATAGAGTCTTTAAAGTGGGCTTAAAAGTGAGGTCATTAGGGTGAGCTCTAATCCAGTATGACTGGTGTCCTTATAAGAATAGGAAATTTGGACACAGACATGTACTGAGGGAAGACCGTGTGAAACTAGGAGAGAAAGCTTCCATCTATCAGCCAAAGAATGAGGCCTCACAAGAAACCAGTCCTGCCAACACCTTGAATTTGGACTTCTCAAGAATTATGAGAAGATAAATTTCTGTTGCTTGTCACCCAGTCTCTGGTACTTTGTTATGTGAGTCCTAGTAAAGTAATATAAAACAATAAAAGCAATTAAAAGTGGAACCAGTATTCCAAAAGACTGAATCAGGGATATCAAAACAAATTTCAGAAACTACTCAAAAATATATTTTCAAAAGGACAAAAATGATAGAATAAAAAAGGAAAATTTATATTTCTATGTCTTTTGTGTCTATGACAAATTGAAATAAGCTATCGTAGCTGTTCCTATTCCTTCCTCCCCCACTCCACTAAAATGTAAAACTGCAGGAGAAGAGAGGATCAATAAGGGAAATATTTCCTCAGTGGTAAACTGTTAATCATAATGAAAATTAAAATATTGGAAAGTAATTGTCTTAGTTTCCTAAGACTACAGTGTCAAAAGTATTATGAGGTGGGCTACTTAAAGAAAAACAGAAATTTATTGTCTCACAATTTTGGAAGCCAGAAATCAGAGTGTTGGCAAGGCTATGTTCCCTCTAAACATACTAGCAAAAGTACTGTTTGATGCCTCGTTTCTAGCTTATAGTAGTATCAAATGTTTCTTGCTTGTAGATGTATCAGTCATCTGTCTTCATGTGTGACATTCTGTATGTGTGACTTTTCAGCATCTTCCCTTTCTGTGTGACTGTCTCTGTGTCCAAATTTACCCTTTTTATATGGATACCAGTCATATTGGAATTGGGCTCCCCCTAATGACATCATTTTAGCTTGGTTACTTCTGTAAAGACCCTGTTTCCAAATAATGTAACATTCACAGGTACTAGGGGTTAGGGCTTTGATATACTTTTTTTGGAAATACACAATTCCACCCATAACATTAAAGTACCAAAACGTTAACAATGTTAAACTCTGTCATTGTTGTTTTTTTCTTAAGCTTTTCTGTTTTGTTTTGTTTTTTTCCACAATGGGTATGTATTGCTTTTGTAATCTGAACAAATGTTATTCAAAAAAAAATGATTTTTTAAAAAGTCTCAGTTTTGAATTAGTCTCTACATTAGCTCTCAGTTTTTACGTTATATAATTCTGTTTGGAATAAAGTGTTTTCTGATTCAGAACGAGTCCATTTGCATTAATGTAACATTTAGCAATCTGTCATCTGCATAATTATACATCTGTGATTATAGGTTGGATAGAAAAAACTCCCATCTCTGAATTAAAAAAGTCTCTTAGCATTTGTTATCTGTAGAGAGCAGACTGGTATTATGGATAAGAGGAGGACAATATGACTAAATGCATTTAGCAATAGGTATTTGAGCAGTGTGAGCGCCATCGTTTACCCCCAAGTCCTGAAGCCAGGAAAGTTTTTTCCTGCATCAAGAAAATAGGTGAAGCATCCTTGTTAGGCTGGTGTGCAGAATGTCTTTTTGATTAAATGCTAAGCTCTTCATCAGTTTAGTGTGAGTTATTGGTTATTGCTTTTTGAAAGTCAAATATGGTCCTGTAAGCTTTCTAATGAACTGGCTTCTTTTTTTTCTAGATTTGCGTTCAATGGATAACTCAGTGTTTTTGGAATTACTTAGATTGGATAGAAATCTGCCATTATATTGCTACTTGTGTTTTCCTTGGTGCTGACTACCAAGTGTACATCTGTATAGCTATATTTAAACATCTACAACAAGACATTCTGCAGCACACTCAGACTCAAGATCTGCAGGTTTTCCTAAAAGTAAGTGTCTTTGTATCTATGGGGAAGATGGTTATGAGTTAATAGCTAGCTTTGATGGGGTAGTTAATGTCAGATACTTTTCTAGACGCTCATCCAATCCTAAAAACAACCTTCAGAGGTAGGTACTATTAATATTATCATCCTCATTTTAGAGATGAGGAAACTGAGGCACCAAATTAAGTAAATTGCCCCAAATTATACCAATAGAGGGGATGTGAAGTTAAACTGTATGAATCCAAAACTTCGCTTGTAACCAGTATGCTTTGCCAAAAGACATGTATTTTTTTATATTCTTATACCTTAGTTGGTCATTTAAAGTTCAAGTTACTGTGTTAATACAGAGGTTTGATACTTTTAAAACACATTTAATACAATTATGCCTTCATAGTCTGTATTTTTCTGAACTTACAACTACTTTTATAAAAGGTTTTCTTGAAAGATTATTCTATCATAATACTCTTTTAAAAAAGTCACTACCATATATAAGCCAGTATTTTAAAACAAGATACAGTTGCTTACTTTCTCACTCACAATAATGTGACTTGAAGCTCTGGACTTTAAGAAATATATGATGTATAAATACATCCCTGTGTGAAATTCTTGGTGGAAATCTAACTGTGTTTTAAGTTAAACTCTTTTCTTGAATTTAAAGTATGTTTCCCTCCCCCTGTTGACCTCATCATCCCACAGACATCCATTTACGTATATACACTAAAACTGGTATTTGTCATTTCCTAGGTTTCTCTAGGTCAGTGACTAATTTCTGTATAAATTAATTTTATCTTTACTATTTATCATTAGATATTTGTCCAAGCTGTTTTCCATAATGATGATTCTCTGTAAATAAATGTTGGTGATCATTTAAGATTGCCAAACTATCAAGCATTTTTAATTCATAAATACTGAATTAAAAGGTCACAAATTCTTACATATATATATGTATATCTAGAATTATGATCTGAGATATATTCTTAATGAAATAGTGTACCAAAGCAGTGGTTATATATATAGGAGGAAAGCTTAGGTAGAAAAAGAAAAAAACTGATCTGTAGTAGGTAATTCGGAGAACAGGAATGGTTAAGCATTTGGGAGATATGTTGAGGACAAATGTGGGTTCCTTTTCAGTAAGGGACATTTTCATCAGCCTACAGTGGTCTGTTATAGGGATTTCAGAGTCTGAAATTTTCCCAAACTCCTATAAGTGTTTATCCCCTAACCTATAATTCTCTAACCTCTTATTGTACGTTAGTTTCTCTTACATGAGGTTTTTGTCACTAGCTGAAATTATTTTATGTATTTTTTGTCAGTCTTCCCCAGAAAATGGGTAAGCTCTACCTGAACTTTGATTTTGTCTATTTTGTTTACTAATGCATTTTCAATGCATGGAACAGAATCTGGCACATAGTAGGTGCTCAATAAATACTTTCTAAGATAAACAAAGATTGGAAATAAAGAGGAAGATAAATGAACTTAGTTTTCTTCACATTGACTAACAAACATTACTAACTTATTCAAATGATTCTTATCTTCCTTCCAGAAGGCTGTCTTCATATTTCGTCATCTTTAAATCTGATTAATAGTGGTGATTATTGCAGTTTAATCTCTTTCTTGACAACTGCAGGGGAAATTGTAATAGGGTTTGCAAATGGTGACCTTTTAAATATATCTCAAACTCTGTTGTGCTCTGGGCATAATGCTATCAATTTAAAACTAAAGAATGTTTAAACGAGGGGAAAAATATTATCTTTACTAAGTTTTACATAAATTACCAAATTTTAATTGAATTGGTTTAAATCCAAATTAAAGACATGTTAGCAAAGAATTAATTGTTAGCACTTGTCCTAGAACAAACCTTACTTTTTACTCCTGCTATTTGCAGTCATCTGAGGGATTAGAAAAAATGCCCTTCTGTGACTTCACTTTTTGTTTTATTTTCAGCAGGTAGGTCTCAAGTTCACCAGTCTCTTTTGGTGGGCAGTTATTATTCTCGTTAGACAAATTCCAGTGCAGATTATTTCAAAATGTGTTTACATACTCCTTTACTCCATTAAGCCTTGTTACATATAATCTCTTGTTTGCAAAGTATGTAAATATATGTATACCATTTTTCACTTATTCACATGTAAACCAGTAATGTAATTTTGATTAATAAAGTGTTTTTATTCTTTCCTCAAAAGATCTCCATAAGTCAGGAATAGATATATGATTTAAAAATTCCTCATTTAATTATAGTTATAGGGATTAAACCTTGGACATTATGTTGTATACTTTCTGATCCAAAATCTCATTCTTATATCAAGGGAGAAAAAAACTTATCAACAATTTCCCATATAAGTACTTGTCACAGCCATAATAATAGTCTTACATTGATTGCATGTTATTCCCTGACTCTACAAATTTAGTAATGATTGTTTCTGAGAGGAAAAGGAGGTAAAGTATAATAGGAGACTTACTTTTTATTATATATTTTTGTATGTACTTATGTGGACTTTTTTGTTTTGAAGAATGGGCTCATACTTCTTTTATAGTAAAACTGCTTTTTAAAAGGAGGATATTGAATCATGATATAAAAGTAGATAAACATCTGACTGCTTTAAATAAGTTCAAATAATCAGGCCCACTTGAATTAGTTTCAAAAACATTGAAACTAAAAAAACACAAATATATTATGTTTTCCACTGTTATAAGTTATCGTGAAAACCTTCAGGTAATGAAATGGTTCCAGAAGATTGAAAGTATGCAGTTCTTTTCCTGGTTTAAGTTTCATGTCTTGACAGAAAGTGACATGATAGAAGCATAAACAAAATATCAACCTATTTGTGTTCATTTTGATTTCAACTCAAGATTTTAAATTAGATGATTGAGAATCTAGACTCTTTGTGTACTCTTGTAACAGTCCACTGAACAGTTCTCCATGATCCATCAATATATTAAAAAGACTACTTAGAATTTCTTAGAGCAGAAGGTGATGAACACTACTAGACAGCCCAGCCCAACAAAACAAACAAAAAAATTGTTTTCCTTCTTTGGTTAGACTACTAAATATTAAATTAGATGAATGCCATGGGTATAAGTTGATATTAGGTATCGTCTGAGTTTTTCACAATATCCTTGTAGACACCACAAAAATGTGTGTTGGATAATAGAGCAGCTAAGTGCATTATCCGCACACTATGGTGATTAATAGATTAGTACTGAGCTTGAAGGCAGCTTCTGAAAGTATGTTGAAGAGCTTCGTCCTTGGACATGGGGTTCTGAACATTTTTATCTGTGACAGAAGATGGTTCAGGAAACCTGGAGGCATCAAACTTCTGGAGAAAAGCATCATCCGACAAAATAAATATTCTCAATCATCTCAGGAAACTTGACAGTCTAAAGTTGTTTGTTAATGCAGTTCTCTCTCTCTCTCTTAGGTTTAGTGAGAATTAATTACTTTAATAGTACTTCAGAAGACCCTCTGCTTTAGCCACCTGGCTATATTGCATTCCTCTCTAGCGTGCTAATAGGCTGGCAGTGATCTTGTTTTTAGTTTGTAAATTCTACCTGGGGACAAACATCACTGAAATGTCAGGCTAGGAAAAGACTGCCTTGCAGTGAAAATTAGGCTGTGAAGATTCAAAATAATTAAAATGCTTCAACTAAATCCTGCATGTTATGGCAAAATCAATTTACAATTATGAAAAAATCTGATTAATTTCAGCCCAATCAGTAAATTGTCAAGAGGTGTGTGTGTGTATGTGTTGCTATTAGCAGTTGCTCCTGAACATGTTGACAGGATAAGAAATGGAGATTACACTGAGAAAAAAATAATTCACTATCTGAGGGAATAGATAAAACATGTTTAGTATTAAGTCAGCTGTGGTTTACAGATATGTTTCTGCATTGTCCTTGTATCACTTGAGTTTACCTGAATTAAAATTCTGGCTCTGTGTCTAGCTAACTATATAGACTGGGATATGTTGCTTATGATTCAGTTTCCTCATCTGTATAATTGGGTGTGAATGACATAATAACTATCACGTAAGTTTGTTGAATGAAATGAGATGATATCTGTAAAATACTTCTAGAACATTATCTGGCGCATTGTATGCTCTTAAAAAAAAAAAAAAACTTAGTTAAGGAGTTTCTCCATTCCTGTCCCATCCCTCTCCCATATCTCTCTTGTTCTTATTTCTTTAAAAAAAAAAAGAGATGTGTAGAGAATACAGCAAAGGAAACAGGGTTTTCCACTGAGTCCATAGTTAGACTATATACTTTTGCTACCATTTTTTTTTCTGCAGCCCCAAGATGTCTTATGTTATGTAGATCATATATTATTATGTACATGTGTAGATCATATATTATTACTTGGCATTGACATAACCTTCAGAACTATGTCAGGAACTTTCTTTCATATTGTATGTGATCCAGGCATATTCCTTCATTTACCCAGCCAAGATTGAATCGTCTCTCTAATCATCACAGATGCCCATGTAACTCTCAGCTGAGTAAATTCTTTAAGAACTACATACTCTATCCTAAATATTCTGTCCAGAACCACACACTCTATTTGAACTTCCCTGATCCTAGGAATCACTAGGGTGCTTATTAAAACTGATATATTTAGACTCCTCCCCAGAGCTTTTAAAACAGAATTTTCATGAGAGAGGCCTGAGTTGTCTGATTTCGGTACAAACTCTGAAGTAGCTTGAAACTTTTAGAATATGTAAAAAATGTTAACTGTGGAACATGAATACAGAATGCAAACATCAAGGATTCAAAAGTTTGGGGATATGACATCCAGGAATTTTTAATCTTACCAAGGACGTCAAGAAGAATATAGTAGAGGAAACATTATTTTTAGGTTGTTTGTGTTTCTACCCCTTGGACTAGGAAAGGTCCTTTTTCATATAATAGATCAGACACAGTACAAAAAAGGTTATGTCTAACAAGGGTAAAGAGCAGAACTGTGTTCACAAAACCCCTTCTCTCAGGTGATTCATTATATGATTTTGTGTTTCTCAGGGGAGATTTGACATTAATGGAAATTCTTTGTTAAATGACCTCAGTGTATAGTAAATTCTACACCTTTTGTGGTAAACTTTTATTTTAAATGCTTCCCGATGATTATTAGTAAGAATCAACTGTTCCAATTTAACCCAAAGTGACTTATCTTACTTTTTTCCTTCATACTTTATAAAGAGCTATTACATCCCTTCTTTAAATCACCTTTCAAATACATTAATAATTCAACATTTGGAAAAGAGCATATCAGAAAATTACCTAACTTTGGTCCTGAAATCTTATAACCAAGGTATATGTCATGTTAGCACCCTTGATCTTTTTGTGCTTTGTATATATTTACCACTCAGACAAGCTTTGTATTAAGTTCAAATTCCAAATACACAGGGCTTGCAGTAGCTCTAAAAACATTTGTGTTGGACATTACTTTTGAAAACTTTAACTGATACAAATAATGCTTGAAAGTGTAGGTATAACTTGATTTCCATAACAGGCATATTCCTGAGAAGTTACAAGAAAAGACAGTGATATCTAAATATCTTAATATTTTAGATGAATTGTTACCTTATATTCTTGGTAAGGGATTGAAGAGCAGACACTGGAATCAGTAAGTTTTGATGGGCTCATCTATGCTTACGTTATAGATTTGCAGTGTGATCAAGAAAATCTAACTCAAGCATTTTAGACACCATCAGTTAATCAAAAGTATGTTCTGATTATGACTATCATTAACGACTTCAGTGCTCACTGACTGTGAGGCACTGGGCAAAGGGATTTACAAGCGTTACACATTCACTCACTGACTTATTCAACTATTGTGCAAGAGCTGTGTCCCAGTAACTATTGTAGTCACAGGACAGGCTGTGTCCCTGCCCCCATTGACCTTACATTCTACTGATGGATAAATAATATGCAAATTATTATATAATATTAGATATTGATAGATCTTATTATAAAGACATCAAACATGGTAAGGGAGTCAGAGAATGACTCAGAGATACTATTTATAATTAAGAGTCCAGCAAAGGCTACTCAAGGGGTAGCAGAGACCTGAATAAAGCAAAGGAAAAAACAAAGACTTCTGGGCAAAATCTTTCTAAATTGGAAGAAAGGCAAGTAAAAAATTTCAGAGGAAGGAATGAGATTGGC
The DNA here is from genome assembly GCF_964194185.1 of Rhinolophus hipposideros. Taxonomy (NCBI): domain Eukaryota; kingdom Metazoa; phylum Chordata; class Mammalia; order Chiroptera; family Rhinolophidae; genus Rhinolophus; species Rhinolophus hipposideros. Next base: position 37,854,040 of record NC_138049.1, read on the forward strand.
CCTCTTCGAAAGTGTTGAGATGACCACTGTGGCCAGAACAAGGTGAGGGAGTTAGAATGGTGAGAGATGAAACAAGAGCCAGATCACACAAGGTTTTATAGTCCATGGTAAGGACTTTAGATAGCACAGACTTACGCTGGTATTGCCCACGTTTTACACATGAGAAACTGAGGCTTACAGACTCAGTAAACTTTCCCAGGTTCATACATCTAGTAACTAACGGGGCAGTTTGAACTTCGTTTTTGGTCTGAATACAAATCCTGTGCTCCTAATATGTCAAATTGTCTCTCAATGACAAGTCATAGACATACCTTTAAAAAAATGTGATCCTAAATTCAGTGGACCTTCTAATCAAATGTTCTCAGTAGTAATCGAAAAGCAGTAGATGCATATTTGAAACTGGATTCTATATACAAAGGAGAGAGGGAAACTGTGTGTATGGCACATCATACAATATTGAAGACACATACAACATTGTGTTTTAGGATGCTAATTTTTAATGCTTCATGATGATTCAACAGTTGAAACTCAAAATTAATGAAGCTAGCCAACCATTGAAGGTACCTGGTTGAAAAGACATTAGGTACAAAAAGAAAATGTGATGTGAAAATGAACTTCCTAACCAAGACACAAAATACTCCAGTGGTAATAACCTATTAAAGGAAAACCATTTTTGAACAAATAGTACACTGTTATATATATATATATATATATATATATATATATATATATATATATACCTAATATAATATAATTATAATTAATATAATAATTATATAATAATTATAAATATAATATAATATATTATATGTATATATGTATATGTATATATATTATATATACACATATATTATATATATGTATTATATATATAATGTAATATATATATATATATAACACTGAGAGAGTGTTACCTTATATAATTATGTGTATGCCTATTTAAAGAACAAGGGAAGTCATATTTTTATACAGAGTCCAGTATACTTAGGTCTATAAATGCTATTAAAGCAGTATTCTTAGGAAATGGTCTCCTATAACTTGAATGATAAGCTGGCAGTTTAAATGGTCATAATTACAAAGAAAATTTCTCCACTTAAAAGGCTAGTAGACAACATTTAGGATAAAATGAAAAATACTCCTTTTTGAAGAGAGCAAGTAGAATTCCGAGATTTTGAAATTTTGTGTAGAGCTAAAATTGCCTGCAAATTTTAAATAATGAACTTACGTAATTTAAAAACATTACCTTTAAAATAAATACTTAATTTTTCTCTTATGAAATAAGACCTTAATAGCATTACTTGTCATGTTTTATGGTTGTCTCTTCAGTACAAATTATCAGGGTATTTTTTTATTTTATTTTAAAACCAATGTCCAAAATAGAAGCCATTATTTCAAAAAATACATTCTAAGGAAAAAAATACATTGAAATCAAGTAAAAGTTATCGTTCTTGATAGGTAGTTTTATTTTTAAATTGAAGTGGAACTATAATTAAAATGTTAAAATAGATTTTGCTTATTTTTGCCCAGAGAAGAATTAGATCTTTCTAATTAGATTTGTTCAAATGCTGTCATCTCTTATTGTAATTCACATTTTAGGAACAATATGTATTCTTTTAAAAATCATGAGTATGTACTAAAACAGTTTTTCCAGCATTGAGTTTTTATTCTCCAATTAGAATAACAAATTACTATAATTACTCTCCAGCATAGGTGTAGTTTTAGTGAAGAGGTGATTAATGCCAAATCATACATTAGTTGAATGAAAATAATGGATAAATTTATAATAGTTCAATGACTATAATGATAACTGTTTAAAGAGAATTCCTGAACAGTATGAATGGCCAGTTCAAAACCCAAAGAACAAAATGAAACATTTTCGATAGGAGAGAAATTTACAAAACCCAATATTTCTACTATTCATAAGATGATCACCTACCCTTTGATTTAGTTGCTTATATATAAAACTGGAGACAATATATATATTGCAGCTGTTAATATTTAATGATAGGGACCTGTCTCATTCATCTTTGTGTCTTCAGCTTATAACCAAGAACCTTATATACAAGAAGAGAATAAATGAGTTAATGAATGAACAAATGAAAGAATGGATGACACATCAAAATTATTTTAAAATTAAGAGAATTAGCTCTAGCCTTAATGATATAATGTTATGCATATAACTTAACATCATTTGGTTTCTTTAGCTATAAAATCTGCCTTGTGGATTGCTAATAATTTTTTTTTTAAGTGCCAGCTAACTTCCCCCAAATTACCCAGAATTTAGGTGATACATAGCTAGCAAAACAAAGTAACATTCTCCCAAGTTACTTGCAAGGTATGAACTTTTAGTAACTTAGAAGTTGACCAGTGAGGCCTTTAAAAACATCCTTTCTTATTGAGAATCGTGTCATGTTTTCCTAGTTACTCCACATTGATGTCTTTCATCTATAACCTGATTATCTGTAATATAATATATGGTATATTTTATGCTTTTGAATTGCTTTTGTTTTTCGTTAGTAACTTTTGCCTTTAAACTATAATCTCCAGACAGGCATGGATTGTCCAAAATTTTTTATAACCTCCAAAACTCCTAAAATAAAATTATTACGTTAAGTCAAGCAGATTTTTGTTGTTGTTGCTGTTTTGGAAACTTTGAAGGGTAGGTGCTGCATAGCTAGTATTTGAAGATGCTAAAAGGAATTGTCATAAAATTCCCTAAAAGTTGCGAAGATTCTAAACAGATGTCCCTACTGCTTTTATTTTTGAGTGCCTCGTTTGGAACATTAACCGTTAAATTTCAAATTAGGATAAACATGTATAGTACCAACATTATGAATTGTAGACTGGTAAAAGGTTTTATGAACAATTGCTGTAAACAGATGCATATTTCTTGCAGTATTATAGTATCCTTTGATAGAAAAACTTTATAGAGTCTTTACTAATTACAAATGTGAACCAATCATTCTATCATGGAAACTATTATATCAAAAATACTAGGGAGATTTCATTATCTGGGAGTTTGTTTTATTTTTTGTTAGCTGTAAAACATTTTTGGTTTTGACAATAGATAACTTTGCTTCATAGGGACGTGATTTCTTGCTATCATACATACACAGCCTACTAAATACAAATAAAAATTACACATTTACTGGCAACATAAAACCCCCATTTATACCTGAAAAAAAAAGTGATTAACTTAGAATTGTGTGTTTTTACCTGAGCGAATGAACTTCCCTTTATATTTTTTGGCAGGAGGAAGCACTGCATGGGTTTCGAGTGAGTGATTACTTTGAATACATGGAAATTTTGGAACAAAACTACCGACCGGTGTTGCTGAGAGACATGCAGAACATTAGAGTGCAAAGCACGTAGATCATCAAATGCACAATCTAGTTTTATATGTTTTATTTGTTTTTATAAGAAGCAAAGGGACTTGATTGCTTCTAATCTATGTTTATAACAACATATACTTTGTGAATACACATACTGTAAATCAATACTGATGGTTTTTGAATATAAGTAGGTATTAGCTCAATTTTTGAAATGAGATGAATTCATTTTTATGTTTGTTGTTGTGTATGGTTGTTTTAAAATCAGATCTAGCTCACTTATGGTTCTTTGTGTGTAAGAACTAGTTCCAACCTATATCTCTTCCTTCACCGCATGATTAAAATACTTTTTCCAAAGAGTTTGGAAAGAAGCAGCAATATTGTAAATAATTGACTAGCAAAGAGTCCAAAGAGACAAAGAAAAGACAGTTGTTTTATTTATTTTTTTATGTCTGCACATATAAGAAAAACAGAGAAAACCACAACTACTTATTCTACATGTGGAGAAACAAATGATATTTATCATGACAAGTTGTAGGAAAATTATTGTCCTCAGATATAATTGTTTTTCTAGGAACTGCTTTTGGTACCTATATCAATTTATAATTTTTCACATGAAATGTGGTCTCTACATGGTTCATTTAAAAGATAGATTGGTTCTTTCATACTGGTAAGCATTTGACTCTCATTTGTCATGCATTTTCCTTGGTGATAGATTTGATTTGTACTGAACTTGAAAACATTAAGGAAAATAGATTTTAAATTATTTTAAATGACAAACACTGTTTTATTTGAATAGAAGTCTCTGCTTTGATGAGGTTAATATATGTGAGGGTCTATTTTCTTACAACTGTCAACATTTAATATATGAAAGTAATACACAATAATATTAAATTGTTAATTTTTCAGTCATCAATTTCAACAAGTTTTTAAATCAACCATTAAAACTATTCTGAAGCTTTTTTTTTTTTTCCTTTTCAACCCAAAATGGCTCGTCCATAAACTAATTTTTCCTTTTAGTATGATAAAACAACTGGTTCTGCACAGGTTTCAATTTTGTGATATTTAGGCTATTGCAATATCAACCTTCCAAAATCAGGTTTTATGTTGTAAATGCCAACAATCGCTTCTCAGTAATGGTGTTCCTAAAGGGCATTGGAAAAGTTGAGAAAAGAAAATTGAGCAAGTTAATTTGACATATTGCTCACTTTACCTCTGGCTGATGCAAGTTAAGAAAGAGAGTCCTACGTGACCCCAAAACACCAAGCTTTGTCTACTTTCAAACTTAATTTTGAAAAGCTGTTTTGCAGAACTTGTAATACATGTTTATGGATCCATTTCCTCCCATTTTTTTCCCAAGTTATTGTTATTGGTCCTAAGAAACTTAGTTTTATGTCTTTTTAAAAACTCTTACATGGTAACTGCAAATACGAATGGAGAAGAAACTGTAACTTAATTTTATAATACTAATCGGTGATTTTGATTGGAAACTGCAGTAAGATTTAGATAATAACAGTTACATTTTAGAAAAGTGACTTCAGCTGGAGCTAGCAGGCTTTTGTGTTCATTTGATAAATAAATGTCTTATGAACAATGACATCATCAGTGACATGAACAATGAGCAATCTAGTGATATAAAATGTATCATATGGTAGTTTGTGTAACATTGTGAATTATTTTTGCACCTATTTTTATTTTACAAATACTCTTTAGAGATAAATACAGCTCTGTCTTGCCTCTCAGTTTTGTTTTTATTTAATATATAAGTCCTTAGGACAAACGTATTTCTAATTTATGAAGATACTTGGTATATTTTATAGGACTCATTATCATAAACTGTGTTTTATGATACAGTGTAAACAAATTTGTGAAAAATTTAAGTGCACATATATAAATCTTCAAATATCTGTGGTCAAAATTTAATTTTTGTAGTTGTGCTTCCTCATGATACATAGGCATCTAAAGAATCTGTGAAGGTCAAGTTAAGTCTCAGAAAGTCATGTAAGCTTCCTAACAGAATTCTACCTAAATTTGTGACTATTAAATTATGGTGTGCTCTAATTTGACCTTGCAATTCCGATATACTAAATAAATTTATTTGATTATTCATTAAAGACATGTTTTGAGGGTTACATATATAATTAGTATTTTTAATGTTCAGTATAGGATAATTGAGATACAGCATCTCCCCTCAAATAGTCTGTAGTCTTCGTGGGGAGATGAATTTTAAAACTATGAAAATACAGTTATAAAGATGACAAGTGAGAACTGACCTCTGGAGTGGGGACTTTGATCAGAGCATCTTGATGGAGTAGTGAGGACAAAAGTTTGGTTGGAGCAGGATTAAATGAAGCTGAGAAGCAAGATTTTGGAAACTTCTCTCGTAATATTGCTGCACAGGCAAAGAAAATATGGGTGGTAGCTAGAGGAGGCATGGGATCAAAAGAACTGCAAGTGTGGAAATAATGCAGTAAAGAAGGAAAAACATGCTGAAGAGAGAAACGCTGGAGTTAATGTCCAGCATTCATTAGTGAATACATTTTGGAATTCACCTTTGCCTGGAGCATGGATACTTCATTCAGAGTAATGAGGAGATAGTGTAAATGGTTACAGATACAGGATGGGCTTCCCTGGAACTTATTTTTTTCTCAGTGAAATAGCAAACAAGGCCATCATTTAAGAAGATGGCAAAAACCATGGTAGGTTTTAGGAGATGAAAATAAGTGAAACAGTTGTCGAGGATAGCGGGAGAGTAAATAGACTAGGAAAATATAGTTGTGATTTAATGGTCATAAGATGAGTTAGAAAACTTGTGTTTTCCTCTAGCCACATTTCTCTGTGAAGGCATAGACATGGAATGGGTAGTGAATTGTGCAAGTGTTTCCTACCACATAAAAGAGAAACCATAAAAGAAAAAAAATAACTTTTACAAACTTCAGAATTTATAAAGGAAAGAAAAAACTCATTAAAACACACCTCAAATAAATGAAAAGGTGTCACAGTGACTAGATTTGCAAAACATATCTAGTAAAAGACTTTATGTTCACACTATAAAAAGATTTTTAACCACTCAATAACAGAAGAACAAGTACCTAAAATAGGCAAAATTTCTGACCAACAGCTTCACCAAAGAATATATACAGATGACAACTGTGCACAAAAGATGCGGCATCATCATTAGTTATAATACTAGGGAAATGCAAGTTAAAACCACAGGTGATACACACTCACTAAAATTTATGAAACAAAGGCATACACGAAACAAAATGTGATTGCAAATGTTGGCAAGGAAGTAGAGCAACTGGGACCCGTACCTTTTTAGAGGAACAAAAATGCAACAGAGTTTGGAAATTTGGCTTAAAACAACAACTCACAACTATATGACTCAGCAATACCCCTTCTAGCTATTTCCCTACAAGAAATAAAGTATATGTCCATACAAACACATATATGAATGATAATTACAGCTTTATTCACAAACTGGAAACCCAAACCTGAATGGAATGGATTGACAAATGTGGTTCAGCCTTTAAATGAAACAATTCAGCATTAAAAAGTATCCATCTACTGTTGCACACAAAATCATGGATAAATCTAAAAAGCACCATACTAAGTAAAATAAGAGACAGAAAAAATTGATTCCATCTATATGAAATGACAAATCTACAGTGACAGAATTAGTGGTTTCCAGGGACTGGGGCAGCGGAGTGGGTGTGAAGAACAGGGATTTTCTGCATTCCTAAGATTAACTTGGTTATATTTTGTCATATTTACATATCAGATTTTATTTGTTAAAATTTTGGTACGAGATTTTAGATCTATGTTCTTGAGGGATATTGATCTGTAGTTTTTTTTTCCTTCTGATTTTGATATCAAGGTAATGTTGGCTTCATAAAATAGGTTAAGAAGTGCTCATCTTTTCTAGAGGTTTTTGTATAAATGGTATTTTTTTATTCCTTACATGTTTGGTAGAATTTTCCAGTGAAATCTGGAATTTTCTTTGATAAGATTTTTAACAAAAACATTCAATTTCTTTAATACATGACTGACTATGCAAATTATTTATTGAGCTTTGTTTGTTTCACTCAAGGAATTTGTCCATGTCACCAAATTGTCAAATTTACTGGCATTAAGTTGTTCAAAATAATGCCTTGTTACCCTTTCCAATGTGTAGAATTTGTAGTGATGTCACCACTCTTATTTTTTACATTGTTAATTTTCATCTTCTCTTTTTTTCTTGATTGGTCTGACTAGAAGTTTATAAATTTTATTGGTCCTCTAAAAATTAGCTTTTAGTCTTACCAGTTTTCTCTATTTTTCTGTTCCATTGATTTTTTTCACTTGGAACTTTATCATTTCCTTTATTCTACTTACTTCAGTTTTATTTGCTCTTGTTTTTATAGTTTCTAAAAGTTATTTGAAATCCTTCTTTGCTACCGTGTTTGCCCCCAAATAAAACTGGGTCTTATATTAATTTTTTGCTCCAAAAGACTCATTAGGGCTTATGTTCAGGGGATGTCATCCTGAAAAATCATGCTAGGGCTCATTTTCCGGTTAGGTCTTATTTTTGGAGAAACATGGTAGTATACATTTAGTGCTATTAAAATTCCCTGTAAGTACTGGTTTAGTTGCATCCACACATTTTGATATGTTTATACATTTTAATTTAGAAACTCTTTATAATTTATCTTTGGAATTTCTGTTTGATTCATGGGTTATTTAGAAGTGTGTAATTTAGTTTCCAAATATTTTGGGATTTTTCAGGTATACTTCTGTTATAGAATTCTAGTGTAATTAATTGTGGTCAGAACATTCTTCATATGGTTTTAATCTTTTCAAATTTATTGAAACTTGTTTTACATATGTCCCAGATATATACCTTGTGTTTCATGTGCACTGAAAACAAATATATAGTTTGCTGTTTTTGTGTGAAGTGGTCTGTGACTCTCAGATCAAATTGTTTGATATCGTTTGTCTTGTATTGTTTATCTTTACTGATCTTTCTGGCTCTTTCTTTAGCAGTTACTGTGAGAGTAATGTTGAAATTAACTGTAATGGATTTGTTTGTTTCTCCTTTCTGTTCTATCAGTTTTTGCTTAATGCATGTTGAAGTCAGTTACTACCTGTATAAACTTTTATTAGTTATATTCTTTTGGTGAATTGACTATCCTTAAATGACTGTGTTTATCCCTAGTAATATTTTAAATCTACTATGTTAAATATTAATATGGCCATTTGAGGTTTCTGGTTTTTTTCTTTAGGATTTGCATGATCTTTTCCCATTATTTTACTTTTACCCTTATATATTTTTGTATTTAAAGTGATTTTATTGTAAGCAGCATAGAATTGGTCTAGCTTCCTGGAACTCTTTTCTCCCCCAGCCCATATGGAGAATTATAGCTTCTAATTAGCATGTTTAGACTATTCACACTATTCACACTTTATGTAATTATTGATATGTTGTGTTTATATTTTATATTTACATTTGTCATCTTCCTATTTGTTTTCTATTTGTTTCAACTGTTTTTATTCTCCTTTTTATTCTGCCTTCCTTTGGATTAATTGTATTTTTTAGTTGATTCTATATTATGTTTTTCATTTGTTTATTAGATGTATTTATTTTTTGTTAGTGTTGCTTTCAGTTTTATGTTATATAGCTTTAGTTTTTCCAGTCTACCTTCAAATAATATTATACCATTTCATGTTTAGTGTAAGAATCTTACAACCAATAAACCCCAAAACTTGACTGGATCATTCTAATTCAAACGATCTCTCCTTCCTCTTAAATTATAAAAGGTTTCTGAATCACCCTTTGACTATATAGCTATATATCTATCTCTATATAGTCCTACATGCCATTTCCTATATTAATATTTTGAATTGCTTTTTAATTTTAATTATTTCATGCCAGCATTATTATTCAACAAATGTATCATTAGTTAGTACTTTTATTTGGGAATGTGATCTCCCAAAAATTAAGCATAAGCTTTTTAAGGACAAAGTTGATTAATTCCTATCTCCCAAAAATGCTAGCCTAGTACTAGGCACAGAGCAGAGTATCACAGTGTTTACTGAATGAAATATCAAAATTGTTTTGAATCATCATACTGATACAGAAGGAAGGAACAGTTTGAGACATTAGACCAAATTTCCCCCTTAGGTGCTTTAATAGGTACAGCTGGGAGAAAATAACTTGTTTTGGGCACAAATATGTTTTCTGCTGTTTACTGTAGAATATATTTTTGATAGAAATAATAGTTCACTAAATTCTATTTTGCAAAGGTTGTATCAAAAATGTCTATATTAGATTGTGTGAGTGTGTACGTGTGCTTGTGCATGTGTGTGGCTGTATTACTCCATATGGATATTATTTTGGCCATAACATGCATCTGGTAGGCTTGTGTGACCTACCCCGGGGATCTAGTCATAATTTGGAAACCAGACTACACCTTTTAGAAACGTGTGCTTACCTTGTATTTATAAAAACTTATAGATCAATTTGGTGTTTGAATCTGTATAGTCTCTCTTCATAGAAACCATCAAGGAGACAATCCTTTGTCCTAAATGATGTAGTTCTGAAGGCAGAAGACTTGAACATCTGGTGTGTCAAGATACCTCCTAGCACAATGATGCTGAAATTTCCAAATTTGTTCTTGTTAAACCTAGCTTTACTATTGCTTTTTTGTATATGAGTCTAAACATGGCCTGACAAACTACAGCCTGTCACTGTAAATGATGTTTTACTAGAACAAAATGTTCACTTGTCTATGTATTATCTATTGCTTTTCTGCTATAAGGACAGAGTTGAATACTTGTGACAGGGCCTGTATGGCCTGCAAAACCTAAAATATTTATTATCTAGCCCTTTATAGGAAACTTTTGCCAACTCTAGTTTAGAGTACTAATTACACTTATAAATCCAAATCCACTTTAGATAGGATAAACTTTTTAGATACAGAGGACACTAGAGGACATCTAATCCAAAACATTTATATCATCGTTCATGCTATGACTTAGAAAGTGAAGAGGAGATCCCAAGATCATATAGAGGGTAGATACAATGCAGTAGGTAAAATGAGAGCTCAGAAGGCAGACTGTTCAAATTTAGATCCCAACTCTATCACCACCAAGTACTCCTCTGTGCTTCAATTTAATTGTGAGCAAAATGAGCATAACAGTAGTATCTACCTCATCAGATTATGATGTAATGCACGTGTTTATAGCAACGCGTCAGTAAGCATTCAATAAATTATTATTTGCTGCTGTTGGCTAGTTGGTAGCATAGCCTGGATCCTAGCTCTTCTGACTCCAAGTTCAGTCCTCTTTCAACTGTTTTATTCATTCATTTTGTCAGCATACCTTTATTAAATTCCTACCATGGATCAAGCACTCTGTTACTATGGTACCAATCTTTTCCCTCATTCAGACTGTTCTAAGAGAACAGATTATATTTTTCTATTTATGTTTTCCTTACTAGTCATAAACATAAAATGGTAGAAAAGAAATAAAAGTCCTTGTACAGTTCAATGTTAGACATATTTTTGTAGTTTATCCAGTTTTCCTACATTTTCTTCTTCTTTTAAAAGGTTAATTTTTTATACTCTAGATTTAGTGTTATAGACCAGATTAATGTATAATGGATTATTGTGTATTTTTTAATTGTTTTATATTTTTATAGAAATTGTTTTGTGTTTTGTAGTGATAAATAAAACAATATTTTATGTGACATAAAATTTTACTAATATGTTCTTGGTAGCAAAATTGACATTGACTTTTTTTCAGCAGAATATCAAGAGAGTTATTGCTTAAGTCGGTGCCAATGTATTTACTTATCTGATGAGTTTAAACAGGGTCAAAGCAGTTAGCCTCAAGTAAACGTAATTTTTCAGCATTAGCAATATTTTAGCTTTAAAAATCAGTTAACTTCTTTGGCATGTTTCCCACCCATATTCTTCTATTGGCAATAGGCCACCATGAAACACTAAGCGCCATGGAAATAATTGGACTGTCATGTTTGCTAATAGAGTGCATTTGCGATACATTGGGGGAGACAGTTATTAAAATGTTGGCTGTTAGAGTTTGATCATCTAATTCAGGATTCAAGTATTGAACTGCTATCATCAGAATATGTGTCTGCTATTCTTTATTGAATAGCACACTTACATGTAGCCTTTTGCTAAAATGCCGAAGTTTATCTCTTACAGAGCATCTCTAAAATATAATCCCTTCTTTTACAACATCAAGTACAATTAACTATGTAATTGCATTGGAAATAATCAGATGTAAACCAAATTGCTTTTTGGGTCAAGTTTTCTCCATATCATGTCCATAACTGCCTACATTTTTCTTTTAACTTTCCTCAGAGCAAAATTTTCAAATTAATATTTTGCTTACTATCATGAAATTATTTTGATTTGAAAAAATGTATTCATTAGATTGGATGATGGGTATGGCATAGACTGGTGATGTCCACCAATCAGTTTCCTCTGCCTGGGCCAGGTATATTGCAGGGCATTTGATCAGCTTAACCAATATGAAGTGAGCAGGCCAAAGCATAAATAGTATGTGTATCTTCTTTGTGAGCTTTCTTTTCTTTTTTCCTGGTGCCTCCAGAAACTGGATGCTTGAATTTGTGAAGAGTAAAACCTACTACCAACACACACTGGATTGTGACCTGAGCAAGAAATCAATCTTGTATTATGTGATGAAATCATATGTGTATCTGGTATTAAACAACCTGTCATCTTCTTTGAGGTTCCTTATTCCTACCCCCTTTCTGAATATTTTTTGCTGTGGCTGTATGGGCATGTTCTTAGTTTCATAGTGTTTTATTAGATTTCATATTGAGAATCTAAGTGTATAGACTAGCAAATACAATTAAAGTTTTGTTGTATCCATTGATATTTTTACCAATTAGCAAACAGTTTTGTGGATATAATTGATACCATTTGCTAGGAGTATGTGTACTATTAAGGAAACTTTATTTCTGTAGATAAAGTCTGGGACATCTAAAGAGAGCTATTAGGATATCAATGTTATCAGTGAACTCAAATTTGATCCCAGTTAATGTATTTTGAATATTATTTTATATGATTATTTTTAGCATATATAACCTAATTCTGTTTTCTTCATTTTGACACTTAGTTATTTGAGCACTGAAAAATATTCCTAAGTTATTGTATACAATGAATGTAAAACTATTGCTAACTGAAAAATTAATGGGAATTAGGAAAGACACTTGAATGTGCATACGGAAGGGTATTTATTTCAGTTGGGCTAAGGATTGGCAGGAAAAGAATGCGCGCGCACACACACGAACACACACACGATAAGGTTAGGTCAAGTGCCTGATTTATATAACCAAGGATGTAGAAATTCATCAAGGGTGAGAAGGCCATATTGAATAGGAGAAGATGAAGCATATTTAGCATAATTGGTTCTCTTGGCCACTAAGTCAATCATAAGGGAAGCTTATCTGCCAGTGAATAATCAAAGTGCAGTCTAAGATTGAAACATTTATTTTGTTACCATTATTTTATGTTTGTAGCTTATATCATTATTCAGGAAGAGCTTGCTCAAACTATTCATGTTCCTCTGGTTTAAAAAAAAATGTTTACAAATTTTGGTCCTGCTAGTCCGTGACCCATCCTGGGGAAGAAAGCTGAATCAGGGCTTAGGCATACTTGAGCAGTGTCTCAGCCCCGGGTTCACCAGGATATCAGAAAGCCCAGTTCTCCCTAAAGAGTTAAATGCAAAACCAAAACAAACAAAACAAACCAAGAAACAGGAAATAGAAGTGACAGGTGGAGCTGACTACACAGAATATACTTAATAGTACCAAAAAGACAGAATAATACTAGGGAAAATTATAAAAGTACTCTGAATTTTTGTACAGTGATTTATTGTTTTTCAAAGTACCTGTAACATCCACATTTCATCTACAGTAATCTACCACCCAAGTGGTAGATTTTAACTTAATTTTAACATTAAGATATGTGTGTGTGTGTGTGTGTGTGTGTGTGTGTGTGTGTGTGTACACTTTGGTCGACGTTGCTCAAGCAGTAGTTCGCCATAATCAGAAGTGTCTGGAATCTGATGGTAACCACTTTGAGCACCTCTGGTAATTGCAGAAGTCAAATGTGACTTAGTCATCTTTTGTTACCGGTATATATTACTACAATTTTAATAGTTTTTGTTTCTTAAAATGTGCATACATTTTTTGGCACTGTGTGTGTGTGTGTGTGTGTGTGTGTGTGTGTGTGTGTATTTCACTGTTTTTCTTCCACTAAAATGTAATCTTTATATCTGGACAAAAATTGTGATTATATGATGTAGATCATTTTAAATTGTTTATTTTTATTAATAGCATAATATAAACAGTGACCAATATTTAAACTCATAAACATGCTGTACCTGACAATTATATCCATTTATCTTCCATATTATAGGATCACTTGATAATGAAATAAATTTCCAGTTGATAACAAGTACTTGAGAGTCTACTCTGTTAAGACATTGATGTCTTAACAATCAGTCTCTACCTTCAAGGAGCTTGTAATATGACTGAGGTAAAACCTGTACAATAGAAAAGACAAAAGTACAGGTTCATATTTTGTAAATCCTGAGAAATACCACATCAAGAGTAATTAGTAATAGGAAGATCCAGAGGAAGGAGGAAATGCCTTGAGCTGAGCGATCATAGGGGGGACAGGATTTTCATCCAGAAGGGATAGGAATTAAGCAAAACAGGGTGCACCCAGGATGGAACAATGGAAAAGTACAAGTAAACTGCAAATAGCCTGAGCATAGGGACACTACAAGGAGCATGAAGGAGTCCAAGCAAAGCCCTCTGGCTGCGGTGGAGGTTTTGTTTAAGGGAAAATGCTGGAAGATGAACTTGATTGGACAAATAATTTAGACATTTTCCTATAGGTTGTGATACTAAAGGTTTTTCAGCAGAAAAATAAACCTAATGTAGTAGTTAATCTTGAAACTTAAATATCTTTGAATATTCCATAAACAAATTTCAGATCTAATTTGCTTTTAAAATTCTCTTTAAAAGACTTCGCTTTAAAGAATGTCTAGCTTAGCAATCACTTTTTATTTATTCAACTAATTTTATTAAATAATTATGTTGATCTACTACGAATGAAATGCTATGCTCAAAACAATTTCTTTAAAACACAATTTTTCTTTTCTTTATTGTTTTACCATATAGCATATCTTTCCCAGTATTTGCCGTTAGTACATACCTCCAGAATTTTTTAAGCTGTAGTTTATGCTAACAAGGAACATTCTTCAATATTACTTCATGCAGAATTTTTTTTTATTTCCCCTTAAATGGTATTTGAAATGCAATTCTATTAAGAGACATGAAGGGGTTTGCATTCAGAATAAAAGGACAACTAAAACATTCAGCAAGTTTAGAACAAGAATCTATTCCAGAGAGAATGAATACTGCTAAATTTTCCTAATGAAGCAATTATTTCAAGCTGTGTTTCTTAAGGAATATTAAGTAATTAAGTGTATGAGATCTTAATGAGAGTTAAGCTAAAATAAAACACTGCTACCAAATACTCTTGACTGTCTAAAACAGCCATAGAGAGTAGATGAAAGGATGTAACCTTGAAAGGTCACCATATTCCTTTTTCACTTTGCGAGAGGGTCTTGACAATAGGTTTAATGCTGTTCTAAAATGTTTTATGGGTGTAGCACTGACTCTGGATAAAACTTTTGCTTAGGAAATACGTTATCAGTACCTCTTCTTCATCACCCACCCCCCTCTTTATTTGCCATTAATTTTCTTTAAGGAACCAACTGCTTTGGTCCTTTGTGTTCTCCTTCCAAGACACCTCTGTTCTATATTCCAGTCTAAAGCTTTATCTAAAATTAATCTCTTCATATTTAATCACATTACATAGTGCAGTGAAGAACACTAGGACACAATGTCAATAAGCATGTATGCGAGTCTTGGTACCATGAGCGACTAACCATGTCACTTCAGCACCTGAATGCTTGTGGGCTTCATTTCTTCTAGTGTAAAACAAGGGCACTTTTGGATATGATTTCTTCGGATCATCCTAGTCTAAATTATGGTTCTAATATCCTGTGCCATGTTACTGAAGTTTAACTCACAGTGAGGAACAGATGGCTGATCAAAGTTCCAGGTGATCCCCTTCTTAGATTCCACTGGTATTTTCAAAATAAACATATTAAGTGAGATTGTAAAACAGCAAGAGTTGAGGGCATACGAGGCACTAAAATAGGTTTTTCTCATTAAAGGACTCTTGGTGAGAGTTGTAAGTAGTGTGGAATAATGATAGAGATGATATTTTTATTGTACAGTTAGTGGGAACTTAACCTGTCATATAAACACACATATACACTTCAAATAAAACACTATTTAAGATAATTTAATGATCTTAGAGAGAATATGATAGTCCTGAGATACTCTTTTCCTACAGATATCAGTGAAACAAGACTGAACTCTTTTTGAATCTGATCTACAATCATAATTATACATCAGTACTTAATGGGTATTTGACACTTCACAAATGATACCCAAGTGTTAATCAAGAAAGACTCTTAAAACAGTGTGCCTTTGGATATAGATAACAGTGAAAAACTGCTGCCTATTCGAATCCCTTGTATTGAGAATCCATTATGATTGAGATGTTTATTCTGTAGTTTCATCTTGCTTTCATTCTGTTTAATTTCAATTTAAACAACATCTCTAATATACAGTTAAACCATTTTTTAACATAGAGGTAGAGAGGGGAGCCAATTCTTTACCTGAAATGCTTCAAGGCAAGACCTAAAACCATTATGGTAACACTGTAGTAAATTGAGTTTTCAAGATATTAAGTACTCAAGAAAATAGTAGGAAAGGCCTGTTTAGGTTCTTTTTTCTTTATGGCAAAATTGTTAATGCAGATAAGTTTGGGAAATTAAAAGAAACCATACTGCTTGGATTCATAAAATTTGTATTGTACTGTGTTTAATGGAAAGCAGTATTAATTATCAGTGATATACATTCCTTCAAAATATCGAACATTTGAAAATTATTGAAATGGGAATTTAAATTTTGTACTTTAGAAGAAGGGAGTCCTCTAGAACAATACTTGTATGTACAGTTGGCAGAGAAGCAAAGTGACGGAAAGCAATCTGACAACACCTATTAAAATTAAAAATACATATACCTTTAAACCTAGCAATCCGTCTCTTAGGAGTTTATTTTCACAGAAAAAAGAACCCTGATAAAAGACTTTGGTACAAAGCTATTTATGGCAGCATTATTTCTAATGATGAAAACTGGAAACAATGCAGATGCCCATTAATAGGAGAAGGGCTGATTAAATCACGGTACATCCAGCGCTCTATGAGCTAAGCTGAAGGGTTTTCATGAAGTATTCTTGAGCAAAAATCATGATACACAAAAACGTGTATGAGCCTACTTTTTTAAAAACAAAGCCTATAGGTGTGTATGTGTGTGTGTGTGTGAGTAAATTGTTATATGAACTCAAAGAAAAATACAGAACAACACAATAGATTGTTAGCATCAATATGGTGCAGGGATTTTATATGCATGGAAGGCAAAATTTAAAAAAAGATGAAGAAAAAGAAAGTGTAGCAGTGGAAAAAAAAAGTCAAGAAACACAAAATTCACCATATCAATTCTTATTTTTTGGCTCAATTTTCTCTGTTACAGAAATTCTTGCAAATCTTTGTGAAAGTTCTTGTTTTGACTAACATTAAACCACTGAAAATTATCGAAAATCAGCTTGGCTTAAAAAACCTGAACCTTTGGAACATGGTGAAAAAATTAGGTAAGTGAGGCAAAAGAAAGCAATGAGGGGTTTGAGGTTAAAAAAAACACACAAAAACAAAACAAACAACAACAAAAAAAACATGACTAAAAAGAAAGGGACTGATATCTTCATGTGAATAAACCAGTCTAATGATTTTATTTTCATAACATTATACTTGTTTTCCAAGGGTAAAAAAAAAATAAATAATTATGATGCTAAAATAGTTCCAGTGCTTAACAAAATAGTAAAGTTAGCATGCTACTCAAATGGAAGACTTCCAAACAGCCTGAGTAGACAATGGTAATAATGACCAGCTTCCCTTAGGGACCATTCATTTCAGGAAACCTGGGTCACCTTAGCAGGCTGGTGCTTGTCCATAAAATACCCTAGATCGTCTGAAGAGACAGTGAAGATTAAAACTGATGATCATGTATACAAATATCAGGATTAAGGGTCTTGGATAATAAAGTCTGGCCAAGACCAAGGCAGAGTATACTACACAGCTCAGGATTCAGTAGACTCTCAAAGACCTGTGGCCTCTTAAGACACAGGGTAATTGTTATTGAATACGTCTAAACATGGGAGGCAGAGGTGTGTCACACAAATATCTTAACCTGATCCTTGAAGAATGTGACATAACTTCCTAAAAGAATATAGCTACTTTGGGTGGAACAAAAGATTCAACATTTAGAAATCCAATTATCTAAAGGTAACTGAAATGAGTGACACACACACACACACACACACACACACACACACACACAGAAATTTCTCTGTTGTTGCTCTGAGGGGATGAGTTGAAGAGACATGGTAGCACCTACAACACTGAGTAACTGTAAAGGAGTCATAAACTACTATTGCAGTAATAATGCCTGAGACTGGGTAGTAGAAGGTTAGGAGCAACAGTTAATTGATGTTTTAGCGTTGCGATATTGTGAACCCTTAGAAAAGATTGTTGGAGAGTTTCTCTTGATTTTCCCAATCTCATTTGAGTAATGGATGGAGTTGAGTAGTGGATGGATGTGTCTAGAGCTGAATACTTTCAGGGTTGCAATTTAGGCCACTGATTTTCCTCATGGGGTGTATAAGAGCAGTAATCTTTCTATTTTCGATTTAAATACATTCATCACTTTGTTTAACAAATATGCATTAAGCTCATCCAGATTTTACTTTGTGCATGTGAACCAAGCAGGTAAACTAACTATGCATTTGCCTTCTGGTCCTCAATCCAGGAGCCCTAGCTCTTCCTAAGTGTAATGTTTCATGTTTTTAGAAAGTACTCAACTTTTATTTCTGCCCCGACTCCCTAACCTGCCCTCCTTACCTTATGACTGCACCAGGAATAGCTTTTGCATTGGATACATCTTTCTCCGTTTCTATTCAGGATTTATATAAACCTGGCTTATCTCTCAACATAGTGCCTTCTTTCCATCTTGCAGAAATCATCATGATCTTTGTTTTTTTGAAATTCCCAAATCCAATCTACAAAGTTATTATGAACATTATTTTTTTTCCCCGTTTGCTATTTTGTGGTGGAACTTTGGAAGGAAGGATGATAAATGAGACAGGAAGATATATTAGTACCCAAACAGTAAAAAAGTTGGGTGGCCAGGTGGCTCAGTTGCTTAGAGCACTATCTCTGAACAACAGGGTTGCCAGTTCGACTCCCACAAGGAATGGTGGACTGCACCTCCCTTTTTCCCCTTTCTCGCTTCCCCTCTTCCCCCCACCCACAGCAACTAGATTGAGAAAAAAAAACAAAAAAACAGCTACTGGACTTGGAGCTGAGCTGCGCCCTCCACAGCTAAGATTGAAAGGACAACAACTTGACTTGGAGCTGATGAGTCCTGGGAAAAAAACACAGCTGTTTCCCAATAAAGTCCTAGAAATATATACTGTTCCCCAATAAAGTCCTGTTCACCTTCCCCAATAAAAAATCTTAAAAAAAAAAATAGTACAAAAGTTAACAAAAAGTAGTTTAATAATTTACCAAAACCTAAACAGTGAGTCTTTATTTCAGAATTTTTATTATTTGATTTATCGTATGTTCTTAATCAAATTATCTGTCCTCAGTTGAAAATATTACTGCTAATGCTATACTTTTAATAGCATATTAAACATTTAAATATATTTTTAGTGTCTGTATTTATATAATTATCTCAAACATCTATTTTGACTGGATTTTCTTTGGTAGTTACATAAGTGCCTGCAATCACACCGGACAGACTCATATTTATACAATTAACTGAAATACAGTTTTTTTCAAATAAAGATACACCAATCAACATAATTTAAAATGAAAGCAATAAAGGTAAAAATTTGAGAACTTGAGCCTGAAAAAATGGAAACTGTTAGGGCCCAGATGGAAACATAGTTAAAGCCTTCACAGTCAATCAGAACCTGAACCCCACTCTATAACTTGTAAAAGAATGTGTCTATTTTTTTTGGCTATTTATTTAGTCCAATTTCATTATACTCACCATATGTGTTTGAAGAAAGAACAGAGAAACCCAAACTCATGAATTTTTGTAGTGTTGTAAATCTGAACAATGGCCACAAGCTATTGCTATGTTGTTTTCTATAGTGCCACAGACCCCTTTTCCTCTGGGCACTCACTGCTTGAATAATTACTGACATTAATGATGTAAGCTCCTGAATTTAATAGAGCTAGGTTTATGTTGTCATCTATCACTGTGCAAACATCTTCTGTCTTCTCTAATATTATTAAAAGTTTCCTTAAATGTTTTAAGATTTTTTACTGACTCTCATTTTAACTATGAGAAACCACAAAGCAAAAATTCCGCCCGAATTGTATGTATATTATGGTCATATTAGTTATATTATATTAGTTATATTAGTCTGTTGGTTTTTTTTTTACCAAAACTTGAGAACAGTGGTTGCTAATAAGCTCCATACAACACGTCATCTTTGTTATGTGTCATATGATCTTTTAACACAATAAATGTTACTATTATTACTTAATAAAGGACTTGGTTCAATAAAGATATTTCTAGTCTTAAATGGAGGACTTTTACATAACTTTGTTCAAGATTTGACTGCCATCCTTTTCCGTTGCTTAAGAGTAAATAAGGTGGATTTCCTGAACTCATTAGGGAAGTGTGAGCCAGAGATTCCTAGCTTCATGACTCTAGGGTTCCCTCTTCTGTGGTTATTCTAAAGTATTCAAAAAATATGACCTTTCTGAGATGTGTCTCCTCTAATTCTCCTTCCACACTTTTATCTGTACTGTCCTTTTTCTTAGGCATTTTGTCCCTGTCTTGCTTAATTTATGTTCTCTGAGTAAATTCTCCTCTTTGTAGGGCTTTGTCCTAGAAGAGAGCTTTAGTTGGCCAGTTTCAAAAGTTCCTATGACTCATGTTGCACTAGCACCACTTGAATTTTGTGTTCTCCTTGCTGCTTTTACCCATGAGCTCTGTAGTGGATTGTTCTTCTAAGATTGGCCTACTGAACTTTCTATGTTGCGTAGGGACTCTGCTGTAGAGGTGAGTATTTTTTACTCTTAGAGATTGAATACCCATTGACAATTCAATTTCTGGGATTCTCAAAGGTCTTTTTGCTTTACCTTTGCTTTTTGTTGGCTACCCTGATACAACACATCTTGTTGCTGTTTGGCAACACCTACTTGTATTTTGGAGTCTGTGGTGATAACAGGTCATTTAGTTTGTTGTAGTTTTTATCTGGATTTGTTATCTTATATACTTTGATTTTGTGAGGGCTTGGGTATTTACTCAACTGGGCTGCCCACTGCAGTTGCAGTTTTAATCCACCTACCCTTTTTATTTCTTCTTGACGGCTCTACTAAATGATATTTTTTCTAGGACTCTGTCCATTCCATTTTTAATTTTATTTTGTTGAGAAATATAATACACATATACCAGCTACCTTTTGATCAGTGTTTGCATGGCATATCTCATTCTATCCTTTTACTTTTGACCTATATATATTTTTATATTTAATGTGGAATTCTTATAGACAGAATGTCTTGCACTTTAGTCTTCCTTTCAATTGGTCATTAGATCAACTGCTTTTGAGTTTCCTTCACTGGCAATTAGAGCTTTCATATTTAATGTAATTAGTGATATAATTAAATGAAAATCTGCCATCTTGCTAGGTTTTTCTATTTCTTTCCTCTGTTATTTGTTGTAACTTACCTCTTTTTCTGCCTTTTTGAATGTTTTCATGCTTCACTTTATCTCCACTACTCTCATATTATTATTAGTTACATACATATACATATATAAAACAATATATATGCATAGTTATATATACATTTATAACTATATAATTATTTATACCTATATAATGTAACAATAGTTATATATATGATATATCTTTTATCTTTAATTACCATCTATCTTCCAGAGTCATACTGCTTCACATATAGTATAAGAATTTTACGACTGTATATTCCCAATTCCTCCCATCCTTTTGCAATGTTGTCATGCACTTTGCTACATTACTACTACTTTTGCTGTAGGTAGTCAAGTACTCTTTTGTTCTAATAGCTAGCATCTGGGGCTTAATTACCCCCGGTGCGTATAATATTACAACTGTTCTCACATCTAGGGCCAAGTAATGGGAGGACAGAGAGAGAACAGTAGGGACTGGCTCCACCT
This sequence comes from Rhinolophus hipposideros, assembly GCF_964194185.1. Taxonomy (NCBI): domain Eukaryota; kingdom Metazoa; phylum Chordata; class Mammalia; order Chiroptera; family Rhinolophidae; genus Rhinolophus; species Rhinolophus hipposideros. The sequence continues at coordinate 37,875,814 of NC_138049.1, forward strand.
CTCAGAACCCAGCTTCAGTAACTGAAGAGGAAGTTTCTCATTATAAAATTTTATTTCCTCTGGATTCTCCTTACCATTCATTGCCACTACCACCATTACCATGGAAGTACTCAGGCCACTGGGATACACAATGGAGAGATGAAAGAAGAAAAAAAAATGAAAACAATGCTGCTCTCTCCCTGAACATTAGAAGTTCCTTTCCAGCTCCTTGAAGCAGAACTAGAGGTATTCTCTGACTGGTTCCCATATTTGGGGTCACCAGAGCTCTGAGTGCAAGTCAGGTAATACTGAAAGGACAAAATGTCAAACTTACTGACAATTCAGTGGCACTTTTAGTTTTGGTCTTCTTCAATCCATAAGAAGATAGAGTAAACTTAATGTGAGATGCAAGAGTACCTGAATGGTACAAGCGGTGGATTTAAGTGCATAAAGTCACTGCTCCACTCAGATCCCCTAGTATTTGGTGGCTTTTCTTTCCCAACAACTAGTACCTGCAGCTCTTTTTCAGAGGATTGCTGTTAGACACTGGAGGCCATTGGTTATGGAGAGCCAGAAACGATGCAAATTGTGTCTTCTTTCTCTTCTTCCTCATAAACAATGAGTACAAAAGTTCCTGCTACCTTGCCTTGAGTCAGGAGAACTCTAAGGTGTGGTAACTTTTAACGGATCAGACTGAAGCTACCGTCTGTAGTATTTTGCATGATACCACACCCTTGTTACGGTCCCAGATCTTTTACCAGTTTATTCTGCGAATCTTTTGTACAAGAATCCTCATCTCAGGTTCTGCTTCTGAGGAAGTCTCTTTAGACACTTAGTCCATCTGTTCTGCAAATTCTATTCAGATAGTGTATGGTGTTTTTTTTTTCAGATTGTAAGTTTTGAGAACTTGTACAATTTTGGCTTGTGCACTCATATCCAACTGGAGTTAGTGGCTTCTGTATATTGTGAAATGTATTGGGGAAGTGGAAAGGCTAGACCCTTATATGCTTTACCCTAGTAAAATCAAGGATAAAGGAGGTGAGAAACCTTAAGACAGAAGTACTGGGTTCTCCAAGACAACGGGTAATCTTTGCATTTATCTTTCCACTAAGCATCTCTTTAGGTGAAGGCTTTTCTTTAGAATAGATGACATTGGGAAGAGGTTGTCCTTCTAGTCTGTAATCTAAGAGCCTGTGGGGACAGAGTTCCAGAGAGCAGTTTCCAGGCTCTCAATCTCATGTGGAAAGGTGATGGCTCGGGTAGTAGATGGCCATCAGCTGTAACTAGTTGGCCATCAACTGTAACCAGTTAGCCATTAGCCACTAATATAACTGCCGTGGCTACCCAAGCGGAGTTTGGTTGATTGGCAGAGAAGCAGACTGCAGAGTGCGGATCGTGTGGCTACTGCTTCTTGTATCTCCAACCCAGCCGCCAGCAGGAATATAATGGTATGAACCACCTATCCATGGCTCCGTTGTTGTTCCTTTTTGGCCTCACCATATCCTGCGTTCTTGTGTGGGGAGTGGGAACTGAGTCCCTGCATTATAGAGCCCCAGGAGTTTACAGATAAATGGGCCTAAGAGTGAATGCCCCGACTGCCAATTCCAATGGTTGTTGCAATCAAAGTCTCTCATCCAAGTACAATTTTGCCCAGCTTTCCTTCTCACACAGACAGTTTCATCAACACATGATCATTCTCCCTAATTTCTGTAGTGAGAATATAGGCATAATTACAAACAAATAGCAGGGAGAGAAAAAAAGTAAAGCGTAAAGGACATTTTTTATTTTCTCATTTTGCCCCGAGCCAAACTCTACTTCAGGCTACTCTGATACTTATTGAATCTACTTTCATCCCTCTAAACATTTTTCATGGAATTTTTTTTTCCTATTTCTAGATACCTGGTTTTCTGCCATGGTTTCTCTATGGCTGATTTTCTGAAAGGATCCAGCATCTGGTACTTATTTTTAAAATTCTGGCAAGAAATAAAGTCTTGTACTTATATTTGGCACACATTCCATAATTTAAGGGGAACATAACATAATTCTCTTCATGACCTTCAATAGTTTCAAGACTCGTGGGGGTAAAGAATGGCATCAGTTTCAAACCAGATTGTCAGCTCTGTGCTATTTAATGAGCATTTGGGCCATTCTTTCCAGCACTCTTAGTGGCCCAACCTTTTATAGGAAATAGATACCCCCCAAATACTGTAAACTTTTACTGACCATATTTGCTCTAGATATGCCATAAATATTTAAACAAACTCAAATTTTAATTGGCGCAACAAGAAAAATCTAATGTAGTTTTGCACTGAGAACACTGTGTGTGCTTCCTTTGGTTTTCTATTCAAAATGAATTCAAACTCCTTTCATCTGGTGTTCCATCCATTAGTAATAATAGTAGCAATGAAAGGTTAATCAATTCCTCCTGAGAATGGAACTTACATGTGAGAAAAAGACTGCATAGTTAATAGTAATCTTTTTAAAGAACAAAGACCAAGACCAAGATCAGTTCTTTAATTTACTTTTTTTCCCCTCAATTTCAATTACCTTTTTCATATTATTTTAGTTGAGCACCTCTGGGTTTTTTTTTGTTTTTTTTTTTTTAAAAGATAAAGTTTTTGGTATCCTGTTGTAGAATCTATTGCCTTGTACTATACCCAGTCTCTAAACACATTGTAGAGTTTTGATAAGTGTTAAATAAACACATAAAAGAATGTTAAGGTATGCCATGCTCTATAATACTTAGACTTTAGAAAAAGAGTTTATGAGAGAAAAAACTTTTATATAGCCTTAATATAATATTTTGCCTAATAAAAATAATATAATAATGAAACTTGCATTTGAACTCTTAAAAGTATCACAGAGATGTAGCAAGTGAATGTGTGGTCTTGATTGAATCTTATTTTTTAACAAAATAGCTGTAAAAGGTATCATAATTTGATAAATTTGATTAAGGACTGGGTGTCAGATAATAGTAGGAACTTATTTGTAATTGCTTTAATTGATATAAAACATTTTTATTTTATGTAAGAAACTATCCTTATATTTTAGAAGTACATAATGAGATGTACTTGGTGTGGTGTACTCAGGCTCATATACATGTGAAAAAATTATGCTATTCACTTAAGATGAGTGTTCTTCATGTACTTTCCTCTATCTCTGCTATCCTTCAGTTAAATAGAATAAATAAAATAAAATATTAATATCCAAATTCCAGGAGGGAGAACAAATAAGATAATGTGAAGTTGTTATCTAAATTATAAAACACTATACAAAGTTTATATATTATCATTTTCTATACTAAACTTTAACATTTTTGCTAAAAGCAAGAGTCTAATTTTTTAAGTTCTGAGCATTGTTATTTGTACTAACTTTGACCCACATTTTCCCTAAATACAATCCGTTTTGGACTAAGCCTTGCCACAACCTTATTCTTAAATTATCCTTTTCACTGTTCCATTGGTAGTGGACAAATTGTGTATTTCTATTTATTTGTTATTGTCAAACATGTATGCAGCAGTTAGTTACATACCTAATGTATTCCAAATACTTTGCTAAGCACTGGTGATACAAATTTAAATAAGACATCATCTTTTCTCTTTATATCTTCACTTTTTAGTCAAAAACTCAATTGTAATTTTAAATGAAAGAAGCCAAAATGATTTTTATACATCAAAAGCAAAACACATTTACCAAATATAATTCTCATTTACATACAAACTAAAGAACTAAATGTGTTTACCTTCATTTTATTCCTACTAACCTTCTAAAAGTTGAAGGTACTTAGGTTGAATATTTTTTAAATAAGATAAAATTCCGAATTATTTAAAAACATATTAAACATGATAATCATTTAAAATTATTTTTGAAGCTCTCAAGAATATAAGGAGATATATATATATCTTGAGAGAGTATTTTTACAATATTAAAAACTCCTTAGAACTGTGTAAATTGTATCTTATTTTATAAGATAATTATTAAAAATTTCCTGTTCTCTACTGTGCATTCTCCTATTGAATCCTCCATTTCCTCAGTAGTAATCATTCAGTGAATAAAATATTCTTGTATGTCTTTAATCTTTTCAGATACATAAGCTTGTTTCTTAGAGTTTGAAGATTGACTTTTAAATAGGAGATTTTAGTGCTCAGACCTTCGGATGTTATTTGTTGAAAATAGTTGAACATAAGTACTCAGCTCCCATGATTCCCATCTCTCAAAACACTAAGTACTAATTGTTTTTTCAAGAAGTGTGCAAATCATGCACAATATGCTCAGCAGCATGTGCTCATTTGAACGAGGCATTTGAAAACAGTGGAATCAGTCTGAAAGCTCCTTATAATTCAGGTAGAGAGAGCCCCCATTTGAAAGGTAATACATCTTTTTAAACACCCAGTTTTTCTGTTTTCATCTCCCAAGGTTTCATTTCATAAAAAAAAAATGTTAGTGGAAGTTATAAACACATGCTGGAAAGCACTCATCCAACTCATGAAAAATTCAGTGTAAGTTTTAAGCAAACATAGCAAAATTACTTATTAGGAAAAAAAATGCGTAGTCTGATAGATGACCATGATTATCAGATAAATTATTCATTTATCTTCACAAAGCAGTCACCCAGTGAAGACTCACTCATTTTTCACAGGTTGTCAGGGAATAGGAGACGAGGAACGAGGATGTGGTGGTCTAAGTGAACAGCATTGCCATAAAAGTTGCCGAGAAATGCTGGAGTGCCCAAAAACTGAATGCAATAAGAAGTCCAGTTAAAACCAGGACAAGCATAAAATCTGAGGCCATAAACTCACAAAGAAACCACTGTCAAATTAGCATGTCAGCGCTGTAGAGCCAGACTAAACCTGTGAGGAGTCATCAGAACCCAGAACTATTTCCTTAGCTGCATTAGAGATGTAAACAAAATTCAGGACAATTCTATTTTCAAAATTGTCAAGAATAAAAATAATTATAAACCTGAAGCAATACTGAATAGGTTGCATGTTAAAATATTTATCAGAGACTAAATGTTGAAATGATCACTATTCTATCAGATTATACTATATTTTGCACTCTGTAAGTATTAGCAAAAGCCTAAATGCTGCATGTGAAACTGATGATTCAACATATAACTTGCTAAGCACTGTGTAGATTCCAATGGGTGCTTTAGAAATTTAAAAATCACTTTGTAGTTATATCTAGTACAGTGGTTCAAGAAAAATTATTTTCCTTTGGATCTAATTGCACACCTTTTTCATTCAATCAGTCAATATGTATTGCCTGCATTTGTCCAGTTGTATTTGTAGTTGGTTTTGAGTATTAATTTAGTCAGATGGTTCTGCCCTCCCATGTCTGCAAATAATCATGGAGGGTATAATAAAGTAGATGTCACCTATGTTAACAAGGGTTTTGCCTTCTGACTGGAAAATAATCACTTCACAGTTCAACAACCATGATTCAATTCTATTTTCTCTTAGGGTTTGTCTCTACCACAGAATTTTTATGTGGCTGGTAGTTAGGACACTGCAATATGTTAGCTTATTCTGCAATGCACGTCTTAACTCTTACCACACATTTGGAACTGGGTCATATTCAGAAATAAGTATCCATCCCTCACACATAATACACATTCTAATGGGTTCCACTGCTGCAGAAATCTAAGAAGAGATTCTATAGGAAATAGGTGTATTTATAAAAGGTAAATTTGGAAATATAGTCCCATCTCAATAAAAAGTAACTCCTTTGGGGGGAAACTGTGGAATATGACCGCTCAAGTTACACATTAGATTAGCAAACCACTACAAGTAATATTCAGTTTAAAGGAAATTGAAGTTCTAGTTCAAAGTTTCCCCCATAAAACCCTACAGACTATCAAACTGGCAAGTCCAAATCTGTCCTAGAATTATGGAATCAGAGGAACAGAAACCAGAGGCATTAAGAGCTGGCCTGGTCTCTCATCCCACCTTGATATTTGATTACAATAAAAAGGCCAGGTGAAAATTGGGTCTAGAGTAAGTTCACTAAAGAATCTGTTTATTACAAATGAGTGCCTACAATCACAAAGGTAAAGACAAATGTATTGAGAGATCTTGGATTTGAGCTTCTTTTTATTCTTATCTTTCACTTCCCACTTTGTACTCCCATTTGAATTCTTTGGTACACGATTAATGACCTTTTTCTTCTTAATGATTATTGTGCATGTGGTTGGCCTTTAAAATATTTTAAACTTTTAAAGTGACTTAGGAGCATTTATTTAAACTTTGCATTTAAAACTGTTCAAAACTAGATGTGTAATAACATTTAAGAGTTGAACAGTGACTGCAGGGAAATCTATGGAATAACACAGAAGTCAGCAGAGAAAGAGCTGTTGGAGACTAGAAAGCAATATGAGCTTTGAATAATTATTAGGAAATAACAAGGAGGCACAAAGTTTTGAGAATGAGCTTTTGTATTCAAACCAGCCTTTTGTATACTGCTGATACTGGTTAACCCACTGAGTCACAGAGGCTCTCCCCATTTTGACAGGTCCCATTTTCATTACTTGGTTCATTCTACTTTTTCTCTTTAGAAGGTTCCTATTTCTGGGTTATCTTTTAGATTCTACTAAGCGGTATTAGTTTTTATATTATTGAAATATTATTGAAATAGTTTAGTGTTTTGTTTTTTTTTAACTTCTCTTTTTTCCCTTTCTCCCTTTTTTAGCAATTATTGTGGCTCAGAAATGGGCCATGATCTTGGTGCTGGGGATACTTCAGTGAACAGAACTCCTGTCTTGAGTTTGAACATACATTAATGTGTAGATCAGACAAATGATACACAAATTTATATTTTATTTCCGTCTCTACTAATGGCTTTATGTCTGATCTAATTAAGTCCTGAAAAAAGTATGAAGTGTAAGTTGCCAACAGAATGCTATAGACTGAGTGGCTTCAACAAAATAAATTTATTTCTCAGAGTTCTGGAAGCTGGAAGTCTAAGATCAGAGTGCCAACCTGGTTAGATTCTACTGAGAGTCCTCTTCCTGGCTTGCAGATAAGTGTCTTCTCACTTGGCATAGAAAGTGCTCTGGTTTCTCATCTTTTTATAATGGCATCCATTCTATTGAATCAGGGCTCCACTCTTACGACCTTATTTAGCCTTAATCACATCCTGAATGGTCCTGTCTAACACAGTCACATGAGTGGAGGGGTTTAGGGTTTCAACATATAAAATTTGGAGGACACAGTTCAGCCCATAGCATGTCTCAATGGTACCTCCTTCAATTATATCTCCCTTCTCCCAGTTTGCACCCATCTGAGCTTTTGTCGTCCTAAGTATACCTTTGGTCAACTATTTTTTAATTTTTGTAAAAAACAATTGTTCTAATTTTAATTACAGTTGACATACAATATTATAATAGTTTCAGGTGTGCAACATAGTGATTAGACATTTGTATAACATACGAAGTGATCAACACAATAAATCTAGTACCCAATTGATACCTAATACATAGTTATTACAATATTATTAATGCTATTCCCTATGCTGTACTTTACATGCCCATGACTATTTTGTAACTACCAATTTGTACTTCTTAATCCCTTCCTCCCCTTCACCCATACCCCCACTCAGCATAATACCCTCTTGGTCCATTCATGTTGTTGCTGATGGCAAGATTTCTTTCTTTTTTTTTATGGCTGAGTAATGTTCTATTGTATGTATGTACTACTACTTCATTATCCATTCATCTATTGAAGGACACTTAAGTTTCATCCATATCTTTGCTATTGTAAATAATGGTGTAATAAACATATAGATGCATATGTGTTTTCAAATTAGTGGCTGGTTAAATACCCAGCAGTGGAATTACTGGGTCTTTCTTTGTCTCTTGTTATAGCCTTTGTTTTAAAGTCTATTTTGTCTGGTGTAAGTTTTGCTACCTCAACTTTTTTTGTTTGTTTGTTTCCATTTTCATGAAATATCCTTTTCCGTCACCTTGCTTTCAGTGTGTGTATGTCTTTGGATATGAAGTGCATCTCTTATAGGCAGCATATGTAAGGGTCTTGTTTTCTTATTCATTCAGCCATTCTGTCTTTTGATTGGAACATTTAATCCATTTACACTGAAAGTAATTGTTGACAGATATCTAGTAATTGCCATTTTATTATTTATGTTTGTTTGTTTATTTTTAAGAAGTCCCTCTAAGATTCCATGTGATATTGGTTTGGTGATGATGAGCTCCTTCAGCTTTTTCTTCTCTGGGAAACTCTTTATCTCTCTTTCAATTTTAAATGATAGCTTTGCTGGGTAGAGTAATCTTGGTTGTAGGTCTTGTCTTTTCATTACTTTGAATGTTTCATGCCATCCCTTCTGGTCTGCAAAGTTTCTGTTGAGAAATCAGCTGATAGTCTTATGGGAGCTCCCTTGTAGATAATTAACTGATTTTCTCTTCCTGCTTTTGAGATTCTCTCTTTGTCTTTAAACTTTGGCATTTTAATTATAATGAGTCTTGGTGTGGGCCTCTTTGGGTTCATCTTGTTTGGGACTGTCTGCACTTCCTGGGCTTGTGTGTGTATTTCTTTCACTAGGTTAGGGAAATTTTCTGTCATTATTTCTTTAAATAGGTTTTAAATTCCGTGCTCTCTCTTCTCCTTCTGGGACCTCAATGAGACAAATGTTGGTATATTTGATGTTAGCGCAGAGGCCCCTTAAACTTTTCTCATTTTTTTGGTTTCTTTTCTTTTTCACTGTTCTGATTGGGTTTTTCTGCTACCTTATCTTCCAAATTGCTGATTCAATCTTCTGCTTTATCTAATCTACTATTGATTCCCTCTAATGTATTATTCATTTCAATTATTGTATTCTTCCTTTCTGACTGGTTTCTTTTGCCTCAACAAATATAATATGTCAGAAGTGATTTTCAAGGTGATGCCATAATAATGTCATGTTCTTCTGCCTTTTTCTCTTAAGACACTTACTCTGGGTGAAGCCAGATACCATATGATCAGTCCAACAAACCTACGATTTCTATGCTGAATCCAAACCAGTTCACATGGAGAGACCATATAGAGAGATCCTAAGAATACATGGAGAGAGAGAGAGAGAGAGAGACAGAGAGAGAGAGAGAGAGAGACAGAGGAGAGAGAGAGGGAGAGAGAGAGAGAGAGAGAGAGAGAGAGAGAGAGAGAAACAGTTCCCAGTTCCTCCAAATTCCTGTATTTCAGCTCTATCCACTAACTGACTAAATCATATGGGAGACTGATATGGGTTGAATTGTGTTCCCTCCACCCCAAATCCATATATTGAAGTCCTAACCCCTACAGTGACTGTATTTAGAGACAGGATTTTTAAGAAAGAAATTTAGGCTAAATGAGCTCATAAGGTAGGGCCCTAATCCAATAGGACTGGTATCCTTATAAGAAGAGAAAGAGACACCAGAGATCACTCCCTTATCACATGCACACAGAGGAAAGGTCATGTGAGAACATAGTGAGAAGTCAGCTATTTGTAAGCCAGGGAGAGAGGCATCACAACAAACAAACCCTGCTGACAGCTTGATCTTGAATTTCTTGTTATAGCAGTGTGTGCAGACTGATACAGAGACTTTGAGCCAGAACCATACAGACAAGCCATCCTCAAATTCTTGACCCACAAAAACCATGCAAGTTAATAAAATGGTGATCCTCATTTTTAAGTAACTAAATTGTGGTGTAGTTTGTTACACAGCAATAGATAATTGGATATTTCCCTTGAGGCACTATATTAGGGTGTATGTATAACTAATTATACATCAAAGTACTATATTAGTTATGTATTAAGTTCTATAAGTTGAGGCAAAAGCTCACCCAAATTCAAGGGAAGGAGATATAGACTCCACCTCCCAATGGGCGAAATATTTTGGTCATATAGTAAGAAGAACATGAGGGTTAGGAGGTATTGTTGCTGCTGTTTTGGGAAAATATATGTCACAGGCAGGAACTCTGTTTTCATAAGTTTTATATTCCTTATGCCTCAATATGAACACATATGCAGTAAAAATTTTCATATATATTTATTGTTTTCAGTTCATGTGCATGAGTTTTTCCCTTTGAACTTTCTGGAGGCAAACTTTTAACTCATTGTTTATAATTGCAATTTAAAAATGAGATACACTTAGAATACAAAACAACAACAACAGCAACAACCATAACAACAGGAGAACTCATGATGACCATCTAAACATATATCTATAATAAGTGTATTAGTTCCAAAATGAACCTAGGATGCCATTTTACTTGACATTGGCTAATTGGTAATGGTTATAGTTTATCACATTGAATCTCTATTATGTACTGCCTCTTTATTTTCAAATAAACCAACAAAAATATACCCCCCCCACACACACACATGAGAGAGAGAGAGAGAGAAAGAGAGAGTGGGGGGGGAGGAAAGAGAAGGAAAGGGAGAGAGAGAGAAATTTGAAGGAATTGGTTTACATAATTGTGGACTCTGAAAAATCCTACAATTTCAAGGTTGACCAACAGGCTAGAGGCCCAGGGAAGAGTTGATACTGCAAATTGAGTCCAAAGGAAGTCTGATGATATAATTCCCTTTTCTTCAGGGTCTGTCATTCCTTTTCTTAAGGCCTTCAACTCATTTGATGAAACCCACACACACAATGGAGGGTAATTTGCTTTACTCAAAAATTTAAATATCAATCTCATCTAAAAATACCTTCACAGCAATATGCAGATGTGTTTGACCAAATGTCTGGGCACCAGGGCTTAGCGAAGTTGACACAAAATTAACCATCACAGACACTACTGATGAGGTTGGTCAGTGTTTTCACTAGGAACATTAAAGCCTTTAAACCCACATCAAGCAGAGACTTCACTTGTGAAATGATCTTAGACAGCTATTGTCTGTATTCCGCAATTTCTTCTTCATTGATTTCACTCTGTATGTTTGTGCAGGATCCTTAAGGAGATACGGTGTGACAGGTTTAGGCTAGCTGCAATAATAAACAAATCCAACAGTTTAGTGACTTAACACAATGAAATTTGTTTATTGTTTCCACAAAAGCCTAACATCCATGAGGCAAGTCAGGCACTAAGACTCTTTCAAGCTGTGCCTCTTCCCTCCTCTACATTTTTTTGTATCCTCTCTTCTGGTATAAGGGGAAAGGAGAGAGAGGATTAGGCCTTCCTAGGCACAAGGAAGCTAAAAAATGCAGTTTAGGAATTATAGGAAATCATAGATCTTGGTGAGCAATGTTAGGCTTAAACACAGGCCACCAACCAGGAGCATGAGAACTTTGAGGACCACTCTCCTCCATCCAATAGTGAAAAATGAACCTAAGACTAGCAACAGAACAGGACCTCAAGTGGAAGCATCCACATTCTCTTAGAGTGCCCTGTCTCCGATTTCCGTTCTGTAAATATACCTAAAGTATAGTGCCTCTATTTTTAACTATGTATTTTAGTTTAAACCTTTAAGAAGAGAGAAAATTCTGTAACATTTCTTTTTGCTGGGAAACAAGAGATTAAAAGCAAGACTCCAGGCTTTAGATCAATCACTGGTTCCATCTGGTGAATGTTCTCTTTGATGGCCTCGTTTAGAACTTCAAGAGATTTTGCTGAGATTTAAAATTCTCATTACAGTCTTTGCCAAAGCATCTTAAATGCAAAGCAATCTTAACTTTAAAAATTTAGAAATAGCTGAAGGAGACATACCACTTAGAGCCAATAACTGAAAACTGTGAGATAAAATGAGTTAAAGGAAAAAAAAATTCTAGCACATTCTATAAGACTGCTGCTCTCTGAAAATAAAAGTAACAAAATCTTCATTGTGATTTTTAAAAGTTCTTTTCTATATAGAGCTACATTAAATTTTTTGTAGTTTGTTGGTCTCATCCCAGTTTACAGGGAGGTGTGAAATAGAGCTGATAGAGCTTTTTCCTAACATTTGCCACTTTCTTCACCTTTGGAATGAATCCAAGTGAACTTGGTTTTATAAGTTACATGTTTCTTCTGCTCTTCAAGCAATATTGATCTACTTCAAATCCATTTCTCTCTCTTCTGATAGAAAAATGGACATCTCCGTTTCTGCAGTGTATCCTCTATAGGCATCATTTTTAGTGAACAACAACAAAAAAAGTGCATTATTATTATTTTTTTTTCCCTAAGAAGCACACATTTTATCACTAAATTAACCTTGGCCTAACTTAGAGCTCCTCAAAGGCTACGGATTTTAAGCCTCATCCAATATTTTATCTTACCATGTTTTAGAAAAATCTTGGTAGCCTAACTATTTTATCTGTGAAGGGTTGTTTTCTTCCCCATATTTTATGTGGACTCCCACAACACATATTTTGTTTTCATATTTTAGTGTCCACCTAATTCCCATATGCATAATTTCCTTTCACAAGTTCCTATTAGAATTTCTAATTTTTCACTACCTTCTCTATAGTAAAAAGGACCATGTAATACGTTTTAAATTGAATAGAAAGGAGAGAATAAGCAGTAGGAAAGTGTGCAGAGCCATCATTGTGATAGATTGGCAATATCTCTATAACTATTTCTATTATAAGTCTTATAGTGATAGCATACAGTGTCTTCAACATAAGATAAATGTATTTAAGTTTTCTTGGGAATATCAAACATAATATGCTAAAAAGAAGTGCAAGACATATTGCTGCACATTCATAATGCCAACAAATTTGACACAACCTGATTTTAAAATTCTTTTTCAAAATTAATGCTTCATTTGTTGTATAAATGAATAGTAAAACAGACAAAAATAAAATAGTTACAATTTATGATGGAAATAAAAGACAGGGAGGGTTACAATGTTTAGTGAGTACCCTCTTTAGGCCAGGCTGTTTCACACAGGTTTTCTCATTGATTCTCACAACAATATTCTAATTGCTGTATGTGTATGTAATTATTTCTATTGTAAATATAAGGAAATGAAGATTCAGTTCAAGTAATAAACTAAAGGTTGTGCTGCCAATAAAAGGCCATATAGGGATTTGAACCAATTCTGTGTGACACCAATTCTGGATGGTTATAACCCTATTTCTGTGGGGCCTGGAAAAGTAAAAGAAACAAAAGGAATCCATAGGATGGTTTTGAGCACATTAAGAGTCATTTATAAAACAGAATATTCAGCCATCTTCAAATCTGTCCATTCCAGCATCTGATAAAAGCTGAGCAAATTTTATTTAATTGGTTACGATGTGGATCGTGTACAAGGAGATGGTAAAAGGCTATGACTTTAAACTTAACCAGACATGTTTTTTGTGATTTCATGGATGACTAAATTAAAATAGCTGAAGGATCATTAAGCCCACAGGATTGATTACTAAAGTAGCTTGCTGAATTGTTTTTTTTAGCACTCTTTGTGAATAAAAGAAAAAATGAATGATCATCTTTTCCAAGTTAAATAGATGAGAATTCATTTTTCTCAGCTTCTTCAAAAATTGCTCCTCTGAGAAATCCACCTTAATGAATTACCTTAACAATTGAATCTTCTATCCTGTGCTTCCTCAAATACTTAATGTTCCATAATGCCTTGTGTAGTAAATTATATCTGATCACAAGTTTGTAAATACGTTTGGGGTATTATGTATAGTATTGCTCAGTGAACTGGTTAATAGGCTTCAGGACAGTGACTGATTCTTTAAAGTGTTTGTATTGGGGTGCATGTAAGAGAAGGATAATTAAAGAGAATGACTAGGAGGGCAACATTTAGCAAAAAGATAAAGCAATACATAAGACCGAGAAATAGGAGACTTCTGAAGCAAGAGGAGAGTCAAGGAGTGTGGTTATCAGGGGTCAGAGAAGGAGATTCCAGAATGAGAGAAGAATCAGACACCACGGAGAGGTTGAGCAGGAATGGACTGAGAGGAAGCTACTGATTTTCAAGGAAGTGATTGCTGACAATTTTATTAGAGTGATGAGAGAATAAGGCAGACTGTGGAGGATTGATGAATTAATTGAGGATGAGAAAGTGGAGGTGGAAACGGTATACTATCTAATTTTTCTAAGGAGCTTGATCATAGAGGAGTGGACAAAGCTAGAGTGGTAGTTTAAAGGAAAATTAAGACTAAGAAAAGGTAGTTTTAGGATAAAAGTACTTGAGCATGTTGAGAGATGAATAGGAGCAAGAGGATAGGAATAGATGGAGAATAAACAAGAGAGTAGGCAGTTTTGGTTAATGCTAATCTTGTGTGATCTAGTACCAAACTACTAGGATTTGAAACTTGGATTTAATAGCTGTGTGTACTTGCCTCAGTTTTGCATCAGTTTTGTCACTTATTAAAATGGGGATAATTTAGGAATAGATATTACAATTAAAGTGCTTATCCTAGTGACTAGCAAATGGTTAACATTTAGTAGATAAGAGATACTGTTGTTAGAAAGATCCTAAATAAAAATCATAGGTGGAGATATTGGTGTGCAAAGGACAGAAACATCATTTTTCTCACAGAGGAAGGTAGAACTGATGATCTTATAGATTACACGTAGGAGGTAAGCTGAAGCTGAAGGAGAAAATACCAGATGGACTCAAGTTTTTGTTTCAATGACGGGAGTCTAATTCTTGAGAATGAGAGCTTAATCATCTTAGATTTGGTTTGAAGCAACCTTATTTCATTTGACAAAGAGAACTAGGAGAAATTAGTAAGTACAGTGATGGGTAGAAAACATCATGGACTCTATTGAAGACGAAAACAACAAATTGATCTCTATTGTTATGTGAAGTTTTTTCCACCAATAATAGTCCAAAGGAAAGACGTATGAAAAAAATATTTTGATTTTCCATAGTTGATTGGAAAAGTTGGTATAATGAAAGATGGGAAGGTCATAGGATTGGTGAATGCTTGTAAGAGAAAAGTTTGGATGGGGTTTAGGCTAATGGGGGGGGGTGGGGGGAGAATAAAGTCAGGAAGGGATAATAAACTCAACATTTACTTACCTCGAGGTTAGAGCAGGATGTGTAGGTCCAGCTGTAGGAGAAGGACATTGAATAAGAGAAAGGAATTTCAGTAGTTCAGAATTGCAGGGGCATAGATGTTGAGGTTAGTAATAATGATTCCCCAGTTTATTGCTCATGTTGAGTAAAGGCAAATGTACAAGCATAGACACATCTTCTGCAATGCAGCATAGAACACACTGAGAATCAGGCCTAACACTTAGTAGTAAGGGAAGTAGAACTCCAGAAAATGTTTTCTTCTCAACTATGCAAGTCTGCCATATCAGTCAAGGCATAGGTATAGAATCCTGAGATTTGGGATGGGGACCTCTGGGTCAACACACTTGAAAACCTTGCATCCCCACATTCCCTGAATTCTCTGAACCTATAGAAGTAGCCCACTCTTCCTTTTCAAAAACTAGGGCTCCTCTACCTTTTCTTGAAGATGATATAGGCAATAAATGCTCTCTTCCATCTCTCCTCTTGTCAAGGATTAATATAACCCAGCCAGGATAATGGTGGGTTATGTTAATACTTGATGTAAGAGAAAAGACCTACCCAACATGGACCAGCGAAAGTCTGGAGAATATGTGTGGGACTGGATTCTGGGGATAACCGAATCAAAAGAGAACAGAAAATTAAGTTGGATAGGATAGTTTATTGATCTGGGAGTACTCTCTCTTGATATGGGATTTAATACTGTCATAAATCCCAGGAAGTGCTACGAAAATGCAGCAAAATTAGCTCTTAGAAGCTTGGAGAAGGCAATGGACCACACTACATTATGTAAAATGCCAGAGTTGCCATGGTAGACAAAAGAAAAAGAAATCAAAAGGCACAGAAAAGTGAGTATGCCAGAGAGGTCTAGAATGTGAATACCGAGGCCATTTCTTTTCCAAAGCAATGAGAAATGTTCTGGTGAAAGTTATCAGCATCACTGAGAAACTCAGTGGTGGCTGTCCTTTATAGATTACAGCTGATGCTAGGAGATGGTATTACAGAACTGGTCTCCTTAATCACAAGGAAAAAGATACAATTCTGAAATAATAGAGACCAGGTAATTGCATTTAACCAACGGAGAAGTGAAATATAGTGGACACACACTGTATTGGATAGGATACAGGAATTAGAAGCAGTAGTCCAGCTATCCACAGCCATGTGGATAAATCTTATGTAACAATATCATGTAAAAATAGCCTAATCTTAATGACAATAGGTAGCAATTATGTAGTATTTACTATGTGCCAAGTACTGTTCTTAGCTCATAACAACACTGTGCTATATTATTATTATTATTATTATCCACATTTTTTATATGAAGAAACTATGAGGTACAAAATGTCACACAGTATATGAATTTGTAAATTTCAAATTCACAAATATTGTATGTGAATTTGAACTCAAGCAATCTGGCTGTAGAACCCTTGCTCTGAAGTAGTCATTATATGCCTAAGAACTACAATGAGAGCTTTAGAACAGTATGATTAATGAAGATAAAAAAATCATATACACTCAATTACGATACATATTTTTATAGAATAACATTGATATTAAAGGTTATCAAAACAAATGATAATGTAAATAAAAGGCAACAATTATGTATGCATATCAAGAGAACGTTCTTATACAATCCAGTGATGAACATGTGCTCTAAATGGAGGAATAAGATTATTTTACCCTTTGGACAGGTGAAAGTAAGTAAATTTAACTTATAAAGATTTTGTATTTAAACATGGTTTTTCAAGAGTGGATAAAAGGAAAGACCAAGAAGTGGCTCCAGCAGATGCTGGTGAGTAAGGACAACCTGAGACACAAAGAGAAAAGTCAGAATGCCGAAGAAGCAGTGAGATGATAACAAAGGATGTTTTTTAGCTACTTTGGTGGGAAGGAATTGGACTTTTTGTTGGTCTTCTCTTGTTCAATATGCAACAACACGGAGTTCACAGCTGAGGACTTCAATATATATGAATATATATTTGTTTACCTTAATCAAAAGTCAGCCTTCTGTAATAATGAGCACCAAAAGCAGTATTTCTTATCTTTTCTGTACCGAATTTCAACCTTCCTCTATCAGTCCTGTCCTCATTCAACAGCCATTAATTTATTCAAATAAAAATGTTCTGTGTTTGAATTCTTATCATATCCCTAATAAAAACATGGGTTTTGATATGAGCAAACAAACCATAATGACTAGAGAATGAGAAACATAAAACAAGAATCACAGAACAAAATGAAGTAAATCGTTGGATATTTTTTATTCCTCACTTTTGTGTGCTCAAATGCACAGCAACTGCAGATGAGGTCAGAGTTGGAACAGTAAAATGCAACGGCAAACAGTAGGGCTGAGAAGTGAACATGACCTGTTCCTTGCTTGAAGGTGCCATAGCTGCTAGTGGCTCTTAAAAGCAGAGCTAAGTTATTAAACTCATAGAGCAGTAGGAAAACCAACTTATAAGGAAGGCAACTGTTCCCAACCTTTTTTTATTAGTTATCTGAATCACCAGTTGATTTCTTCAGGAATAACTAAGGGTCTCTCTCTTGGAAATTGCCTTGTTCTATTTTAAAGTAAGTTAAAAATTTTGGCCTGATTAAATTTAAAAAAATCCTCATCCAACAAGCGACATAAAATTATAAAGGAGCCCTGTTTTTTCTCCATTTTTTCAACTTTCCCCCTGTTATTTATTATTTATAACCTGGGTACTGAATGGTCGATGGCCTGAGGAGGCTATGTAATCTGCAGATATGCAGTGGAAATGGGAAACTTCCTCTCCCATACTCTACATTATTGGCATAATCATGCAAATCCTGTTTGCAGTACACAACCTGTACTCTTCTGCTTGAGTGTCTGTCTGCTCAGTTTCCAATCCTCTAGCTTTCCCTACCTATCTCTACCTTTAAAATCACATTCTTCCTTTGAAGCTGCCTCCAGTCCTACCACCTCAGTTAAACCTTCCCAAATCTACTCAACCAAATTAAGCTTCCCTGTCTCCAAGTTTCAGTAGCACTGTGTTTTCATTCTGCTGTTATCTGTTAGTCCTGCCTAAGACTATTAATTCGTGTATACATTTTTGTTCTCTCTTGTTCATCTTTGCTTTCCTCATAGTGAATCTTTACACATGGCATGTTCTCAACAAGGGAATATTAAGTGAGATTAGAGTGTTTCAAACATAGTGAATGAAGTTTTTGTTGTTGTTGTTTTTAAGATAAATCTGGTGGTCCTATATGGGGGGGGTTGAGGGATGGGAGGACGTGGCTTTAGTAAAAATGTTTACAAATGCGTTTTGAGATTCAGGCATGAGGCAATAAGTGTCTAGAAGGGCAGCAACAGTAAACAGGAGAAGAAATGCTGATTCACAGGGAGAATTTAGAGAGAAAAGACAGATCATTCTGAATGACGACAATGATTATGATGATAATGAAGAGGAAGATGACAGCAATGACAATAACTTATATTTTTATAGCAGTTTACAGTTTATGTATTAATAGATTATTCCAGTTACAAATGGGGATCTCATTCCTTAGAATAAAGTGAAGTCATGTGCTAATCACGTGTTAAAGTGATAAAATGCATGGCATTTTTGTTTTTTTCTTAGGAAAGCTTGGTAGCTTCAAAGTTGGTAAAGATATATAGCACAGTACATGTTGACAGCTTAGAAATAAGGTTAACCATGACAATTTGAGTTGCTGCATTTTGTCCTGCTTATCAGGGAGTAGTCAGACGATTTATCTGAGGAATAGTCTGAGAAATCCATTAGAACAAGTCCCTAATAATGAATTTCAAACACCAGTGTTATTTTAGCAAACATTTATTTAACTCCCATGGATTTTGTGGGAGCTGTAGTTTTCCTCCAGCGGGATAGAGACAAAGCAACACTTCTTTCCACCTGGGGAGACATTGGCATCCAACTTGTTATATTTTGATACAAAGGCTAAAGTGAATGTCTTAGCCTTTTGATGGCAAAAGCCACAGGACATTTTTAGCAGGATGCCCCTGGATCATTCGCATTTGCTCCTTAGGAACCTGGAGCTGTAAAGAAAACTGACTGCAGGAACCTCGGGAACCAGAGTAGTTTCTTTATTATTAGAGAGTTATGTATATCTTGGGAGGTGTTGACAAATGTCTCACTATCCTTTTAAGCAAATTAATTGGAATACAAAGTACTATGTCCTTAAGTTGTGTCTACTTAAGTATTTCCCACTACCAGCTTAAAGTTTGAGAGATTTAATGTGTGCACTCATTGGACTGAACTAGTCCCATTTTTGTTTTTGTTTCCCTCAATTTGTACTTATAGAAAAGGACTTGAACTTGGTTCTATTTTGGGACAGGGAAGAATTATGTTATTAATATTTTGAAATCTAAATTTGTGCTACCCCCTGGATTCAACTTTCCTCTTTGTGACCAACAGGGATGAGAGAGTAAAAGAAATGTTTGAAAGATCAGGTCTAGCTGGCTCTTGGAGGAGGAATAAAGCCTCCAAATTCTGTTTCACAGAGTAATGGAGGATGACCATTTGACCTGGGCATGAAAGAGGACCACAAGATTCCAGTCTAGTGTGAAGAAGGAGACAGAGTGGCAGAATTCTATAGGCAGAGATGGTTCTTTTAAGAAGTCATGAGCCAGTGTCGTGGTTCAAGTGAGGTTGACTGGGTAGAAGCAGGACCACAGCAAATGTTAACTTGATGTGGATGTGCAGAAGGATATCTCATTGATTGGGTCAAATCAGGAGGAAAAAAAAAGTTAGCCCCTATTTATGTAGAGTCACCTCCAGTTACTACCACCTGATGTGAATGAGATACCAATATGTACATGTGGAAATGGCATTGGATAGAAGGTAATAGCATTGGCAAAAAAATGGAAAAGAATGAATAATTCAACAAAGAGATAAATGGACAGTAGACAGTTGAAAGGAAAAATAAGATCTATATTCAGGTTAGTTCATAGTGGGATTGATAGTAAACTGATAATCTTGTCGTAAAGGGGGCTGTCCTTTTAGGTAACGTTTCGGAATGCCTTGTATAGGAAACAGCACCTTTTATGTTTCTTATAATGTGATGCCATAGAAAGAAACCTGCTGAAATGGATGGACACTTGGGCATGAAACATTTTTTAAATTTTTTATCAATTTTTTATCAGCTTTTATTTTTTTAATGGTTAAGAGAGAAAATTTTATTTATTTTAAACTTTACTGAGATATTATTGACATGAAACATATGTAAGTTTAAGGTATGCAATGTGAAGATTTGATACAAGTACATATTGTGAAATAATTAACCAGTAAGGTTAGTTTATACCTCCATCTTCTAGCATAACTACATTTTTGTATGTGTGTGGTGATATTATTTAAGATCCCCTCTCTTAATAACATTCAAATATACAATGCAGTATTGTTAATTATAGTCACCATGATGTATATTAGTTACCAGAACTTATTCATTTTATAGCTTGAAATTTGTACTCTTTGACAAACATCTCTTCATTTCCACCCCCAATCCCTGGTAACCACCTATGAGTTCAGCTTTTTTAGGCTGCACCTATAAGTGATATCATACAGATTTGTCTTTTTCTGTCTGATATATTTCACTTAGCATAATATAATAAAAGTCCATTTATGTTGTTGTTGTTGCAAATGGTAGAATTTCCTTATTTATTATGGCTGAATCATATACCGTGTGTGTGTGTGTGTGTATGTGTGTATGAGGTTGGACAACTAAGTTCGAGAACTCAACCTAGAAAAAGTGCTACATATCTGATTGCTAAATATCACTATGGTCACCTTCGAAGTACTCCCTTGGGAAGCTATGCACCGATGCCAACACCTAGTCCACCCTTCAAAGCAATTATGGAACTCTTTCTGGAATGGCCATCAGAGCTGTCTTTGTATTACCCTTGATGTCCTGAGTGTCATCAAAATATCTTTCAATATTCCCTTTATTTTCAGGTAAAGAAAGAAGTCATTGGGGGCCAGATCAGGTGAGTAGGGAGGGTGTTCCAGTACAGTTATTTGTTTACTGGCTAAAAACTCCCTTACAGACAGTGCCATGTGAGCTGGTGCATTGTCATGATGCAAGAGCCATGAATTGTTGGCAAAAAATTCAGGTCACTTTCATCTTTTTCATGAAGCCTTTTCAGCACTTCCAAATAGTTAACTTGGTTAACTGGTTAACTGTTTGTCCAGTTGGTACATAATGAATAATCCCTCTGATATCAAAAAAGGTTAGCAACATCATTGCAACAAGTTCACGAGCTTAATTGTCAGAACTCATATATATATGGGTGTGTGTATATACATATATATACATACATATATATACATATACATGTATATATGACTTTCTTTATACATTCATCATCAAGGATAATTAAATAGTTTCCGTGTCTTGGCTATTGTGAATAATGTTGCAGTGAACATGGATGTAAATATACCTTTTTGAGATAGTGACTTCATTTCTTTCAGATATAACCAGACGTGGGATTTCTGGATCATATAGAAGTCCTAGTTTTAATTTTTGAGTAAGCTCCATGTTGTTTTCCCTAGTGATTGATCTAATTTACATTCCCCCCAACAGTGAACAAAAGTTCTTTTTCCTCCACAGCCTTTTCAGCATTTGTTGTTTCTGTCCTTTTGACAATGACCATTCTAACAGGTGTGAGGTAATATCTCATTACGGTTTTGATATACATGTAACCCCCATATACCAAGGCACTTCTATAACACGGTTTCGCTCTAACACGGTTTGAGAATTAGAGAAATTCCCAAACAACATGGAGGGTAATAAGAGCCTTTAAGATAAAAAAGAAAATATGTCATTCGAAATTAGGGAAATCCCTGAACAACACGGAACGTAATAAGAGCTTTTAAGAGCAAAAGATACCTCATTTGAAATTTTTCATTCGAGCGTAGATGTCATATCAGATTTGAATGCAGAATTTTAAAATTTATTAGAATTTTAAATCCATTTTATTTGTGGAGTATTAAGTTCAGAGGATAAAGATATCTTGTCAAAAAGAAAATGCCCTTGGTTAATGGTGCTTAGTAGTGATGAAGAAAGCATTATTTAATACATATTGATATGTTATACTTTTGGTGAAAGTTGCTTTAATAAAGATATTTCTCTTAACTATAGAAATATCATAGCATGGTTTTTACATTTTTGGAAACTAACCACCTTTTTTGTACCAGTTCTTTTTTTCATACAACACAGATTCACATAACATGGCATTTTTAGGAACCTAACAACCGTTTTATAGAGGGTTGCCTGTACATTCCCCTGATGATTCTTGATGTTCAGCATCTTTTAATTTGTCTATTGGCCATTTACATATCTTTGGAAAAATGTCTGTTCAAATCTGTTGCCCATTTTAAAATCAGTTTCTTTTTTCTATGTAGTTTTACAAGTTTCTTATAGATTTTGGATATTAATCCCTTATTAAATGAATGGTTTGCAAATATTTTCTCCAATTCTGTAAGTGGCCTTTCATTTTGATAATTGTTTCTTTTGCTGTGCAAAAGCTTTTTAGTTTTACATAGTTCCACTTGTTTATTTTTGCTTTTATTGCTCGTTCTTTTGATGTCATATCAAAAAAAAAAAAATTGTTGCCAGTACCAAAATCAGCAGTTTTTTTCCTTATGCTTTCTTCTAGTAGTTTTAAAATGTTGGATGTTACATTTTGTCTTCATTCCATTTCAAATTGAGTTTTGTGAGTAGTCTTACGTAAGCATCAGTTTTATTCTTTTGCATGTCATTATCCAGTTTTTTCAACAACATTTATTGAAGAGACTATCTTTCCTCTTAGAGTGTTCTTGGCTGTCTTTTCAAATATTAGTTGACCGTGTATGTGAGACCTTATTTCTGGGCTCTTAATTCTGTTCCATTGGTTTGTGTGCCTATTTTTGTGCCACTACCATACTGTTTTGATTGCCACAGCTTTATAATAAAGTTTAAAATCAAGAAGTGTGATGCCTCCAGCTTTGTTCTTTTTTCTTGGGATTTCATTGGCTATTCAGGATCTTTGTAGTTCCATACAAATTTTAGGATCGCTTTTCTCTGTTTCTGGGAAAAATGCTATTGAAATTTTGATAGGTTTATCATTGAATCTGTAAGTGGACATTTTAATATTCTTTTGATCTGTAAACATAGGACATATTTATTTGTGTCTTCAGCTTCTTTTATCAAGGTCTTGTCATGTTCAGTGTAGAGATCTTTCATCTCCTTGGTTACATTTATTCCTAAGTATTTTATTATTATTATTTTAAAATTAGAGTTTATTGGGGTGACAATTGTTAGTAAAGTTACATAGATTTCAGGTGTACAATTCTGTATTACATCATCTGTAAATCCCATTGTGTGTTCACCAACCAGAGTCAGTTCTCCTTCCATCACCATATATTTGTTCCCCTTTACCCTCATCTACTACACCCATCCCCCCTTACCCTCTGGTAACCACTAAGCTATTATTTTATTATTTTTGATGCTATTGGAAAATGGATTGTTTCCTTTATTTCTTTTTTCAGTCACTTCATTGTTTGTATATAGAAACACAGCTTTTTCTGTATGTTAATTTTGTAGCCTGAAACTTTACTGTGCATTTGAGGAAGTAGGCACCTCTTTTAGTCTTTACAGATTGACTTCAGCAAGCAAATCCTTCACCAGATAGCCAGTCCACAGATTCTGGGTGGGCTATCTAGTGATATCTGAGGGAGGGCTTGCTGCTAGAGTCCTTTGATTGGACAGGTTTGTGTCTATGTCAGCAAGTAGGTAGGCCTGTTGCTTAGATCTGAGGGGGGTAGACCTGGATCCTGGATCCAGAGGGGCCAACCAGAATTTGGAGACCATCAGGTGGGGCCAGAGAGCCCACCTGGCACTAGAATAAGCCTGCAGCTACTGTGCCCTCCTAGACATAGGGTCTGTGGTGGCTAGTCTGCTGCTGGGGCAGGCCAGGCGCCTGGTCCTGGGGGAGCTTGTCTGTAGTCTAGATGCATGGGGGCCATCTGGTGTTCATGGGAGCCAGGAGACTGGGGCCATGGGAGCCAGACTGATGCTGAGGGGACTGATTCTGGTGTCTGTAGTGAAGCTGGGTGCTCACTTCACTTTCCTTTGCCCAGAGGGAGGTGTCTCTCTCTGAGCTGGGCTGCCACAGGGCTGTAGGAGGGGTGATGGGGATAATGTGTATCTATATTTTCTACTCTCCTCAGTGTGGTGGTATTATTTTTATTATTATTATTATTATTATTATTATTATTATTATTATTTCACCAGGTAATATAATCACTCACTTGGAATCCTTGGCTCTTGTGAAGATATTTTCATGTGTGGAATGTTGTTTAAATATATGCTTGAGGGGTGGGGGAGGGGCATAGCGCTAGGTTTTCCTATGCCATAATTTTGTTGACATCACTCCCTGAACTATTTCTTTACCAGAAAGAAAACTCATTGGACTCACTCATTACCCAGTGGGTATGGATTTTAGGACAAAAGACACATAATTGAGGGAGGGACCTATTTCCTCTAGGCTTGTCATGACACATTCACAGAACTAAATGAGAAGCAACAGTTCAAAGATTTGTGTGGTGTTGATTTGTTTGTATGATATGTCAGCAAGGGGCCCAAGGAAAATTGAAAGGAGGGTTAAGAGATCTTTGATATCTATGATCACTTTGGAACCTTTAAAATACCTGTCCCTTTTACAACCCCTTATTGGATTATTGTAGTTTGCTGACCAATATGGTGTGTGAGACCAATATTTTCCACATATTTAGTTCAGTCTTTTTGTTTTTGATAACAATGTCTTCAAGGGTTACCACAAATAGAGTTTTATCTTTGAAAAAATAAATAATAGAAAATATTGAGCAAGAGAATGGAAATATTACATACCAGAGTCAGGGTATTTGAGAATTTCTTTATTAGGGAAATATAAATTAAAGAACTATCTAAAATAAAAACATAATAAAATATATTTCCAAGATTGCAACTGAAATTTATATTAACTTTTCTAATAACAGCTGCATTGGAGAATTATGGAAACCCAAAAATTAGGAAAACCCCAAGATTTGTATCAGAAAAAGCTACAATTATCTCGATAAAATGGTCATATTAACAATGTGCTTAATTCAACAAATATGAAATTGTGTGCTATGCAGAATGATTTTTATCTAGAAATCATTTTATTAGAACATTATCATTTATTAGAATGTTTATTATGTATTACATGTGGCAGGGACTTTCAAAGTAAATAAAATAGAAACTATCTGTTGGACAGAATAAATCAGGGATACTAACATTTATTGCATGCTACTTTATACTAGCCATTATGTTAATTTACATACACACAATCTTGTTTTAACTTCACACAAATCTTAATAAATATCACTTTTTATTTTTTACTATTCTGAAGATGAGGAAGTTAAAGTATAGACAGGTTGACAACTTGCTCAAATAAAAGGCCCATTTTAAGAAAAATAAAGTCTTCAGAATGACAACAACTAAAGAGAGAAGAAATAATGAAGTTTAAAACATCACCAATTTACAACCATAATAATAAAAAGTAATTCAGGCAAGAATATAATAGATTCTGAGGGTGGGAGATATTAATGAGAAATGTATATTTCATTAGTCCAAATGTAGCTCCCAAAAAATTGTTTACTAATAAAAAAAGAAAAATGGTAACTATGCAGTGGAGAAAACAGAAAGACAAGAAGTGATCAAAATTAACCTCCCCAGTAAGGAGGAGCCATGAATATCATGAGCCTCTAGACGTGATAGTCTGAGAAGGACGTGGCATCACTTATACTTTATTCCAGCTAAGCTGCATAATATAAATCTAATCATGAAGAAAAAAATCAGAAATCAAACATTGGGGGATCAATAAAATAATTGGCATAATCTTCAAAACTGTCAGTGTCATGACAAACAAAGAAAGAAGACAAAAGGAACATTTTCACTAAATGTAACACCTGATATTGGACAGGAATCTGTACCAGAAGAAAAAATGTATAAAGATTTTGGTATATATGAAATAATAAGACTGTGATTAAATTAAAATATTGTATCAATGTTAACTTTTCTAAAATTGCTAACTCTTTTGAGGTAAAAAGGATATTATTGTTCTTATGAAATGCACACTGAAGCATTAAAGAGGTAAATGACTTGATGATGTATGCAACCTACTCTAAAATGGTACAGAAAAAAAATACGGATATAACCACATAAAATAAGGCAAATGCTTCAAAAATATTAAAATCAGGTGAATCTGGACTATGGATATTTGGGAGTTCTTTGTACTATACTTGCAATTTTACTATATCTAAAGATATTTAAAAATGAAAAGAAAAAATCTGAGTTGTAAAAGAAATATAAAAGGTCATAGAAGCATTGTTTGAAGAAAAAAATATTGGGTACAAATGGTTATACAGTCACTTTTTATTCAAACCTCAAGTAACAGATAGATCTAATGCCATATAAATTGTTTCAGACCACAGATAAAGGTAGAGATGTTGCCAAACTTTAAGGTAGCTAATGTAACCTTGATGTTGTGGTCACCACATAGGTTGGTACAGGTATTCACTACTCAGGAGTACCTGGCCAAAGAGGGGATGGTGTTGAATATAGCTTGTATCATGGTTGGCAAGCCCTGCACAGAACTATGCCAGCCAGCAGGAATTTATATGAAGATTCCCCAGAGGTCACTTGTTTGAAACCTAAACCTGAGAAAGAACAATAAGCAAACCAAAGACCATTCTCTCTCATAATTATAGATACAAAAATCCAACAAAATAGAATGCATATTAAAAATATACTATGCTATGACCAAGGAGAATTTATTTCAGGATTAGGCAGATGGTCAATATTAAAAACTCATAGGTCAGTTCATCAGTAGATCAAAGAAAAATTTAATATATTTTAATAGTGCCAACAATGTTTGATAAAATTTAATATCAAATCTTGATAGAACCATTCTGTAAACTAGAAACATTCTTTAACATGAAAAAGCCAAATCATATTCCAAGATTAAAAACCACTAAAAGCATCCCCTTCAAAATCAGAGTTCTCCCATTTGATAGTGGATATTGTAATGCTACATTTCGGAATTGCTGTGAGAAGAGAAAACATGCAGAAAATAGCTAATAATAATAAATGAAATTAAGTGGAAGTAATGAATAGAGTATGTCAGTCATTACACTAAATGTAATTATAGAGAATTATTAAACATACACACGCACATTTCAATTATTGGTAATTTCCTGGTATGAAAGACAAGATCTTTAAGCTTGAGTTATCAAACTATATTTGAGTAAAAGACTCTCAGTGCACGTTGAAGAGTAAAGCCTCAATAAACGGTATACTGTGTATGTTCCTTTGGTTAAAAGCATATAATCATGTAGCTCTTCCAAATAAGTATTAGATTATGGGAATTATTGATATGTTAATATATTATCATATAGATAAGCTATGAAAGATATAGTATGTAATGACCAGATAGAAACTAATTTCTACTGGGCAAAAAATAATTTTTTAAAAGATATATTCCTGCTAGTATTGGAAGAACTCCTTAGAAAGACATTTAAAAAATGAATAATTTATGTCACATTTTGCCCTATAAAATGCTTGGGAAATCTTAAGTCAGTTGTTAGGTTTTTAAAAAAATATTTTTAAAAAGATAAATGGAAGTGATGGCAGAAGTATGGTGCCATGAGAGGTCCCTCTGATTTCTCCCCTTGAAATTACAACAAGTTGAACAGCTATAATTCAACAAAGGATTCCATGCACAACATAAAACCAAACATCTGACTCATCAGCACATGGACACATCTGAAGAGAGCCTAGAAGCTAGAGCACTGCAAGAGAAAATAAAACGTTCCACTGCCACCTACTGGAAAACAAAAGAAAGACCTCTTCTTCTCAACCTGCTGCAGAATTCATTCGTGTAGATGCGTAGGAAGAGAAATAATACACCAATGACTATGAACGAACAAAGTAATCAGGTAGCTCAGAAAGAAAATAAAAAACCTCCAGAAAATAAACTTAAAGACATGGAAATATGTAACAGATATTAAATGACAGATAATTCCAGATTGTAGTTCTGAAAAAAACTCAATGAGCTGCAAGAAAACTCAGACAGTTTAATGAAGTAAGACATCAAATCAATGAACAAAATTAATAATTTGCCAGAGATGGAAATTTTAAAAAAGAAACAAATAAAAATTCTGGAGCTGAAGAACTCAATAAAAGAGTTGAACAACGGAAAAATGCGCTTAGGAAACAGAGCTGAACAGATGGAGAAAATAATTAGTGATATTGAAGACAGAAATCTGGACATGATGGAGATGGAAGAAGAGAGAGACCTGAGAGGTAAAAGAAATGAAGTAACTCCACAAGAACTATCTGACCCCACCAGAAAGAGCAATATAAGAATAATGGGTATACCAGAAGGAAGGGCAAAGAGAGCCTATTCAAACAAATAGTTGAGAACTTCCCAAACCTATGGAAAGAACTGGATTCTTGAATCCAAGAAGCAAACACAACACCCAATTATCTCAGTCTGAAAAGGCCTTCTCCCAGGCACATTATATTAAAACTGTCAAGAAGTAATGGCAAAGAAATAATTCTCAAGGCAGCCAGGTAAAAGAAGACACTAACCTACAAAAAAAACACCCATTAGATTATCATCAGAATTTTCAGCAGAAACTCTAATAATAGCTATAAGACAGTAGAATCAAATATTCAAACTATTGAAAGAGAGAAAATACCAGCTAAGAATAATAGCCAAAGTGTCCTTCGATAGATGGTTGGATACAGAAGATACGTTAAATATATAAGATGGACTATTTGTCCTAACAAATGATGAAATATTGCCATTTGTGACAGCATGCATGGATCTTGAGATTATCATGTTAAGCAAAATAAGTCAGACAGTAAAAGTTGAGAACCATATGACTTCATTCATATGTGAGATACAGAACTGAAAGCAACAATGAACAAGATGAACAAACAAGAGAAGACTCAGACACAGACAACAGTTTAGTGGTTACCAGAGGGTCACCACTGGTAGTGGGGGAGGTAAAAGAGGGTCAAGGGCGTAAAATATATTGATGAAAGGAGATTTGACTTTGGATGGTGAACATACAACGTGATATATAGGATGAGGTATTATGAAATTGTACAATTGAAACCTATATACTTTTATTAACCAATGTCACCCCAATAAATTAAAAAGAAAAGATAAATGGCAAACCTCTTTGGTATGATGAAAAATCAGTAGGAGATAAAAAGAACTGCTAAATTGAATGGTTTACTCCACCAAAATCTCCAAAAAGCAAAGCATATACTTATGAAGTACAAAAATGTAATCATCCATTCTTTAAAAATATTCTGACATCAAATTGCTTATATGACTGATTGATGAATTTCTGATGCAAACTATGTCTACCCACAGTTCCATGACTACTCCATTTCATAGTTGTTTTTTCCTTATAGCACTTACCAGAATTATAGATAAAGTTTCTGTGAGCTTGCTTTTTCAGTGTCTGCCTCTCTCACTTACTATGATATCCAAAAGAGCTTTCTTAGTTTGTGCACAATTGGTATTATACCTAGAGATTAGAGAATGCTTGCCACACTTTAATACTCCATCAGTATTTACTTGTGGATGAACCAATATAAATATGAACTAATCAAGCCAGTAAATCAAATTAAATGTTAATCCATTCAAACAGTTAATTTGATTGCTTCCCAAATAGCCTTCACTCCACCCTAATTCTCCAGTGATTTGACAGATTGTAATGAAGAGATTGATCCTATGGTTGTTCACTAGAACCAAAGAAACTTACTGGTAACAAGATGGAATGATTCTTTATTAAAGCAGCATTGATGCAGGTGAGAGTCTACCTGGTGTATTTAGCCTGGGCATTGTATAATGATTATAATTGTTAGTTGGGCTCACTTGGTTTAGATAGCTATTTTTTAATTAAGTGGCTAAACCCATGCTGTGGAAGAACTATGTAGAGGAACTACAATTCGTATTTAATGTTGTTCTCGTATTTTTCTTCCCAAACCCTCTCCATTAGAATAATAGACTTATGTTGTAGGCAGGCATTTATTTCATGAAATCAGGAGGATTCCCCCTTTTGTTTCATAATTTTACTTTGATATTCTCCAGTAATGCACTTCTGAGTTCTGCATTATCTATTGCCTAACTACACCAGGGCTTTTGTACAAATTACAGCTAATTATGTCTTGTGTAAGTGCTCATATTTACACACCTGAAGTCCTAAGTACTACATAGTTTTTATTAACTGTATTTCTATAACTCCAGATATCACAAAAAATATATATGGATGTTTCCAATATTCTTTCAAAGATCCTTATAACTGGTTGCTTGGTTACTCTGGCTCTTTTGAACTTTGCTGTGACCTCTTGGCTTGTGTCTTCAGTTGTTCCCTGTTGCAAGTTGCTGCAATGGTAGAATGGGAAGGTTTAATTTCCTCTCTATGAGATTTTGGCTAGAAGAGAGCATCTTTAGGACTGACTGTGATCTGAATATTGCTCTGTTTTAAAATATACTTGGGATTTTGATTTTATACAGGTTTGGAAGAGCCAACAGATCAGGAGATTGCCATTGCAAAGATGGTTTGTTACTCACAGTTCCTAAGAGGAGAGGAGGTACCAAGGCCATGCAGGGCCACTGGGGAAGCACCAGGGTGGATCAGGAGGCAGAAGGAGTGAGGGGAAAGCATGGGCCCGAACCTTTATTATGTATTTTTATGGGAAGGAATGGATGAGGCAAGGCAAACAGCTGAGCAGGCTTGAACAGGATTGGATAGTTTGAATAATTTTGGTAGGCTTTGGGCTATCAGGGTGGTCCCAAATTTTCCAGTTTCTGACCTTTAGGGTGGGGAAATACTGATTTTGTGTGAGAGTTATATAAAGGAGGTGGTGGGGGGTTTGGGCTCTGGACTGGTTTGTTTGCAAGTGAAAAGTATGCTTCTGGCAAGTTGTTTGCTATCCGTAAGGACTGGAGAGTCCTGTAATAGGCAGAATCTCCCCTGTCAATAAGGCCCCAGATGCTAGAGCATCAGAAACATAGAAAATAAGGAAATATAGTTAATGTGTGCTCTTTCACTATGCCAAAGTAATTGGAAGGTATTCCTGTTGCCATCCAAGTACCTTCGCTATCACACATGTAACTACCTACTGTGACAGCTTCACTAGTCATCTCTTAACTAACTCTTTCATGTTCACTATGCATTGGTTTTATGCCCATGGATCAGATACAATAGATAAAATGTTAATAATGTAATTAACCTGGCTATATACTTTATGTGCACTGATAAAAGTTACTTAAAAAATTGAATCTTTAAAAAAATCCCCAAAGCATTTAAATGATTGCTTCTGCCAGTGTGTGTAATCAGTCAAAGCCACTTGTGGATTTGACCTGTGGATCTAAAAAGAAAATCCACTCTCACAGTTCGTTGATGAGCTCATTAAATGGGATGAATTTAGAACACTTAGCGTAGGGCTAGGCTCACACTGTATGCAAAGCAAAGGTTAGTTCCTTTCCTCTTTGAAGCCTAATTTATTTTTTAACATCAACAGCCAAAACAACATAAGTATCTGGCATGAAATATGCAAGCAGTACCTGTTGACTCCACTCTTTAAAAGATCAGATATTCTGAAAAACAGTAACAACAAAAGGTATAGTTTTCTTGCATTTTTTATATATTAACTATTTGAAGTTTTTAAGAGGATAAACATTTCTGCTACTCCACGTAATAATTAAACATTCATACACTTTTATTGTGCAAGACTCTTCAATTTAGATTTAATATTTACGTGTTTATTTACTTATGTATAGACAACTCTTAATTTCCTTTCATACTGATGACTGATTAGTGAATAGATTGTTCATCATCTCCATGACCAAAATTCTTTTCTATAAGCCACTGAATATTCTGAGGCTGTCACACTGTGTCTCAACGTATGAGGAAGTTTCGGAGAAGAAAAAGATATTAAATGATGCCTGCTGTGCCTTTTAGTAGCATGGCTACAAATGATCATTTTGCTGTAGAGTCAAAATGATGAATAAGCACTGTATGTGGTCATATATTTGCAGTGGAAAATTAGCAGTTTTGGGGTGTGAAAAGGCACATTAAACTTGCTTCAAACAAGCTTCCTCAGTCTTTTTTTATTCTAATTGTAATGGAACAGAGAAGTCACTTTGAAACAGTGGTGTGAAAAGGCTTATAAATTGTTACCCAATGACAAAAATCCTTTTCTGTATTGTTTTTTTCTCTTGAGCACCCTTTCAGGCTAGACCTTGAAGATATTTAATTTCTAAAAATTGTGAGGAAGAAATGTAGAAAACTAACTTTTTAACTGCTGCCTCTATTTCCCCTGTCTTCGTCTCTGTCTCTGTTGCTCTCTGCCTCTCTCTCTCTCTCTCTCTCTCTCTCTCTCTCTCTCTCTCTCTCTCTCTCTCTCTCTCTCTCTCTGCCTTGGTTATACAATAAATTAATAAACTAGAAATAGAAACTCTAGCTTGATTGTTCCAATGAAAATTTTTATTTTACTCTTGTTTTCATTCTGAGTATTGTTTGGGCAGTGATCTTACAAATAATAGAAGATAGGTGGGATAAAAGAGTACAGTTGGAACAAGTCACAGATGAACTTCAAGAGTCTTCATAAATCTTTAGCCTGGCTCTCATTTTAGAGCTGAGAGAGAAAATGTGGTCAAGAGACATTGTCATTTATCTAAGAGTGCTGAGCTATTTAATGATGAACTGAAGTGCAGGCCTCATGATTCCAAGTCCAGGGCTCGTTTACTGAACTCAACTGTTAATATCAACATTGCTTGAAAACTTATTCCAAGTGCTGAAGGAAGAATGTTGCTTTGTGACAGTGAATAAAACTATTTTAGGCAGGGCTCTCTGGGTAGGCAAATTAGGAATTAACATTTCCACATCAGACCCCCATTTTTTTTTTTTTTTAATCTGTGGCTGTGTCAGCCTATAGCAGCTTGAGACTCCATGCTGTTCACTATTTTTAACAAATAAACTCGATTACTTGATCAACATGGCCACCCATATCAGTCCATAAATATTAATGTAGACCAAATCTTTAATTTGACTTATTTCAAAAATTGTCTGCCTTTTGATTTACTTGAATTGGTAAAAAAAGAAAAAAATTGGTGTAAACTTAGAGAGACTCTGTGAAATGTAAAATTACTTCTGGAGTTTCCTAAATCAAGATTTTTTTTTTTTCATTTAAATTTCAACATTCAAAATACAAGGCAGAGTGACCTTGTATAAGTATAGTCAAGTATAAGTATAGTATAAGTATAGTCAAAATAACTATACTAATAATTTGACCAAGGAAAAGAGCATTTTTAGTTTTGCTGTGAAAAAAAAAAATCATCCTTTTCCTACCTCCAAAATGCTAGTTAGTTGCTAATTTCTTAATGAAAAGGTTAAATTAAAACAAAACACTGGAATTCCAAGTGTTTTGTTGCTCTTTTCTTTAATATTAGAAATAAAAATAGAAAATTTTGAATTATTTAAATAAAGATCCCTTAGCATTACTGTAATCCTGATCTGTAATTCAAATTTTCATTGAATTTCTTGGTAGAGAACACTATCTAATTCTTTAGTATATGCTACCTTCATGCTATCAATAGATTATATTATCTGAGAGCCTTTAAAGATAAATTCAGTGTACACAATTTCATTTCCAAAGTGATTTGTATCACATCTGTAGTTCTCTTGGGTTCAATTCCCAAAGCATAAATAAAAGAAAAATGATTTCCCTCTTCTCAAAGCTTCTTAAACAAATTAAGCACAATATTTCTCTGAATGGTTCAGCACCATTGCCTTGTATGTTTTACAACTGCATAATAGAAAAGAGAGACACTTGTGATAAACACAGTCAACTGATCCCTTCTCTGAATTACTTACTCTTGCACTTTTTGGGAATATTGATTTATTTTTAAAATAAAATCTATCTATCTATTTTAGAAAATAATTGCAATTAATACTTGGGCATACAAAGTTCAAGTATTAAAACGTTTCTCACTGGAGTTAGAGTTAATAATACCAAACAGCTTGAGAACATGTACAGGAAAGAATAAACAAGACTGTTGACATTAGGCAAATGAAATATGGTCAGTCACAGAGAGAGTAGCCTAAAAAGCAATCAACTTTTATTTACAGTTGATAAGGTAAATTTTGATCCATAATAAATAATTGTATCCTATACGTATAAATTAACATTTTGCTATCTACCATCTTAGAAAACAACAAAACAATATCTGAATGCATATGTATTACCTTTCTCTTTCTTTTTTTTTAAGAGCCTTTGATAGTTTGTTATTTTTAGCTACAATCATTCTTGAACCAAAGAGAAGAACTCTGTCATTATAAATGTTAAATACTAAGATGCCCTTGAAGGAGTTTTAATCTTCAGTAAATTATTTCTTAAGTAGGCTCTTCCCATGGAGTTAGTGTTGGAAGTGGGGGAAGGAGCAGGAAAGTAAAGGAACAGGAGAGGATATAGATCATTTCCTTAGGAACAATAATTCAAGTATCTCTTGATAGCAAACTTTATAGCTGCTATCCACTCAGGCCAAGAAATTCAATGTAAAACTTCAGATTCAAGAAAGCTTACACAGTTCATGCTAAATTCCCCTAATTGTCAATGAATAGTGCATTCCTGCATAGAAAACCAGAAAGGTCATGCTAAATTACAGAGGCCCATGCTGTTTCACAAATCCATTATACCTTACATCTCTGTCTTGGTGTGTCTGCCCAGCAATTTTCTGAACTTTACTCAACTTTACCACCCACTGGTTATTCGATTCTAATCAATAGAAACAAATATTCACGTAGCCTGACCTTCAGCAAACTGCAAGAAGGTTAGGAGGGCAGGAGAATTCAGAGAGGAAACAAAATAGTCACCGTGTCTTGTAAATCACAGGAATAGATTTAAGTTTTTTGTTTTTTTTTGTCTTATTTTATTTGGGTAAGGGAGTGAATGAGAATTATATAAAAAGAAAGGCTTTTAAGTTTGAAAAGTTTATAGCCCTAAAAATATTCATAAATTCAGTTTTTCATGACTTCTATACATTAAGACTAGATGTAAATATGTTACCACAGTAGCATGTCTTCTTTTAAAAAAGGAGGGAGGAATCACTTTCTCTAATTTCAGGGCTAGGAAAGCACCACAGTGGAAATTTAATGGTTCTTTTTCTTTTAATCTTTGAAATCTCACCCCTAGACCAACTCTTTTATCTAGAACATCTAAAAAGAATGTATGGAGAGATGTCTAGCTTGGTTTCTTTTCACCTTTACAATCCTGCATATATGCACACAGCTGTCACCCTCACAACGAAAGGAATGTTTGAGGACTACGAAGCAAGGAGTCTTTCTTGGTAAAAAGGCAACGTTTGCTCCTCACCTTCCATCTCTCCTTACCCCATAGCACTCTTTAATCTTCTCCTCTCCTCCCACCCCTTTCAAAACTGGGTTTTAGAGAGGCTCACAAATCTCTCTCTTCAACTTTGAGGGGAATTAAATTGCTACTCTTTCCAAATTACAGTTGCATATTTAATCCTAAAATATAATTGTGGAATAAAAGAGTTGTCTTCTGTTAAAGGATTTTTAGGCATCAACAGGCAAGTGGAGGAAGGTTTATTATTTGGGAAGTTGTTCAGCTATTTGAAATTGTGTACTTCAAAAATGAAACTAATTTGAATTCTACGTTGATTTACCTTAAATTTTCATGAAAATATATAAAACTATTGTTTGCTTTGATTGACATTTATAATGTCAATTAAGGATTTTAAAGATCAGATATAAGTAATAATAAAATAAAATAAAATAAAATAAAATAAAATAAAATAAAATAATAAAATAAAATAAAATAAAATAAAATAAAATAAAATAAAATTCCAGGGTATGAAAACTGCTGTTTGAAGGGAGATTTTATCATCTCTGAAAAGTCCCTATGCTTATGTATTGCAAATTTTATCCACATTTTTTCACTAAGAAAGGGATAAGGAAGGAGAATGTTGATTTTTCTGAGTGTCTGCTCTGTTCCAGATACTCTCATAGAACCTTTCACAAACATTTTTTTTTTACTCTAATAATTACTTTTTAATAGTATATACATTATTTTTAAGGATTCTGGAAATCAAGTTTTTTTTTTTTTTAACACATTCTTTGATTATGTGAAATTCTGAAGCAAGTGTCTTATGGACTCCATAAAATTTGGAGCCTTTTAAAGTCATTAAACCGACCTTTATTTCCCCTTTAATGTCATTGAGTCTTTCACTAGAGAAAAACATGTGTTACGAAATGCTTTAAGAACCTTTGTGATTTTTGCAACTCTTTTCATTATTTAATTACTTTTATTTTGTAAAATGAGGAGTTTTTTTTCAGTTTTTTTTTTTTTTTTTTAACATAACATATTGGGATGGAAATTATATTCTCTTTTTTTCCAGATATTTGTGATTTCATTAGTACTTTTGATGTCTGATTTCTGGAATAATATATTCCCATTTGATCACTTTATGGGATTATGTACTCTGTGTTGATTTAAATAACTTCAGATAATAACTTTATACAAAAGGACAAAGGTTCCTAACCGTGGACCAAAAGCCATGGACTAAAAGTGGAGGCAATGGGGTCTAAAAACTCAGGTGTGTTATATGGAGGATGATGTAATGCTAAATGTACTCAGCATCTGTACAGGAAGATGCAAGATGCCAGGTAGTGGTTGTCATACCCTGGGAAACTGAACCACCGTGTTTTATAGTAGATTGTGAAAAGAATTAGATCTGCTAATTTATCAAGATGTTTTGACTCCATGATCACACAGTGATGTGATTGATAGTTTGCTTGTAGCTGGCAAGAATATACAATTGGCTTACATATGTTTGTTGATAAACAAGCAAAAATTATATATTCTAAGTGCTGGGCTTTTCAAGTTCTCATAAGCTTTCAGCCTTATTCCATAGAATGTATTTGTTATATTTATTCTCATTGACTGTGAAATGGACCCTAAATTGATTAATATCCAAACTTTTTCAAAACTTTGGTGAGATAGTTTCTTGAAAATGAACCCTTCATTAACTCTACAGAGATGAAAGCTGTGTCCATGATTCTTTAAACAGATCAGAAATGTTTTTGCAGTGTACCGAAAGGTCAAAGACAGAAAGCTCACTTTAAATAGACTGTTCCTTTAACCATGTTTCTCTCAAAAATTTTATATTAAAATGCAGTATATCTGTTTCTTCCACTCCAGATATTAATTATTTTGACAAGCAATGGGGAAATGCCAGGAATATGTGAACGGATGACAACAAAAGCAATGAAGTTTCCAAGGATGCACCTGACAGCTCTTAGGGGATGTAGAGACATGAGCGCAGAATTACAAAGATTTCAAGTGTTTTAGTAATAAACTCAGACAATTTGAAGTTTTAAAAATTCATCAGATTTATGCTGAACTTAGATCCTTCCTGCATAGTAACGCTCTTGTATACCTTCTTTTAATGCTCTAAATTTATATTAGAATTATTTGACTATATAATAAGGTATACTTAGTATGGGTTTATATAATCAAACTTTGTTTTTTTTAATTGAGGTACAATTGATGTAAATATTATACTAGTTTAATATAAGTCTGGTTATTACTTATTACCATACAAAGTTGATACAATATTTTTGTCTGTATTCCCTGTGCTGTACATTACATCTCCATGACTTGTTTATCTTATAACTAGGAGTTTGTATCTCTTGATCTTCTTCACCTGTTTTACACACACCCCTAATCCCACTCTCGTGGCAACCATCAGTCTCAATTCTGTCCATAAGTCTGGTTTTGTTTTGTTTGATTTTTTTTGTTTGACCCCATGATCACTCCATGGTCAATTTTAGTTTCCAGGTATAGGTGAAATCATACAGTATTTGTGTTTCTCTTTCCGACTTATTTCACTTAAAATAATACCCTCAAGGTCAATCTGTGATGTTGC
Source organism: Rhinolophus hipposideros (assembly GCF_964194185.1). Lineage (NCBI taxonomy): Eukaryota > Metazoa > Chordata > Mammalia > Chiroptera > Rhinolophidae > Rhinolophus > Rhinolophus hipposideros. The sequence continues at coordinate 37,913,726 of NC_138049.1, forward strand.
AAATGAAAAGGTTTCATTCTTTTTTTGTGGCTGAATAATAATCTATTTTTCATACACACACACACATCTTCTTTATCCATCTATTGATGGATACTTAAGTTGCTTCCATATCTTAGCTATTATAATCAATACTGTAATGAACAGAGGTGCATATATCTTTTCAAAATAGTGTTTTTGTTGTCTTTGGATATATACCCAGAAGTAGAATTCCTGCATCCTATGGTAGTTGCACATTTTTAAAATATTTGAGGAATCTCCATACTGTTTTACATAGGTGGCTGTGCTTATTTACACCCCCACCATCAGTGCATGAGGGTTTCATTTTCTCCATATCCTCACCAACACTTATTTTTTATTTTTTTGTTTTTTGGTCTTTTTGGGAGGGAAAGTTGTTATTGTTGTTGTTGTTCATAATAGCCATTCTGACGTGTGGTGATATTTCTGTAAGCGGTGATATCTCAGCGGTTTTGACTTGCAGTTCCCTGATGATTAGTGATGTTGAGCATCTTTCCATGTACCTGTTTACCATCTGTATGTCTTCTTTGGAAAAATGTTTATTCAAGTCTTCTGTCATTTTTAAATTGCATTGTTTGGTTTTTATTTTTGGTACTGAGTTGTATGAGTTCTTTATGTATTTTGGATATTAACCCCTTATACACATATGATTTGCAAATATCTTCTCCCATTCAGTAGGTAGCCTTTTCATTTTGTTGACAGTTTTCTTCATTGTGCAGAAGCTTTTTAAGTTTGATGTAGCCCTATGTGTTTATTTTTCCTTTTTCACTTGCCTGTGAAGTCAGATCCAAAAAATATTGCTTGGACTGACGTCAAGAAGCTTATCGCCATGTTTCTTTCTAGAGTTTTATGGTTTCAGATCTTAAATTAAAGTCTTTAATTCATTTTGAGTTAATTTTTACATATGGTATAAGATAGTGGTCCTGTTTCATTTATTTGCATGTATTTGACTAGTTTTCCCAACACCATTTATTGAAGAGACTGTTTTTCTCACTGTATATTCTTGCCTTTTTTGTTGTAGATTATTTGACCATATATACAGGGGTTTATTTCTGGGCTCTCTATTCATTTCCATTCGATCTATGTGTTTGCTTTTGTTATGATACCATAATATTTTGATTACTATAGCTCTTTAGTACAGTTTGAAGTCAGGGAGCATACCTCCAAGCTTTATTCCTTCTTGAAGATGGTTTTGATTTCAGGCTGTCTTGTGGATCCTAACAGAATTATTTGTTCTGTTTTTGTGAAAAATCATTTTGGAATTTTGATAAGAATTTCATTAAATCTGTAGATTGCTTTTTGATAGTATGGCCATTTTTATAATAATTCTTTGAATGCACAAGAATTGAATATCTTTCCATTTATTTGTATCTTCAATTTCTTTCATAAGTGTCTTACAGTTTCCAAAGTACAGGTCTTTTGCCTCCTTGGTTAAACTCATTCCTAGATATTTTATTCTTTTTGATGCACTTATGAATGGGATTTTTAAAAATTTCACATTCTGATGGTTTTCTTATTAGTTATAAAAACCCTACAGATTTCTGTACATTAATTTTGTATCCTGCAACATTACTAAATTAATTTATTACTTCTGACAGTTTTTGTTGAATTCTCAGGCTTTTCTATACATAGCATCATATCATTTGCAAATAGTGAATTTTATTTCTTCCTTTTCAATTTGGATGCCTTTATTTTTTTTTCCTTGCCCAATTGCTGTGGGTAGGACTTTCAATACTATGTTAAATAAAAATATGGTGAGAGTGGACATCCCTGTCCTGTTCCTGAAAAATCTTTCAGCTTTCCAATTTTGAGTATGATGCTAACTGTTGGTTTGTCATACTTGTGTATGGCCTTTATAATGTTGAGGTAATTTCACTTGTTAGGAGTTTTTTTGTTTTAAATCATAAATGGATGTTGAATTTTGTCAAATGTTCTTTCTTTTTATTTTTCATCTATAGAGATGATCATGTGATTTTAATTCTTCATGTTGTTAATGTAGTGCATCATGTTGATTGATATGCAGATGTTGAATCATCCTTGCATCCCTGGAATAAATACCATATGATCATGATGTTATTCTTTGAAAAGTATTGTTGAATTGGTTTGTTAATGTCTCATTGAGGATTTTTTACGTCAATGTTCATAAGGGATATTGGTGTGTAATTTTTCTTTTTTTCTTTTTTGTGGTGCCTTTGTCTTGTTTTGGTATTTGAGGTAATGCTTGTCTGATAAAACGGGTTTGGTAGTACTCCCTCCTTTTCAGTTTTTTTTTTGTTTTTTTTTTTTAAGAATTTAAGAGGGAAAGATATTAAATCTTCTTTGAATGTTTGGTAGAATTCACCTGTGAAGCTGTCTGGTCCTGGACTTTTGTTTGTTGAAAGTTTTTTGATCGCTGATTCAATCACATTGCTAGTAATTGGTCTATTCAGGTGTTCTATTTTTTTCATGATTCTGTCTTGGAAGTTTGTGTGTTTCTAGGAGTGTATCCATTTCTTCTAGATTGTCTTATTTGTTGGCATATTGTTCATAGTAGTCTCTTATGATTTTTTGTATTTCCATGATATCAGTTGTAACTTCTTTTTCATTTCTGATTTTATTTACATTGGCCCTCTTTTTTTCTTGATGTTTCTGGGTAAAGATTTGTCAACTTTGTTTTTCAAAGAAGCAGCTCTTAGTTTACATTGATTTTTTTCTATTTTTTTTCTAGTCTCTATTTCTTTTATTTTTCTCTGATGTTTATTATATCCTTCCTCCCACTAACACTGGGCTTCATTTGTTCTTCTTTTTCTAGTTCCTTTAGGTATAAAGTTCCGTTGTTTATTTGAATTTCTTCTTGTTTTTTGAGGAAGGTCTGTATCACTATAATCTTTCCTCTTAGAATTGCTTTTGATGTATCCCTAGACTTTGAAATTTTGTGGGTTTTTTTTTTTTGAATGTTTTGCTTCTGTTTTCATTTATCTTGAGGTTTTTTTTTTTTTATTTCTGCATTGACCCATTGTTTTTTTTTTTAGTAGCATGCTTTAAGTGTCTACATATTTGTGTGTTTTTCTAGTTTCCTTCTTGTAATCAATTATTGGTTTTATTCCATTGTGATTGGAAAAGATGCTTGATATAATTTCAATCTTCTTAAATTGTTTTGTGGCCTAACATGTGATTTATCCTAGAGAAGGTTCTGTGTACAGTTGAAAACAATGTGTATTCTGCTGCTTTTGGATGGAGTGTTCTAGATTTATCTATTAAATCCATCTGCTCTAATATGTCATTTAAGGTCGATGTTTCCCTATTGATTTTCTGTCAAGATGATATATCGGTTGATGTAGGTGGGGTATTAATCATCTACTATTATTGCAATGCTGTCAGTTTCTCCTTTTATGTCTGTTAATATGTGCTTTATGTGTTTAAGTGCTCCTATGTTGGATGCAAAAATATTTACAAACATATTCTCTTGTTGGATTGATCCCTTTGTCATTATGTAATGACCTTCTTTTTTGTTACAGCCTGTGTTTTAAAGTCTCTATTATCTGGTACAAGTATTGCTACCACAGGTTTGTTCCATTTTTATTTGCAAGGGATATCTTTTTCCATGCTTCATTTTAGTGTCTATGTGCCTTTAGATATGAAGTGAGTCTCTTGTAGGTAGCATGTAGATGGATTTTTTTTTTTAAATCCATTCAGCCTACTGCATCTTTTGATTGAAGAATTTAGTCCCTTATCATTTAAAGTATTTATTGGAAGGTATGTACTTATTGCTATTTTGTTTGTTCTTTTCTGGTCGTTTTCATGGTTCATCTCTGTTCTTCTTTTCCTTACTTCCCTATGGTTTGACTACTTCCTTAATGTCATATTTGGATTCCTTTCTCTTCATTTTTCTGTGTATATACTATATATTTTTGGTTTTTGGTTACCATAAGGTTCATATATAATCACTTCTATATATAGCAAGCAGTCTATTTTAAGTAGATAGTCTCTGAAATTCGACCATTTGTACTCCTCCCACCACATTTTTTATTTTTGATGTCATATTTTACATCTTTTTATTTTGTGTATCCCTTAAGTAATTATTCAGTTATAGTTCATTTTAGTACTATTGTTTTTTAACCTTCATCTTGGCTTTTTATTGGTTGATTCATTACCTTTATTGTATATACATTTTCTTTTACTGGGTAGATTTTTCATGAACATATTTTCTTATTTCTTCTCATGTCTTTTCTTTTCAACTTAGAAAAAAAAGCCCCTTTAAGATTTCTTGTAAGGCCAGTTTAGTTGTGATGGACTCCTTTAGCTTTTGCTTTTATACAAATCTCTTTCTCCTTCAATTCTGAATGATAACCTTGTCTGGTATAGCATTATTAGTTGGATTTTTTTTTTTCTATCATCACTTTGAATATATCATGTCACTCTCTCCGAGGGAGTATGCAAAGTTTCCACTGTAACGCCAGCTGATAGTCTTATGGGGTTTCCTTTTACATAAATAGGTTTGCTCTTGCTGCTCTTAAGATTCTTTATCTATAATGTTTGACTTTTTAGTTACAACATGTCTTGGTATGGATCTCTTTTGGTTCATCTTGTTTGGGACTCTGTGTTTTCTGGACCTAGATGATTGTTTCCTTCCCACGTTAGGGAAGTTTTCAGCCATTATTTTTTCAAAGAAGTTTTGTGACCCATTCTCTCTTTCTTTCACTTCCGGGACAGATATAATGTGAATGTTAGTGTTCTTTTGCTTTTTTTCTCTAAATTAAAGTTTATTGGGGCGACAATTGTTAGTAAAGTTATATACATTTCAAGTGCACAATTCTGTAATACATCATCTATATATCACTTTGTGTTCACCAGCCAGAGTCAGTTCTCTTTCCATCACCATATGTTAGACCCCATTTACCCTCTATTAGAGCCCCATTCCCCTCTCCATCTTACCCTCTGATAACCCCTAAACTATTGTCTATGTCTATGAGTTTTTGTTCTTTCAGTTGTTTGTCTTGTTCTTTTGTTGTTTTCGGTTTATATACCACATATCAGTGAAATCACATGGTTCTCTACTTTTTCTGTCTGACTTATTTTGCTTAGCATTATAATCTCAAGATCCATCCATGTTGTCGCAAATGGTCTTATTTCATCTTTTCTTACAGCTCAATAGTATTCCATTGTGTATATATACCACAACTTCTTTATCCATTCATCTATTGAAGGACATTTTGATTGTTTCCATGTCTTGGCCAACGTAAATAAAGCTGCAATGAACATTGGAGGACACTTGTCTTTATGGATAAAGGTTTTCAGAATATTTGGGTAGGTACCAAGGGGAGGAATTGCTGGGTCATATGGTAATTCTATTCATTATTTTTTGAGGAACCTCCACACTACCTTCCATAGTGGCTGTACAAATCTGCATTCCCACAAAAAGTGTATGAGTGTTCCTTTTTCTCCACAGCCTCTCCAACACTTGTTACTGTTTGTCTTGTTGATGATAGCCATTCTGACTAGGGTGAGGTGATATCTCATTGTGGTTTTTATTTGCATTTCTCTGATGATTAGTGATGTTGAGCATTTTTTCATATGTCAATTTGCCATTTGTAAATCCTCTTTGGAGAAATGTCTCTTCAGATTTTCTGCCCATTTTTCAATTGGGATGTTTTTTTGTTGTTGTTGTTAAGTTGAATGAGTTCCTTGTATATTTTGGATATTAGCCCCTTATTGGAGTCACTATTTTTAAAAATCTTCTCCCATTCAATTAGTTGCCACTTTATTTGTCGATGGTTTCTTTTGCTGTGCAGAAGCTTTTAAGTTTGATATAGTCCCATTCATTTATTTTAGCTTTTACTTCCTTTGCCTTTGGAGTCAAATTCATAAAATGCTCTTTGAACCCAAGGTCCATAAGTTTAGTACCTATGCTTTCTTCTATGCAGTTTATTGTGTCAGGTCTTATGCTTAATTCTTTGATCCATTTTGAATTAATTTTGGTATATGATGACAGACAGCAGTCTAGTTTCATTCTTTTGCACGTGGCTTTCCAATTCTTCCAGCACCATTTATTGAAGAAGCTGTCTTTTCTCCATTATATGTTTTTTGCTTCTTTGTCAAAAATTATCTGTCCATATTTATGTGGTTTTATTTCTGGGTTCTCAATTCTATTCCATTGGTCTCTGTGTCTGTTTTTCTGCCAATACCATTCTGTTTTGATTATTGTTGCCCTGTAGTACAAGCTAAAGTCAGGGAGTGTGATACCTCCAGAATTATTCTTTTTTCTTAAGACTGCTTTGGCTATTCAGGGTCTTTCGTAGTTCCATACAAATCTGATTTTTTTTGTTCTATTTCTTTAAAAAAATGCTTTTGAGATTTTGATGGGGATTGCATTAAATCTGTCTATTGTTTTGGGTAATATGGCCATTTTTACTATGTTGATTTTTCCAATCCATAAGCATGGAATGTCTTTCCATTTCTTTGTGTCTTCTTCAATTTCTAGGTCTTTCACATCCTTGGTTAAGTTTATTCCTAGGTATTTTATTCTTTTTGTTGCAATCGCAAAAGGAATTTCTTTTTAATTTCTTTTTCTGGGATTTCATTCCCAATTTGGATACCTTTTTTTTCTTTGTCTTTCCTGATTGCTCTGGCAAGGACTTCCAACACTATGTTAGAAAGCAGAGGTGACAGTGGACAGCCCTGTCGTACTCCTGAACATAGAACAAAGGGCTTCAGTTTTTCACCGTTAATCATAATATTAGCTAAGGGTTTGTCATATATGGCCTTTATTATGTTAAGGTATTTTCTTCTATACCTATTTTATTAAGTGTTTTAATAATAGATTGATGTTGTATCTTGCCAAATGCCTTTTCTTCAGTTGATATAATCATATGATTTTTGTCCTTTATTTTGTTTATGTGATGGATCACATTGATGAATTTGCGTATGTTGAACCAAACTTGTGCCCCTGTGATGAACCACACTTGGTCTTGATGAATAATCTTTTTAGTGCATTGTTGCATTCTACTTGCTAGAATTATATTTAGGGTTTTTGCATCTGTATTCATCAGATATATTGGTCTGTAGTTTTTTTTGTGTGTTATCTTTACCTGGTTTTGGTATTAGGGTAATGTTGGCCTCATAAAATGAGTTAGGGAGTATGGTCTCTTCTTCAATATTTTTCGGAGAGTTTGAGTAGGACAGGTATCGGATCCTCTTTTAAGGTTTCATAGAATTCACTAGTAAAGCTGTCTGGTCCCGGAGTTTTGCATTTGGGAAGGTTTCGGATGACTGATTCAATTTCCTTACTGGTGATTGGTCTATTTAGATTTTCCAATTCTTCATGATTCAGTCTAGGATGGCTATATGTTTCTAAGAACGTGTCCATTTCTTCTAGGTCATTGAATCTGGTGGCATATAGTCCTTCATAGTATTCTTGGATGATCCTTTGTATTTCTGTGGTATCTATGTTAACTTCCCTTCTTTCATTTCTGATTTTGTTTATTATTGTCTTTTCTCTTTTTATATTAGTGAGCCTAACCAAGGGTTTGTCAATTTTATTAATCTTTTCAAAGAACCAGCTCTTTGTCTGATTCATTTTGTCTATTGTCTTTTTGTTCTCTATTTCATTTAGTTCTGTTCTGATTTTTATTATTTCCTTTCTTCTGCTGAACTTGGGTTTCATTTGTTCTTCTTTTTCTAGTACTTTAAGGTGTAACATGAGGTTATTTATTTGGGATTTTTCCTGTTTCTTGACATATGCCTATAATGATATACCTTTCCCTCTTAAAATTGCTTTTGCTGCATCCAAATACTTTTGGTAGAATGTATTGTCATTCTCATTTGTTTCTATGTATCTTTTAATCTCTCCTCTTATTTCTTCTTTGAACCTGTCATTCTTTAAATGTATATAGTTTAATCTTCACGTGTTTGTGTTTTTTTCTGCTTTCCTTTTTCAGTTGATATCCAATTTCAAAGCCTTGTGATCCGAGAATATGCTTGGTATGATTTCAATCTTCTTAAATTTGCTGAGGCTAGTTTTATGTCCCAGTATATGGTCTATCCTTGAGAATGTTCCATGTACACTAGAAAAAAAATGTATGGTCTGATGTTTTAAAGTGAAGTGCTCTATAGATGTCAATTATGTCCATTTCATCTAATGTGTCATTTAGGGCTGCTATTTCTGCATTTATTTTCTGTTTGGATGATATATCATAGCTGCCAATGATGTATTTAGGTCCTCTACTATAATTGTGTTTTGGTCAATTTCTCCCTTTAGTTCTGTTAGTAGTTGCTTGGTATATTTTGGTGCTCCCTGATTAGGGGAATAAATATTGATGGCTGTTATGTCTTCTTGTTGTATAGTCCTTGTTGTAGAGCAGGTGGTTAGCTTGTTATCATGTCCTTTTCAGAGGGAATTGTTCCATATGTGGTTGTATATTTGTTGTGTCCATGTTGGAAGTATGTTTAGAATTTTCTTATGCCACCATCTTGAGTTGCTTTCCAATGTTTATTTTATATGTTGTAATAACTATGCCTTGATGTCTAGTCTACAATATACTGGTTTGGATTACTAACTCTTTGATTTGGAGAATTCTGTTAATAGCAAGTTTTCTTTCCCAGTTAATTTTTACAATAGGTCTTAATTTATTTATTATTTGTTTATTATTTGGTCTCTTGTTCTATCTCAGATTTTTAATACTTTCTTTTAAATAAAACAGTACTAGAACAAACTAAATTTCCCTTAGCATTTTGTGTTTCTGTCACATGTTCCAGAATAAGATTACCTCTACTTAATTTTCCAAGAGAAGTAAATTTCAAAAGAGAATGTATTCAGAATGATTCTTAGTTTTCCTTTTCCCAAAGTGAGATAAAATGTACTTTCTTTGTAGAAAATCATTAAGCAGTTACCAGCTATGACTTTTTCTCTGTGCAAATAACATCAACTGTACAAGCAAAAATATTCTAGTTGTAACTTTTGGACAAGAAAACCAACACACTATAGAAGTTTTGGATAAGCGTTAGAGATTCTTGGAAAGTGATATCATCATCTTCATTGATAAGACTGTGATGTGATTAACAATAACAGAAAATGACTCGGCTTCCCCAAAATTAAATCTCGAATGAAAGGTTCAGCATGAAACAATTACTTAGAATATATATCTTCATTGGCAGAAGGAGGAGAAAATCTTCCTTTTGGTTTGTTTATTTGCTTTTTTTTTGGGGGGGGGGTTACTTTTACCAGTGAGGAAACTTCCCCAATATTTTGTTTGAAAGAAAGAAGGAAGCGGGATGGATTTGGGGTAGCCAACAAAATGATATCGTCTGCTATAATATAAAGTTAAGTAAAGCAAAAGTCAAGAATCAGACTCAACAGGTTGGGATTAAGGAACATATAGATGAACAATGAGGAAGTATAGTCAAGAACATAGTAAGTATAAAAATCACTAATTTGAGGTCTGTTCAAAGGAGATTAGAAGTAATCATTCAAAGACTAGGACAGAAAGTAGATGGCATTTCAGAAATAAACACCACAGTTTAATATTTGGAAACACCCAAGAATGACCTCTTCTCCTCCTGACCAAAAGTGAAAACCTTTTCCATAACTTCTCTTGTGGTTTATAATAGTTAATAAAATATTAGTTTGAATTACTACCAATATAATACAATTTAATTATACTTATCTTGCTTTAATATTTGATTTTTCATTTGCAGGAACTTATTGTCAGGAGAACTCTATTATTTATTTATTCACTCAGTTCACAAACATTTAAGGACCCATTATGTGCCATGGTTCATGGTGCTAGGTCCTGAGGTTTCAAAGAGGTTTACAGTTAGAGGAGGTAAATGTGTAAAGTTACAACTGCAGTAGAAAATAATATATTCTAAATTTGTAAAAATTTGTGGTGACAGCACATTTCCTGAAGTGGTCAGGGAAGACATTATAGAACAGGTGTCTCATTTGAATTCTGTTGGTTAAGTTTGACAGGTGGAAAATGTAGGGAAGGTATTTCTGGTAGAGGGAAAGCATTACACAAGTGCAGAAATCTAAAATATCATGTCTCATTAAAAAATTTTATGCTATGATATCACATAAGTTCAAGATAAGGAGTGGGAGGCTGTTGAGGTGATTTGTGATCAGATCAGGACACAAGTGATGGTACAAAGCTAAGCAAATAAAAAGCCATAGGCTGTATTTGAATTTTAGAAATATCACTTCGATGGCAATGTGAAAAAGTGTCTAGAGATAAAGAAATGAAAGAGGTAAGATCAGTTATGAGGTAAATGTTGCAATATATAAAAGAGATGATGATAGTTTACAGTAGGACAGTGACAATGAGAAAGGATCTAAAGAAAGTTTGTCCAGACAGGACTTGAGGACCTAATGAATTTGAAGATTAAAAGAGAGGGAAAATCAGAATGAATTCCATGTTCCTTTGGGAAATTGTGAGATGAGTACCATTATCCAGTGAGAAAACAGAGTGAATATGTTTTAGGAGGAGAATGGCAAGTTCAGTTTGGATGTGTTGAATCTGGCATGCCTGTGAAACTCGCTACACGGATGGCTATGTGAGCCTTGAGCTTAGAAGCGCAGTCTAGGCTAAGTACAGATTTTGGAATTATCAGTGTATAGATCTTAGCAATAATTGTGTTGACATCCTTCAGGACGATTTAGTGAAATGAAAAGAGAGTGAGAATAATGAGGAGAAGGAATGTATTTGTCTCCTCACCATCATATTTCTAGGATGCAGCCCAGCTCCAGAGACATAGTGACCTTTCAATGTGTACTGTTTAAGGAACACATAGTTCAAGAGAAATCCAGAAAAGGGAATGGTGAAGAACAATAAGAGAGAAAGGAAGACGATTAGAAGGAAGATCTTGGTGTCATAGAAACCCAGAGAGGAGTGATTTAAGAAAGGACCAGTCAGCCGTGTTTAGTGCTACACAGGGTTCATGCAAGACAGAAATTGTGAAACCAAACATGTGCTGTTCTTTTATACACAAACCCAAATACATATATTTCATTTTTATTTACATTTAATAAAATCTTAGTAGTGAAATGAATGTTAGGCTGTGTTTTTGATAGATGGATTTATTTTCACTCAATTAGAAATGTCCTTTATAACTCTCCAAAGTACATATTTTTCAGAACCAACAAATGCCCATTAAATGAGAATGTCAAGAAGCATGATGATTTTTTGGGGGGTGTAGGTTAATTTACTTAGTAATAAAATATACCCATGCAAATGCAATCTAGGGCTTCAAGAGTGAAAATGACAATCTTTTATTTTATCTTATTTTCATGTTACAACTTTGTGAATTCCCACATTTCACAGAAAGGCAGCTAAGTACTTTTAAGATCTGGAACAAAACCGGAAAAAAAAAATCCTTGGAAATGTTAACTCAGAGTAAACTCACCTATGGTTTTATGAAGTTAAATAAGGAAGCTAATTGTGCAGAATAGTGGTTCATTTATTCATTCAACAAATATTCACTGAGTACCTACTATGTGCTAAACACTGTTCTAGGTCATGGGGATACAGCAGTAAATGAAGCAGACGGATCCTGCCCTCTTAGACCATGCAGTTATAGGTGATATGAAAAGTATATGATTTAAAAAAGTTAATTAATTGAAAGGAAAATACATACTCTGGAGACTAAATGGAGAATGTTTTGAGGGAATATAATAGGGCATTTTGTTAAATAATCCATAACAAGACTTAATGTGCCCTCATGGTACCAAAATATGTATTTCAGTAGTCTTGCAGAAATGATATTTTTTTAACTACCCTGACGGAGTGCTATTTATCTCAAGATTTAATAGAAGTTAGCTTGATGAATTGGGAGTGGAGAAGCTTGGAGAACTCTTGAATGGAAAGGGCGCATATGCTCTCTATAGTAGGAAGGAGTCACTGCATTGGGAAGACTGGAAGCAGAAGGAACATTAGACAGAAGAAAAAATGTGGCCCATGAGAAATTGGAGCGATGGTATAGAGAGCCTCAGGACCAGGTTAAGGGTTTGGTCTTCATCCTTTTATGAAAACCAGTAAATGATTATGAGTAGATGAATGCCATGAACAGATGGCATGAACATGAATTCTTTGAAAGATCTTTCTGTTTTTAGAGTATTTAAAAAATAAACACAAAGCGAGAAAATTATACACACACACACACACACAAAGAAAGCAAATATTAAGGAGATTATCTTCTATGATTAGGAATCCTCATATAAAAAATAGAAATAATGATAACTTCCTTTTAGGATTCTTGTGAACATTGAATATATGAAGTACTTTATGTCATTTATGGTATATTATATGCTCTTAAATGTCATTTTCCTTCTTAATCCTCGATAAGTAAAATCATCTGTTCATTTACCACTTTCTTATTCTAACAGTAAGTTATTACTCACTGACTGGCATTGTTGGGGCAAAAAATAGAGGCTTTTCAAGAATATGACTTTCCATTCTGAGAGCATCCTTGAACTACCCATTAAGGAAGGAAGCCTGATATTATCATAATGACATTCTTGATGGGTCCTGGCCTACGAAATATCCAATCTGGTACCCTGATTTGACAGGCCTAAATCTGGGAGACCCACCATGAGATAGAACTACCTCGGGAAATTTGCATTTGGCTTGGGGTTAATTATAATTATCTGGAAATCCCTCAGGAAATCATATCATATTAAAATCCTCTCAGCACCCTGAGTATCCTGCTTCACCGGGGAAAACTACTTGAAGTCACACCAGGCCTCATAATGGAAATTTCCAGCATTTACATGCCCTGAAATTCTTGGTTGCTTCAAAACATTATTGATAAAGCAGTTTTTAGCAGTTTATAATTTTGAAGTTTTGAGTGATTTTTTTTTTTTTTTAAAGAAAATTCTCCAGTATAAGTGCACATCACACATTAAAATCCAGGGTTTCTCTTTCAGATTGAAAATGCACTAAAAGGGTGGGGTACTGTTTAATACACTTATCAGTAACAGTGCTTGAGAATGAATAAAATCCTGCTAAGTCTCCCTTTTAGCTTTCAGATTGAGAGTGTGGGAGCAGTGGCACACGGCTTGTTGTACGAAGAAATCCTTTTGAAAGAATGTCTAAATACCAAAGAACACAGACCACCAAAAGCAGTGCTTTTCTAGAAAAATAAAGAAACAAAAAGCAACAACCATAAATGTTAACAGTTCTATTGTTTCAAAACAGACATCTTTTTTGAGCAGAGAATAGTAGGCAAATAGTCCAGGTTGGGTAGCCATCTCTCTTGGAAATTAATCAAACATAGTCATTAGAGCTCATATTCAGATTATAAGCATTTTAGGAAAAGTGCCCCTTTTCATAATTCTTCAGCTTGTGATGCCGTGAGCTGTTGATGTTTTGTTTCACTTAGTTTGTTCTAAAAGAGATATCATACCTTAAAATTTGAGTTAATTGGAATTGAACCCATTGCAAAGTTTTCTCACACTCTGGGGTTTTTATACTTCCTTGAAACAATTGGAAAGTAGTTGAAACAGCCTAGGAAAGAAAAAAGGGCATATTCTTAGAGAGATAACTAGGAAAAGTAATCGAATAAAGGAATTTACTTTTTCTTTAGCAAGATAATTAAAACTGTTTAGACAAAAAAGATTTGCAGTTTAGCCTCTTAAAACCATGGCCTATTAAACGGGGTAGAGAGAAGAGAGAGAGAGAAAAAGATTGAGAGAGAGAGAGAAGGAGAGAGAGAGAGAGAGAGAGAGAGAGAGAGAGAGAGAGAGAGAGAGAGAGAGAGAGAGAGAGAGAGAGAGAGAGAGAGAGAGAGAGAGAGAGAGAGAGAGAGAGAGAGAGAATTTTGTAGGTACTACCAGTCAATTGCATTAACACTTTACATTGGTGGAATAATGAAGCACAAAACACCAAGCCAGAATATAGAAAATGACAAATTCATTGATTCTTGATTCACTGGCTGACTAGGATTATAAAAATTCTGACATGTGCCAACAACAGTGATAACTAATGATCTTTTCAAATGTTTTGGGTGCTCAGAGAACCATCAAAGGATTACTACTGCTACTACTGCTATTATTTCTCATCCTGGCTATTCAATGTATGTATATGTCTACTAACTGTATGCTTACATGTACACAAATCATGTAACACTATTTATAGGCAATGGGGAATAACCATGCTTATATGTGATTTTTAAGATGTATACAGGTTTTTCTATAGATACAAAATGTTATTTGAAGGTAACGAATTTTAGTACTATTAACTTTAATTTAGAAAAGGCATAGCAAATACTGAAAAACACAAAATAGTAATGCTCATGTGCTTATTTTGTGATAGGTGCTGAGTTTAAAGGAATGAGCACAGCTTCTGCCCTGGATAGCCTTATAGTTTGGAAGAAGAAGGAAAGGTAAGAAATAATGATGATGGCATGTGAGGAAGGTAATAACAGAGGAAGATATATAAACAGTAAATGCTTACTCCCCTGTGAAATATACAGACAACAATATTTGGTCTGTGTCTGAATGCCCTGTAGAAGTTTGTTGAGAAGAAGGGTAGAAGTTGGCAGTGCATCCCCGATAGAAAGAGTAGCACAGACAAGAACTCAGGCATACAAACTTTTAGTTTGTTCATATAACTGGGAAGAACTCAGGAGGTTGAAATTGTGGTCTGTGCCAGTTTCTTAATACACCTACCTTTCTTTAATCCTTAAGCAAACTAATCTCATCATCCAAGTTGTTTAAGGCAAAAGCTTAAAGGCCTGCTATTCCTACAAATTCTTCTTTATTCCTTTATTTTTCACTCATATCAACTCGGGTACATCCTGATACACACACTGAATGTCTCTTGTTTTCTCTTATTTAGAAAAAAAAAAAATTGCTGCCACTTCCTTATTTGAGCCTATCAAACTTTCAATCCAGAACTACTGCAACAAATGGTATTTTACCAGAGACTCTTTGGTTGTACTACAGCACATCCTTTGACTTCCAGTCAGTCCATACTCTTTCTTGTGTGCTTCTGAACAATCATCGTTCATGCTTTGCTCGCATGCCTGCTGTTTCCTATAAGCACAACGTCCTTTCCAGCCTCCAGCACATAATGACCTGACGTCCTATGTAGTCTTCAAGACTCAGAACAACAGTCATCCATCAGAGGAATCATACTGACCCTTCCTTCCAGCTCATCAATTCTTTCTCAGTGTTTCTATAGAACTAAGCACTTAATCTAACATTTTTCACATTTTACTTTAATTACCTGGTTACCTGATTTAGACTCTATACATAGATTTAAACCCTCTTCCAAGAAAGAATCATGACTGTATTTTATATTTGGCATAACTTTTAGCATAGTACCAAGTCTGTAACATAGTAGGAATAAAATAAGTGCGTTATGAATAATTGAGTACCCAAATTTTCATATTTCAATATACTATTAATATTAAAAATGACTAATATTGATTTACTGAGCTTACAGTGTGAAAATTATCACTTAGAATGTTAATTGCACAAAAGTCTAATCTTAAAATAAAATTAGAAATAGTAGGGGCAGAAAACTTTGTCCTTTCATTGAAAGGGTGCTATCAAAGGCAGAAAGGTTTTGAAAGGCTATTATTGGCTTTGTTCTAATTGAATTAGAATATCTGTGTAAAACAACAATTTAGCACCATGGCTTAACCAGAATCCTCAACAAAAACAAAACTTGGTAAAATGCAAGGATATATGTTTG
Source organism: Rhinolophus hipposideros (assembly GCF_964194185.1). Lineage (NCBI taxonomy): Eukaryota > Metazoa > Chordata > Mammalia > Chiroptera > Rhinolophidae > Rhinolophus > Rhinolophus hipposideros. Next base: position 37,929,409 of record NC_138049.1, read on the forward strand.
CCAGGGTCTAGTACATAAAGATTCAGAAATTGGGAATTTTGAGTTTTGAAATAGGGTGTGAAAATGTCTGCTGAAGTCCAGAATTCTCAGGGCTTGTAGATGAATGTTGAAGTTCACAAAATGTCAGTAACTCACATGGATAATATAAGATTAGAGCTCTCTTAGGACAAAAGGTGACAGCTATGAACTACTTCTCTTGATGAGATAACACAACAGAAATGATTATGAAATCAAACTCATGAGAGTCAGAGATTTTACCTTGTATCAGCTTCACTAATAACTGCAAGGATACAAGTATTCTCAATGAATAATGATGCATAAAGAGGTCTGATAGAGCCCGTGTCACTCCTCAGGTCCTTTTTGTTGTATGCTCTGGCCAAGACTTAACTTATGACCTCTCAAAGTGATGTGTATGGCTAAATCACATACTCAAAAGAGACAGTTTCAGTCATGATACGTCTCTGTTTTATACATAATTATAATTACATAGCTTACATATTATTTCTCTTGACTCATAGGTTCTAGGGTTCATTTTATTTTATTTTATTTTTGTTGTTATTTGTATTTTTATATAGGCGATCACAGACAGAGCAGGTACATCCTGCTGGAAGTGTTCTTTATATAATGCCTTTCTAGGAGCTGGCACTAGTATATTTGCTGGAAGTCTATCCATTAGCATACTAAAAAAGGAATTTGACAAGGTCATCTCCCATCTTCTGGGGGTGAGAGTGCTTTCCCGCTCCCATGTAAAAACAGAATGGAATGCAACCCTAATGAATAATTTTCCTTCCCACTTGATGTTGTTTCCTTCACTTTTCCCCTACTTGTCCATTGGTATGGCTGTTCATGGTATAATGCTGAGACCAGGGAAAGATACAGCTGGTGGGAGAAAACTTGGTTCTTTATTATCATTTGAAAGCATGTAAAATCTTTTGGAAGCTTCTCACTTTTCAGGTCAAGACTGTGAAATATCTTATGTTTTTACTGAATAATGGTCTCATTCTTAATTTGTTACCCAGGAATTTCAGTGAAGGGGGAGACATACATAATAGACACTACCTGGTTTTTAACATTAATTTGATCTGGGGGGAAAACGTAAAGTGAGATAGACTCCATATAGATCCAGATAGTATCTACATGATGCCTTAAACAATCAAACCAGAGAAAAACTGTGGAGGTATAAGGAACTCAAAGCAATTGTCGGGCATAACAAAAAAACAAATGAGTAACTGATTTGTTGCATCTTTCACTTTTCAGCTAGCTATATTGAATTGGGTAGTTTAAAGCAGGAAAACTTTATATGGCAAAAGGGAAAATGAAAAGCAAATATTGTACTTGTCTGTTGCTGAGAACAAACACTGTCTGTTAACCTTCATGTATCAGTAGGGAATAATACAGAATCTACATCTAAAACAGGAGCCTCTTTCAAAGTCCAGCATGACCATTTTGGTTTTTAATTTATATAGAGTACTTTCCTCTTGTATTAAGTATTTTGTCAATGTTAAATTCATACTATCAAAATATTTTTAAACATAAAAATTTATGAGTAGATACTATTATAAAATCGAAGTAGTTTTACTTCTGAAAGCCAGCAAATAGTTCTAGTCATCAGTGAAAATAAGAACGATGCTTAATGTTTCCTGCAATAGGTTAATGGATAGGGAAAGACATAAGAATAAAGTATAATGAGAAATGATTCTGTTTCCTCTTAACTTTCTTAAAATCCACTTGCAAATCCATCATTCAGCTTTGAAATGCAATAATGTTATTTGAAACCAGTGGATCGACTTTGCCCAAAGGATCTGAAGCAGCTCTTAGCTTCCCTGAACCAGCCTTCTCAATAAAGCAGAGCAGCTGCATAACATAGCCTCAGCTAACCTCACAATCTTTCTACATCCGAGAAGACTAATACCATGTTTCCCTGAAAATAAGACCTAGCCAGACAATAAGCTCTAAAGCGTCTTTTGGAGCAAAAATTAATATAAGACCCGGTCTTATTTTACTATAAGACCAGATATAGTATATTATAATATAGTGTAATATAGTACCCGGTATGATATGATATGATATGATATGATATGATATGATATATGATATATGATATAATATAGTACCAGGTCATATTAATTTTTGCTCCAAAAGACGCATTAGAGCTGATTGTCCGGCTAGGTCTTATTTTCGGGGAAACACGGTATATTCAGATGAGAAATTGAGATACTCGACCCCAAACTCTAGATGACAATGCCTGCTTTCAAATTCAGTCTTTCTTTAATAAAGTTCATCTTTGCTCCCCTAATTTCAATGAAATTTTAAAAGAAATATATATTATCCCTGAAAATAAGATTTCTGGTTGCATTTGGCATTTTACACCCTCAAGGTTTCTGAAAATGTTAAGTATATTTATTACTCATCAGTTGCCTTATGAGCTTTCAGGAGAAGCATGACTAATCTTAAACCATGCCTAGTATGATTTCTTTTAAATCATAACCAATCATAGATTTTTCTTTTTTTTATTTTATTTAATCTAACTTCTTTAAGTCCCCTTGAATAAAACACCTGATTTAATGTGTATTCACTGGATAACAGTGACTTGATAAGCAAGGCATGATATCCTGAAATTTTACTGATACTCTATCCTCACCAGGCTGTTTTGATTTATACATTGAGGTTTTTTAGGGTTTTTTGCCTTACTTACTATATGACCTCATTTATTTACTTTATTTATTTATATTGAAATATAATTGACATATAATGTTATATTGCTTTCAAAGTGTCCAACATAATGGTTTGATGTTTGTATACATTGCAAAATAATCACCACAAGAGGTCCTCTTACTACCTGTCACAATACTAGTTAGTAGCACATTTTTGACGATAGTCCCCATGCTGTACATTACATCCCCACAACTTACTCATTTTATAACTAGAAGTTTGTACCTCTGAACCCCTTCACCCTTTTCACCTACCTGCTGGCAAACCCCTCCTCTCTGGCAACCACAGATGTGTTCACTGTATCTGAGTCTGGTTTTGTTTTTTCTTTGTCCGTTTGTTTTGTTTTTCAGATTCTACGTATAAATGAAATCATGCGATTTCGTTTTTCTCTGTCTGACTTAATTTACTTAGTATACCCTCAAGTTTTACCCATGTTTTCTCAAATGGCAAGATTTCATTCTTTCTTTATATCTGAGTAGTATTTCATTGTATATATGTATCTTGGCTATTGTAAATAATGCTGCAGTGAACATAGGGGTGCATATATTTTTGAATCAGTGTTTTTGTTTTTCTTGGATAAATACCCAGGAATGGAATTAATTACTGGATCATATGATAGTTCTGTTTTTTTTTGTCTTGTTTTGTTTTGTTTGATTTTTTTTTTTTTTTGAGGAACCTATGTACTGTTTTTCATAGTGGCTACACCAATTTACATCCCCATCAACAGTGCATGAGCGTTTCATTTTCTCCATGTCCTCACCAACACTTATTTCTTATTTTTTTGTGTTTTAGGTTTTTTGGGGGGTGGTTGTTGTTGGTGTTTATAATAGCCATTCTAACAGGTGTGAGATACTATCTCATTGTGGTTTTGATTTTCATTTCCTTGATGATTTGTGATGTTGAGTACCTTTTAATGTACCTGTTGGTCATCTGTATTTCTTCCTTGGAAAAAAAAATGTCTAATCAGATCCTGAGCCCATTTTTAATTGGATTTTTCGTTTGTTTGTTTGTTTGTTTTGTTACTGAGTTCTATGTGTTCCTTATAGTAACCTTTTGTAGGATATATGATTTGCAAGTATCTTTTCCCGTTCAGTAGGTTGCCCTTTAATTCACTATGCAGAAGCTATTAAGTTGACATAGTCCCTTTTGTTTATTTTTGTTTTTTATTATTTCGTTTTTGGAGTCAGGTTAAAAAAGAACTTCCTCAAGACCTTGTAAGGAGCTTACCGCCTATGTTTTCTTCTGGGAGTTTTATGGTTTCAGGTTTTACATTCAAATCTTTTATTCATTTTAAGTTAATTATTGTGTGTATTGCAAGACTGTAGTCCAGTTTTATTTTTTGCATGTATCTGTCTAGTTTTCCCAACATCATTTATTGAAGAGATGGTCATTTTCCCATTATATATTCTTGCCTCCTTTGTTACAAATCAATTGAACATTATGTGTGGGTTTATTTCTGGACTCTACTCTGTTCTACTGACCTATATGTCTGTTTTTATGCCAACACTGTACTGTTTTGATTACTGTAAATTTGTAATATAGTTGAAATCAGGGAGCATAATGCCTCCAGCTTTGTTCTTCTTTCTGAAGATTACTTTGGCTTTTTGGGACTTTTGAAGGTTCCATACAAATTGTAGTATTGTTTTTTTCTATTTCTGTGAAAAATACCATTGGGATTTTGATAGGGATTGCACTGAATCTGTATTTTGTTTTGGGTAATGTAGACATATTAACAATATTTATTCTTCCAATCCATGAACATGAAATGTCTTTCCATTTATTTATGTCTCCTCCAATTTTTTCATCAATGTCTTATAGTTTGAAGTACACTGGTATTCTACCTTTTTGGTTAAATTTATCCCTAGGTATTTTATTATTTTTGATGCAATGGTAAATGGGATTGTTTTCTTAATTTCTATTTCTGAGAGTTCATTATTAGTATATAAAAATGAAATAGAGTTTTGTATATTGATTTTGTACCTTGAAACTTTACTGTTTTCATTTACTATTTCTAATAGATTCTTTGGTGGAGTTTTTAGGATTTCTATATGTAAAATCATGTAATTCTTAAATGTTGACTGTTTTACTTCTTTTTATTTTTTCCAATTCGAATGCCTTTTAAATCTTTTTCTTGCCTAATTGCTCTGACTAGGGCTTTCAATATTATGTTGAGTAAAAGCTGCAACAGTGTATATCCTTGTCTTGTTTCTGATCCTAAAAGAAAAGCTTTCAGCTTTTTACTATTGAGTATGATGTTACCTGTGGGCTTGTTGTATGTGGCCTTTATTATGTTCAGGTACATTTTGTCGTATATGTCTAGTTTCAGTTAATTGCAAGTTAAGTTTGAATACATTTTTTAACTATTTTTATTGCTCCCTCTTTGCTTTTGATGTCTCATATTACATATTTTTATTTTGTGTATCTTTTAACTAATTATTATATTTATATATATATATATATATATATATTTTCCTATTCTTGTCTTTTAATCTTCATTCTAGCTTTGTAAGTAATTAATCTACTATCTTTACTACGCATTAACTTTTAGCAGTGAGATTTTTACTTTCATGTGTTTTCTTGTTATTAACTGTTGCCCACTCTTATTCTTAAAAGTCTCTAATATTTCTCGTAAGGCTGATTTAGTGGTGTTAAATTTCTTTAACTTTTGTTTGTCTGCAAATCTCCTTATCTCTTCCTTAATTCTGAATAACTTTTCCAAGTAGAGTATTCTTGGTAGTAAGTTTTTATTATTTTTTTCTTCCTTTTACCACTTTGAGTGTATAAATATTGTGCCAATTTCTTCTGGCCTGTAAAATTTCTTCTGAGAAATCTGCTAATTGTCTTATGAGGGTTCTCTTGTATGTAACATGTTGTTTTGCTCTTACAGCTTTTAAGATTTTCTCTTTATCTTTAATTTATGCTTTTAAATTTTAATTATAATGTACCTTGGTGTGGGTCTCTTTGAGTTCATCTTGTTTGGGATTCTGCTTCCTGGACCTGGATGTCTGTTTTCTTCTCAAATTAGGGAAGTTTGTAGCCATTATTTTTTTTCAAATAAGTTTCTGCACCTTTCTCTTTCTCTTCTTTTGGGACTCTTTTAATGTGAGTTATTCTCCTTGATGTAGTCCTATATGTCCCTTAAGCTAGATTCTTTATTTTTCCTGCTTTGTTTGGTGAGGAACACTGCCCTGTCTTCCAGCTCATTGATTCATTTTTCTGCTTCATCTATTCTTTTGTTGAACCCCTCTAGTGTATTTTTCAGTTCAGTTATTATATCCTTCAGCCCTGTGACTTCTGTTTGGTATTTTTTGTTTTCTGCCTCTTTGTTGAAGTTCTCTGTGTTCATTCATTTTTCTTCCAGTTCGGTGGGCATCTTCATGACCATTACTTTGAACTCTTTATCAGAGAAATTACTTATCTTTATGCCATTAAAGTTTTTTTTTAAGTTTTTTTTTGTTGTTTTTTTTGGGGGTGGTGTTTAACTGGCGTTTTGTTTTGAACAGATTCCTTTGTTTCCTTATTTTGCTTGACTCTCTATTTGTTTCTACGTACTAGATGGAACACCTTTGTCTTCCAGTCTTGAAGTAGTGACCTTGTGTAGGAGATGAACCTTATGGTTTAATATTGCCCTATGTCCTGGTTATCTCTCAAACCTTTGTGATTTTCTAAACAGCCTATGTTTTCTTGATAGGGGTTAGCTGTTGAGGATATGCCAAGACCGGTGAGTTTTCCAGGGAGAGAAATTTCAGTCAGAACCTAGTTTCAGGTGATCAGAAGCTAGACTCTCAGGCAGCAATTTTTAATGCAGATATATACAGTTCTATGGGACCACAACTGTAGACCCTGATGACCTTAAGCTTTGGTAACCCAGTGGTGTCCACTTAGCAATACTTTCAAAAATCAGGGCTCCAGGTAAGTGTGTGAGTTCCTTTCTGGGCGGTAACAGGGAGCTATAATGAGGCCAGGGAGAACACAAAGATGGTTTCCCCTGGTCTATGTTCCTAGAGGGCTTTTTTGTACCCTTAAGGTGTGTGGTAAATATTTAGCCTGCCCCTCAGGCTGAAGCTCCAGGATAAGTAAATAGGCATTTTTCATTGGAAGACTATGCATGTGTTTCATCTGTTGTTTATGTCTTGCCCTATAGGTAGTAGTCTGTCACTAACTGTTGCTCTGATTGTTTTAGCCCTGTGGGGCCCAGAAACACAATCGCTCCTGGCCGCTAGAACCAGGCATTCAAGGGTGGTTCCCTGTGTGGGCTACCAATGCCCACTGGCAGGGCCTTTGTACTGCCATGGGGTTAGGGCACTGCCTGTTTGGTTTTAAGCTAGGATGTATGTGTGAGTTCAGGGGGTGCACCCAATGGTGCTAACAGGTTAGAGGGAGAGTTCCCACCAATACTGGTACTAGCCATGCACAGGGAGAATGAAAATTGGTGCCTACTAGTCCCTCAGTCTCTGAAGAGTGTCTCAACAGGCTTCTGCTTCTCATCCAGAAGCTTGAAGATTAGCAAATGAATCTCCTTTGCATATGGTTTAGGTGTTATTCAAACTGCTGCTTTTGTGCTGGGTCCCCCCCTTTTGAGTCTGCACATGAGTCCTTTAAAAGCAGAATCTCCATTTCTTGTTACCCTATGGTTCTCCTGGATGTAAGCCTCATTGGTTTTAAAAGCCAGACATTTTGGGGGCTCATCTCTCCAGTGCAGGTCCCAAAGGTTGATGTGCTCAGCTGGAGCACAAGCTCCTTACTCCTTAGGGAGAACTTCTGTATTTATGAGATCACTCCTGATGTGGATTTCCAGCTGGGGTTGGGGTTTTGTGTGACATTGTGTCTCTTTCTGTTCAACCTGTCTCAGTGTGGCCCTTCTGTCCTTCATTGTGGAGGAGTTTTTCAGCTAGTTTTTAGGTCTCTCTCTCTCTCTCTCTCTCTCTCTCTCTCTCTCTCTCTCTCTCTTTCTTTCTGGAATTGTTTCATATGTAGTCATAGATTTGTTGTGTCCATGGGAAAAATGATTTCAGGATCTTCATATGCCGCCATCTTGAACATCCCTTCAAGTTATATTTTAAATTTATTATTATTAACCAATTCATAGATGGAACCAAGGTAGCTCACTGATTTGTGAACCATCTGCATGTGACACTGTATTATTTATTAATGACATTGTACTTGGCTTGCACTGTAATGCCTTTACTATCATACATATTTCCCTTTAAAAAAAGAAAACAAAACAAGCAAACAAAAACAGTTAAAAAGCTAAAGCAACAAAGTGGAAAAACAGGCTCGTGTGAGGTTTCAGTATCTCATAGTCCTATGAAAAAGAACTATGCCATAATGTGTTAAGGGACAGCTTCTAGATGGGGGATATAAAATCTCACAGAAGATGAATCTCCCAAAGAAGGACATCTGTGGAAAGATATTTCAAATACTTATTCTTGTGAAAGGCAACTTCTTAAAAAAAGGACAGGGAGCTACAACAAAAATAGATTAGGGAGAAATATGATAGTGACAGGTAAAAATAAAGCACTTGAGGAAAGTTATAGAGAAGTCTTTACACAACTGTGAATGTAGAGCATGAGAACTGACCAAGGTCAGGGGAGCACGTCATTTATAAAATTGTAAGTGAAGTGGGTGGATATCCTGGATACCAGGCAATTTATAAGAGGAGGAACAATGAGGGCTCATTAGGAGCCAGCTTTTAATGCCAGTATTTCCCTTTATCTTTTTGTACAATGTGAAATGTATACTAAACATTTTTTTAAGAGCCTCCTATTATTTTAAAATTTTATTTAAAATATGTACATAAAGCATTTAGAAAGTATAGAACCAGTAAATATAAGAATCCACACTCTTGGTAAAAGTTTGTTACTATTTTGTTGTATTTCCTTCCAATCTTTTCCTATATATTTTTTGTCTTAAATAGTTGTGACCATATATATAAATATGCACTTGTACATATACTTGTACTTTTCTATTTATCTTTTTTTACCTCATAATTATACACAAACTTATTTCCATGTTAGTATTATAAAAACATTCTTTTTTTCTTTCTTTTTCTTTTATTTTTTTAATTATTGGGGTGACAATTGTTAGTGAAATTACATAGATTTCAGGTGTACAATTCTGTATTACATCATCTATAAATCCCATTGTGTGTTCACCACCCAGAGTCAGTTCTCCTTCCATCACCATATATTTGATCCCCCTTACCCTCATCTCCCTCCCCCAATATAAAAACATTCTTAACTCTGAGTTCCTCCTGTTAGGAGAAAGGCAATCTGAAAAGTTCTAATATCACATTAATATTTTAAACATGTGGTTAATCCTGGGAGTATAAATATATTTCAAAGAAAAGAAAAAACAAATTAATTAAATTCTAAAGATGTCGCATCTGAGTGGAAAAATTATTTTGAGTCATGGGTTTTTCATGGTATTCCTCCAAACATTAAGTTCAGACAATTTCTTTATCTACTTTCATTAACAGTCCTGACAACACACTATACATATTGCTTTTGCATTACATAATGACAGAAAGAAAAATTTCTATTGACTGGAAATTGAGCAGTGTAAAAGAACAACTGAGTTGACGCTCACTATGTTCCTGGTACCTCGAGGCTCCCTGAATCCAAGGATCTGATGCTCCTTGTGTATGAGCTATACAGACTTTGGGGGATTTTACTATATGACAAAATAGATTAAATACTTTTCTCTCCCTAATGAGTCAGAGTTTGATGTTCTGATTTCCATTCTAAAGATTCAAATGATTCTCTCCCTCTCTCATCTGGTAACCCTCCAACTCTAGTTGTGAAGAAGAACTCTTAATTTGACTGCTGATTGCAGTGTGTTCTGAAAGGGTGTCTAAACTCAGGCTACTGCCTAACTTCCGAGTCAGAGATTTATGAGCAAGGTCAGACATGGTGGTAGTCTGAGTATGCCAGTGCCATTAGAAGGGCATTGAATTTGTCAGCAAAGTATAAAATACCCTTGTGCTGCAGAGTGAAGCCTTCATTTTCTAAGTAAATTAACTGTAAAAACTATCAAACTACAGCTGGTAAGCAAGCCAGCCATCTGTGAAAAACAAATCCATTGACAACAAAATCCTTATTAGACATTTCTTCAAGATATGGAAAATTTGAAGTAACTGAGCTATTTTTGAGCCCATGAAAGGCAAAAGACATAAAATATCACCTTGTTACTTTATCTTTGTAAAGAAAATCAGACAGTTGGCAGATGAAAGAACAAGTTGGATGGGTAAATGTTCATCTTGAAATTGGCACAAGTAGGTGGAAAAAGGAGGAGTGAGATCATCACACTTATAAGCTAGTGATGGTTATGCAGCAGATGCCTTATGTAACTCTCTGCTATCCCAATGTATCTGGATTCTGCAAAGTCTTCTGGGGTCTCTTAATTATAAATTCTCACTAGTAGGCCACAGAACTGAATTTGTGAATTTTGTTCAACTTTACTTTGGCAAGGAAATATAATGTAATAGCCAGTCCGCTTCTTCACCTGGAACCTCCTTAAAACAGTGTTCATATTTAAACCTCTTCAGCCCTACTGCATATGGAAATTAAGGTTCTCATGTCTCTGCAGAATCTCCCTAGGATGAGACCCAAAGAGGATATACCACACCTCTTTTTTTTTTTTATGCTTAAAAGAATTTCAGATTACTAAGTACAATGAATCTCATCTAAGCTTCTTCAGAGAGAAGAGAATGGATACAGAATTAGAAAAAATTGTTTTTGATCTCAGCTAAATGACATTCTCATATTGTACCAAATGCAATACTTAACCTCTTTGATTCTTGATTCTGCCAAGTTTTTTCATTTATGAGACAAACATAATATGTCATTTGTAAGATCTTATGAGACAAATGCATTCATATCTCTGGAATATCTCAGTCTAGTGACTGCACCATAGAAGATGCTCAATAATTGTTCATTTCCTCTGCCTTCTTTTGAAGTTAAATCAAAGAATTCTAAATTTTCCTATGCCCAACTGGCATTCACTATAGCTATACCAGTTATTTCCCCAAAGGAAATCATGAAAGCATGAGGACAAATTATGACCATTCAATAAAACATACGGGCAGAAAAATAGTCATTGATAGGCATTTAGAATGAAAAGACAAAAAATAGGAAGTATGTAAAACTCAGGCTGGAGAGCTACCAGTTATCTATGTCTCCTACCCAGTCTCCTGCCTTTCCTAGTAGGATTTTCAAGATAGTATATTAAGGTAAAGGTAATATATTTTCACATGTGGGAAGTTCTATAATAGCAAAACTTATTTTGGCCTATATTACATGGTGTACTGTAAATCAATAATTGAAAACATGCCTTGAGGATTAATGACTCTAAATAAATACATAATAGTTATTTAGAGCTATTTATTTCACTTGAGTAAAAAAAATGTTGACAGCTTCATTATGTTAAGTCTATATAGCAAGCTGATAACTTATTCTGTGGTCTTTGAAATCATTTTTTGGATTGTGCTGTGCATGAGGAAATGAAAGATTGTTGAAAACATTTTTAAATGGAACTACTCAGTAAAAGCACCGTTTTATCCTTTAATTCATATTTACAGAATTCATGCAAATAGAATGGTATAAAGGGAGACCTGGCTTGAGGGCAGTGTATATGAAAAACACTTAGGACTTTGGAAGACCACAGGGTCATTATGATGCTACATTTTTCAAAGAAAGTTTTTTTTCTTTCTTAGGCTGTGTTACTATAATAGAAATGGAGCATTCTGACCCTGTGAAGGGCCTGTACCAATGATATAATACCTGGAATATTATGTTCAATTCAGGTCACCACATTTTAAGAGAGACTGATAGTTTTGGGGCTTCATGTGAAAAGTAATTAAAGTTTCTGAAAATTACCTAGAAGAAATAATCATTTTATTCAGTATTTTAAGGTTCTGAAAAATGAAGGATACTTAAGCTGTTGTTGTTTCAGACAGCATAACTTTGACAAAAGAGAAAATGCTACAGAAAGCAAATTAGCTGAAAATAAGGTAGAACTTCCTAATAACTAGAGTTTTCCAATATATAAATGCCCTGCATTAGAAATATTTTAACAACGTTTCTCCATAGGGGAGGAAAATGAAATAGATAACATTTTTAGCCTTAACGATAAGAATTTTTAAAATTCTAAAATACTCTTATAATAAAATTCCATATAATCTGTATCAGGTAGTTGAACTAAGCTGGGTTTGTCATTTTTAAATTATTTAGATATAGTCTTTATTGGCATAAATTGCATATAATTTTAGTTTTTTAAACTTTTTCTAGGGGGGGTGATAAGTTTTTTTTTTTTTAAATGACCAGTCACTTATAATTAAAAGCACTTAGATACATAGGAAAATAAACTATGAATGACTGTACACTTTAATTTGTATTTTGCCATGATTACTTTAGAAGAGTACACCGATAACAGCCATTTCCACTCTTCACTCTCTGACTCTAAGCTCATTCAGTTCTGTGTCAAAGAGACAAACTCCCAAACTAAACAAACACAAACAAATGAATAGACAACCAAACACACACACACACACACACACACACACACACACACTTGCACACATACATGCACACACACCCAAAACAGAAATCCTGTTTTTGACAAATTTTGAAGTTTCCAGAATCATGTAAACATTTTGCAGTTCTATTTTGGGTATATTCTTAGAGATTTCCACTCCTAGAGTGTTAGTGATGATGGCTCACTTTGTACTGTTTGTCTCTGGGGAACAAGTTGGGAGAGATAAAGCAGGAAACTGCTCTTTTTCCTTATATGCTTTTATTTTCTTTTTCAATGTTTACCATATGCAAGTATTACTTGGATATAAACATATAAAAGAAATCTAAAGTAAATCAGGTGATGTCAAGTCAGCCAGAGAGAATATAAGATTTACTGGAATCAAGAGGATAAGGAAACAGTCTGAAGACTTAGATGAGAGGCAGTGGTGCCAATGCCCAAAAATATGGCCTCTCTTTCCTGTTAGTATGACAACCATTCCTTAAGAGTGTGCAGTTAGTGGCAAGGTCAAATTGTTCCCATGTAGTTGCCTAGAAAGCATGGAACCATATCACCTATTGACTTCTGTGATTTCGAACTGCTAAATACCCTTCTAATCTCTCCCTCTTTTATTCTTGTGAATCTATTATTTATTCTCATCAAATTATCAAGTCCTATTGTCTTCTTATAACTCCAGAAAATTAATCCTTCACTCTTTTCACTTGCTTTCTTATCCAGTGTATACCATGGTCAGATATTTCTAATATTCTTCAGCCAGATGCCTAAAATTCCTAGTTACCTTGACCTTTTTCTCATTCCCATGTGACAATCAGTATTCTCAGCTGTAAGAAACTGAAATCAATTCTAACTGATTTACACAGGTAAGTCATCTATTTAAAGCATATTGAGTAGCTCACCACGTTGTCTGGAATGCTAGAAAACTCAAAAATTGGAAAACCACCAAGGGGGACAGTGAAGCCAGGACTACAACCAAAATCCTATGTCAGAAATGGCCTGAGAAGTGCCATTACCACCACCACCATCAGCAGCTGCTGTGGGTGGCACTTGGTTCTGCTGTTTTCTAGAAATAAGATGTTCCTAGCACTGCTTCTGAGAGAAATTGTCCATTCTCCCTGCATGTCTGTGTGGCTTACTCCAGAATCAGAGTTGTAGGCAAAAGCCTGTGCGTGGATAAGCCCCAGTCCTGTGTTCTTGCCCTCGCTGCTAGAGGTAAGATTAAGGAAGTGCCTCGTCTTTCTAGCTTTTAATGTCTCCCATCAAAATGTTTGCAGTGAGGCATCCAGCAAACATAGGACAAGGTTCAGATGCTAGACTGCCAAAAGTAAGCAAAATAAGTAACAAGAAATGTCTATAACAATATATTTTGCCATTTACTCACTGCCTGTTCACTACCTGGCAACATAGCTTTTATCCCTATTATTCCTCTACAGTTTCTACATAAAAAGTCACCTAGTTACAAAATCAAATAGCTTCTTCTCATTTCTCACCATTTTCTATTTCATTATATTCTTTATGAAAATTTATGCTTTGCCTTTTGTGCATTGTTCTGTGCTAACCATTTGACATTTCCCTCCTAACATTTCTTGTTATTTCTAAATAAATAAATGAATACACACTTATATATTATATACTATAATCTCCAAGAATGTCCTGTCAGGTTTCCTTTTCTGTATTTTTTTCTTTTTCTCTGCCATGTCATATATTGCCATAATTTCATCTATCTTCTCTATTCAGACAACTCCCAAATGCACATCTGTTTTCTTCAATCTCTCCTTGAGTTCCATACTCAAATTAATAAATATTTGATAGGTATCTTTATGTAGAGTTTACCCTACCACCTCACATAAATCATATCCACAATCAAACTTATCTTAACGCCAAACATTTTCTCCTATGATCTTTTGCTGGATTAATGGTTAAAGATATATATATATATATATATATATATATATATATATATATATATATATATATATATATATATATATATATAGCTTTTTTTTTTTTACAGTCAACTACACATGGCATTTCAGGGTTAATTTTCCTATCTCTGTTTCAGAACACAAATCTAAGAAATCACCAAGGAAAGTCAATTCTGTCTCTGCAGTTTCTCTTACATCCATCTCCTCCTTTCTGTTAACGTTTTTGCTGACCTGACCCACACCCTCATCTGCAATAGTTTTGATAAACTGTAATGGCTTCTTAATTGGTCTTTCAACCTCTGGCTTTTAGCCTTCCCAATCAGTTTTGTTCACTTTTTCTTAAATCACACGTCTTACTATATTACTCTCTAATTTCATAATCTTCTGTGACTTCTACTTGTGTTCTTTCTTGAAATTCAAGGCTCCCATCATCTGATCCCAAGTTGCTTCTTCATTCCTACTGCTCTTTCTTCCATTGCACACTGAAGCCATGCTCAGCAGCTGCCAGTCCCAGAGCCTACATTGATCTGCCATGCCCCTTTGATGTTTCTCCCATTAGTAGTGCCTTTCCCTTCATTTCTACCTATAAAATTTATTGATTTATCAGGACACAGTCCTGCATAACGTCTAACTTTGAATTTTTTCTTTTGTGTAAATTATAATAGCATTTCATTTTCTTTTATTTTCTTAACAATTTGCCTCGTATTGTAGTTATTCTATACGTGTTTAATTTCTTCTAGTGGATCTTCATGAAAGCAAATCGTTTCCACTCTCCCCAGGACCTAACAAAGAGTTTTGAAGATAATAGGTGCTCAATATAGGTTTACTGTATTGGACTGAAATTGGCCCAGAAATGCAAATTGAAGGTCCTCCTCTCTTCAGAGGCAAAATAAATAAAAATAAAAATAAAAAAAAAAACAGAAACAACTTTATACTTTTTATGTATCCTAACCCATTGCTTCTTTGCACTATTACAATTTGAAAGTATTCATTATGCAAATTGTCCATCATTCAAGTCATAATCATAGAGGTAATAAATAATAGATAGTATTCTCATCAAGCACACTGAAATCTGTGATTTGACATTTAAGCATATTAGAATACTTAGCCAATATTTCATTAGACCTTAAGTAAATTCGACAGTTTTATTTCAAAATGTCTATAATTTTCATATAGTCACTAATATTTGGGGAACTTGAAAAATTATACATGCGGTGATTAGAAAACTGGTTTGGGAATTGAAGGATATATCTATTTAGGGGATAACAATCACTGTTAAATACCTCATCTGCTATTCTCACTTTTGGTTTTTTCTTTACACTTGAGAAAGAGAAATATATTTAAAATATATTCTACACCTTGGTAGAATAAATTAATCTAGACTATGCTTCATTTGTAATGTTAAATTGCTAGGAAGGGGTGTGAGCAACTGGATATGGGGAAGCAAATAATCATGGTCAGGATCACAAATGCAACAAGAAGGTCTTCCTATGATCAGTTCCCTCTTAGGAGATGTAATTTAGATTTTGAGCACAGACTGGAGCAGACTGCTAGAGTTAGAATCGCACCTCCATTCCTCACTAGCTGTGACTTTGGACAAGCTATTTAATATGCATCTCTTCAGTTACCTCATCTGTAAAGTGGTGGTAATAATAGCACACACCTTAAAGGGGTATATAAGGATTAGCTGAACATTTAGTAAGTGTTATGAACTGTTTGCTACTGTTGAATATATGGTTTCTGCTGCAAATATCTATTGTTGACTTAAATATTAAATGCATTTATTGTTTTTATTAGCTCAGTGACATCCATTTCAGCTTTTGATCTGAGTTTGTTTGCCTGCGCTTAAGCTTTATGGGAAACACAAGAATCAATAGGGATTATTTCAACTGAATTTAGAGCTTATCTAAGAGAACTTCAAGGGTTAGGAGACCAAACAAAACAAGAAAAGAGGATTTAAAAGAAGAAATTAGATTTAAAAGTTTAAGAGATTAAATGGGTGGATAAAGGTACCTAACTTGTAGTTTAGATAAAAGCTAGAAAAGGAATGTTACTCTGCTAGCCAATAGCTCCTGACCCCATTAGCAGTAAATGCTTAATCTTACCCTTGTTCTTACTAATAATGCAAAATTGACAGTTTTCTCTTTCCTAGGAAAAAATATGGTAAGCATGATTTTTTATTTCTTCACAGGAGTAATAATAACTTGAAATGTAGATGAATGGTGATGCTATGAGAGAAATACAAAAAAATAATGCATGAGTCCTACATATATGTCACATATAAGCAATATTCACCATGGAAATCAATGTTGATAGCATATAAGAGTGAAATTTCAACTATTGTTTTTCAGTTGCAAAGTATAAAATCTAGGAACTTCTAGGGGAGGACTATAGATAAACATGAAGAATATTAGAAACAAATGAGAAATAATGATGGTTCAAATATGTTCATTTACATTTGATCATTATTGGTTTCATAAGTTTGAAGATTTCAGAAAATGTGATTTTCTTTAGCTAAAAAAATTTAAGCTTCCAGGCAAATTTGTACCACAACTTTGGTAACTGTAAGAGTTTATGGTATCTATAATTAATATTTGCATCTGTATGTATATCTATGTATCTGTCATTATCTCTATCATCATGTATAGCTATATATTTAATCCTACTTCATGTTATCTTCTGATCTTTATTTTTCCTTGTCCTTATTTCCTGTTGCATTTATTATCTTGTTACACTATAATTGTGAAAACATCCTCAATCATTCAAAGAGATAAGGTAGAACATAAAAAAGTACACATAAATACAAAGGGATAAATGAATCCCCCAAAATTATTTGCCTTTATTGCTTTCTATTGCTTTGGACATGAGCAGCCGTGTTGGATCTAACAAGTACAATTAGAATCATGGCAGTGAATTTAGTTTCTAGTACTAATGGGAAATCACTGGAAGGTAAATTGCTTTTTTTTTTTTTTTCTGAAAAAGAGGGTTTTTATTTTCTGAAATTGTATTTCATTCCTTCTTAAGACATATTCAAGAGTGATTAAAATCTTGATCTGCTTTTGTTTATTTTAAATCATCTCATATTTTATTATCGGTATTTATCACAAGGTTCATAGATTTTTTTTACTTATTTCTGATGAATTGAGAAGCCCATTAGATAGTAACTAATGATCAAGGACTTTTTTTCCTTTCATATGAATCAAATAAAATTTTATTCTTAATATCAGTATCTTAGTTTTCATTAACTTACACACATTAATATGCTGAAATTAAATCTTTGGATTTTATTTATAATGTCATGCCACAGAGACAGATAAGGTATGCCAAACTCATGATTATCTTGGCAGGGTTGTTAAATCAATACTTTTAATTTTCTCATACCCTTTCTTTTATGACTAAAAGTCATAGAAACTTTTGAATTTTTAAAATATGTAGATGTTCTTCTAGCACATCTTATGCTCAGTAATTGTGTATGGTTAGAATAACCTGTAGACTGCATTCAGTCCTTAATTCTACACAAATTCTGGTTTTGAGCTTTCATTTTTTTTCTAGTTCTACTTTAATCACTGATGTCTATAACAGCACTCCAGGACATTAATTTAAAAAATAGATTCAAGGTGACGTCAAGAACATGGGGGTGTGAGGGATACCCCTTGATCTCTACCCTTGAAGTCACAACAAGTCAAACAGTTACAATTCAAAAAAGGATTCTTTGCACAGTACACAATTAGGTCTGAGAGATCTATGCCTCAAAACATCCAAACACGGGTGAATTAGAGCAAATAAGGGAGGAGGGAAAGGAGAACAGATGGGTGCGCGAATGCAACGAGGAGCGGTCCCAGGAGAGGGGAGGATACAGGACTCAGGTGCACTCTGTGGTCCTGAGCATTCCTGCCTGAGTGATCAGCATAGAATACTGCTGAACCTAGCTATCTGGGCAGAGACCTCAGGACTGAGACCAAGTACAGAAGTGCGACAGCTGTGGTCCAGCAGCCCTCACTACCAGCCGGAAAACAAACTCACAGAGCCTGGCTGCCTCCCCACCAACCTTCCCAGAGCTTGTCTCCCCACACCCTCCCAGAACTAGCAGCAGGCTCCAGTGTCAGAATAAAGACCAGAGTATCTACAGCCCTGAGAATTGAAGAGCAACAAGATGCACACTTTGGCTAATCCCAGTGACAAGGGTGGAGATATAGGGCAAAGCAACTGTGGTCTGGCAGTCGTCATTACTCTGAGGAGAAAAAGCAACAAAACACACCCAGGGACTCTCCCAGCCCACCGCATCCCCAACTTTTGTAGCTGATGCCAGCAGGGTACCCAAGATTATTTAGGCAGCTCAGCTCTGCATAAGGCTGCGGGGACAGCACTGGGATACCAGGGACTCAGAATGCCATCACTCACCACATTCTCCCATGGGGGTGATGCCCTGAGACTGAGGCGACCTGGTCACAGAGGGGATGCGCACTTTCCCAGGGAATCTTCCACCACCAAAAGCCGGAACAGGCCACAAGAAAATAAAACGGTCCAGTGCCACCTATTGAAAAACAAACTGAAGACCTCTTCTTATCAACTTGTTGCAGAATTCATTCCTGTAGATGCCTAGCAAGAGACATAATCCATCAGTGACAATGAATGGGCAAGGTAACAAGGCAGCTCAGAAAGAAAATGAAAAACCTTCAGAAAATAAACTTAAAGACATGGAAATGTGACTTAAATGACAGAAAATTTGAGATTGTAGTTCTGAAAAAACTCAATGAAATGCAAGAAAACTCAGAGAAGCAGTTTAATGAACTCAGAAATAAACTCAACAAACAAAATGAGTACCTTGACAAAGAGATGGAAACTTTAAAAAGAATGAAATGGAAATTAGGGAGCTGAAGAACTCAATAAAAGAGATGAAGAATGAAATAGCTCAGGAAATAGAGTTGACCAGTTGGAGGAAAGAATTAGTGACATTAAAGATAGAAATCTGGAAATGATGCAGATGAAAGAAGAGAGAGACATGAGAATTAAAAGAAATTAAATAACTCTACAAGAAATATTTAACTCCACCAGAAAAAGTAATAAAAGAAAGATAAGTATACCAAAAGAAGAAGAGAGGGATAGGGCACAGAGAGACTATTTGAACAAATAGTCAATGAGGACTTCCCAAACCTATGGAAAGAACTGGATCCTCAAATTGAAGAAGCAAACAGAACTCCTAAACATCTTAATCCTAAAAGGCCTTTTTCAAGGCACATTATATTGAAAATGTCAAAAGTAATGACAAAGAATTCTCAAGGCAGCTAGGGGAAAGAAGACAGTACCTACAAAGGGAAGCCCATTAGATTTTTCTGCAGATTTTTCAGCAGAAATTCTAATAGCTAGGAAGGTGTAGAATCAAATATTCAAACCTTTGAAAGAGAGAAGTCACCAGCTAAGAATAATATATCCAGCAAAGTTATCCTTTAGATATGAAGGGGTAATAAAGATCTTTCCAAATATACAGAAGCTGAAGGAACTTTCTACCACGAGGCCTGCATTACAGGAAATACTTAAGGGAGTTATTCTACTTGAAACCAAAAGGCAAAAGGATACAAAACTGTGAGTAAGATGAATACTAGACACACAGAAGCAGGAAATTGCAACCCCTACTCAGAATAGGAAACTATGCACTTAAACATAACATAAAGGTAATGGAGATAAAAACATAAAAAAAGGGAAAAGAGAAGAAGACAATTTACTACTGCAACTTGGAAATGAACTCACAGCATAAATGTGGATAATTTATGATGTCAAAAAACATAAAAGGAGAGAGGATAAAGGACTGAATTTGCAAAGGGGAATGAAGATGAAATGTATGCAGAAGAAAAAGAACTACTGCATATTTGAAATTTTCTTTTACATAAAGTTAAAGTTAACCACTCAAAAAAAAAAAAAAAGTCCAGAACTGAGACACATAACATATAAAAGAGGAAATAGAGGGGAAAAAAAAGGAGACTACCACCAAGATAAAATAACAGCTAGTAAAACAAAGACAAAGAAACAATGGAGACCCTAAGCTAAGAGAAAACAAGAGATAAAATGGCTATAGGAAATCCTCATCTATCAATAATTACCCTAAATGTAAATGGACTGAACTCACCAATAAAAAGGCACAGAATAGCAGATTTGATCAAAAAACAAACCCAACCATATGCTGCCTTCAAGAGACATATCTCACCTTCAAGGAAAAATATAGACTCAAAGTGAACAGGTGAAAAATGATACTCCAAGCAAATGGGACCCAGATTAAAGCAGGTGTATTCATACTTATATTTTACAAAATAGACTTCAAGATAATAAAGGTAACAAGAGATAAAGATAGACACTTCATGATAAAGGGGATATTACATCAAGAAGGCATTACACTTATAAATATATATGCTTCCAATCAGGGAACACCAGAAGATATAAAGCAACTACTAACAGAACTAAAGGGAGAAACTGATAAAAACACATTTAAAATAAGGGACCTAAATAGCTCATTGACAGCTAGGGATAGGTCATCCAAACAGAAAAAATAAGGAAATATGGGCCTTAAATAACACATTAGACTAAATGGGCACAATCAACATTTACAGAGCCTTGCATCCCAGAACACCAGATTATACATTCTTCTCTAACACACATGGAATATTCTTGAAGATATGTTGGGATCCAAAACTAGCCTCAACAAATTTAAGATTGAAATCATACTGAGCATTCTCTGACCACAATGCTTTGAAATTGGAGATCAACTGCAAAAAGAAAGTGGGAAAACCCACAAATATATGGTGATTAAACACCATGCTACTAAAGAATGACTGGGTTGGAGAAGAAATAAAAGGAGAGATCAAAAGATACATATAAACAAATGTGATTGAAAATACAATGTATATTATCAATACTTTTGGGATACTACAAAAGTGGTAACATGAGGGAAGTTTATATCATTAAAGGCCTATCTCAAGAAACAAGAAAAATCCCAGATAAACGATCTAACATTAGATCTTAAAGAATTAGAAAAAGAAGAGCAAATGAAGCCCAAAGTCAGCAGAAGGAAGGGAATAATAAAAATTAGAGCAGACTTAAATGAAATAGGGAACAGAAAGACAATAGAAAAAATTAATGCAACAAAGAGCTTGTTATTATTAGTCTTATATAAGAGCTTGTTATATTAATCTTCAAAAAGATTAATAAAATTGACAAGCCCTTGGCTAGACTCACTAAGGAAATAAGATAAAAGGCACAAATAAACAAAATCAGAAATGAAAGAGTAGACGTTATGACAGATACCACAGAAATACAAAGGATCATACAAGAATACTATGAAAGATTTTATGCCACCAAATTCAATAACCTAGAAGAAATGGACAACTTCTTAGAAATATATATGTAGATATAGATATAGATATATAGATATATATTTCTTAGAAATATATATGTATATTGTATATGTATATTTTTCTTAGAAATATATATGTATATGTATACATATATGTGTATGTATATACATATATATGTATATGTGTATACATATATATGTATATATATGTGATAAGAGGATATGTATAAGAGGATATGATAAGAGGATATGTATATATATGTATAAGAGGATATATATATACACAAAATCTTCCTAGACTGAATCATGAAGAACTGGAAATCTAAATAGACTGACCAAGAGTAAGGAAATTGAAGCATCATCCAAAACCTCCCCAAAAGCTAAAGTCCAGGACCAGCTGGCTTCACTAGTGAATTACTAACCAATATCACTGCAATATATTTAATAAAAATTAAGGAAAAGTTTCATTGAATTGAATTCAGAAATTTGACAGATATTCATCAAAATTTTGTGAGCCGAGATGAGGGTTTCATATTCATAATTGTGTGCCATTGTATCTCAGGGGACTGTGTAGCAGTCACTTTATTTGTTTGTTTGTTTGTTTCTTTGTTGATTTCAGTTTTAGATCCTATATATGAGTGAAGTCATCTGGTTCTCAACTTTTTCTGTCTGATTTATTTCATTTAGTATGATAATCTCAAGATCCATCCAAATTGTTGCAAATGGCAGTATTTCATCTTTTCTTAGGGCCGAGTAACATTTCATTGTATGTATGTACCACATAGTCTTTATCCAATCAGCTATCAAAAGACACTTCAGTTGTTTCCATGCCTTGGCCACCGTGAAGAATGCTGCAGTGAACATAAGGTACATATATGTTTGTAGATCAATGTTTACAACCCTCTTGTGTCAACATTTTCAATGAAAAAGTACTACATATTTTTGAAAACTTACTATTTACATGTTTGTGTAAGATATCTTAATGTGTGAAATTTATAGATGAAAGTGACACCAATATTTCAAGTAAAAATACCTTAGAGTTCATGTGTTTTAAAATTTAAGTGTAGCAGAATGAAATAGTGTTGCATTACCTTCTAACGAATTGCAAAGAATGGGAGTACTGCAAAAGAAGTGGCTTAAACTAGGGTTTTCAAGAACAATAATAGAAATAAATGTTATGTTTTGAGTAGGCTCAATCATGATAATTATCTGTGATGTACTGTGCTCATTTTAACAGTCGTCATCTCAGTTACCTGCTTATCAAGAACTGTAACTAAAAGCAAGAGATAAACCTTGTATGTGCCAATCTCATTTTTCTCAATCAGGCTACACTTTACAGTGAATAAAACACACTAACTTCTTTCCAGTCAAGAGTACACACAATAGTCTAATTATTTTTTTGTACCTCTGTCCATAGCCCCTTTAATCTTGAAAAAAGTGTGAAGAGAAAAGACAGTGGTTGTAAAATGATTAGATTAAGCCAGAAGACATATTTTAATAGCAACATGTCAATGGAAATTACAGACTATGATGGAAAAGCTAAGGGTTTTCTCTCTATTTTGGCAACTGGGTTTTAGGGGATTCAGCTGCATATATAGTTAGTAAATCAAGAAGAACACCACAGACTTTATAGTGCTATTACTTAGATTTTGATATAATTCTCTATGACACTCTAAAGCTTCTGTTCATTTTATCCCAGATTTCCCTTTTCCAAAGTAACACTATAGAGTCATATGTATAAGACATATGTATAAGTCATATATATAAAAGGATAGCTGTAGCTGCATACTATAAAACACTACAAGTTTTTGGACATATGCCCTAAAGCTTTGTCTTTCTGAAACTACTTTGTTTTGGTGGTCTGGGTGAAGGGTGATAAGAATACCACACTGGGAAAAAGGAAATTCCAACATCAACCAATCAACAAAAAATGAATACCATATGCTTTCTTTAAGCATGGGGAAATAGTGTGAGTGCTTTTCTAGAAAGAGTTTATTTTCAGTAAATCTGCATAACAGTTTAAGTCCGTGGTTTTCAAAGTGTCATTTCTAAACTTACATCACTTGGAGAATTGATAAAAATGCAAATTATCAAGCTTCACCCCAGATTTACTAAGTCAAAAACTTGAGGATGAGATTCAGTCATCTATAGTTTAGCCAGCTATTCAGGTGATCCTAATGAATGATAAAATTTAAGAGTACCGGTTTAAACCACTGATTTGGCTAGCAAATGTGGCCTTAAAGACTTTAATCAAGTACAGTGATACCTCAGTTTTGGAATGTCTCTTTTGACGAACATTTCGGTTTACAAACGCAGTAAATTTTATGGATTTATGGTATTATTAGATAGTAAAATTCATGCTAAATTTGCAGTGTTAGGGATTGATTTTAAAGGTCTGAAATGGATTAATCCATTTTGCATTACTTTCTGTGGGGAAACTGTGCCTCAATTTTCGAACGTTTCAGAACTCGAACAGTCTTCTGGAACAGATTACATACCAACCAACCCTTGCATTTTTTTCAGACATTCAATGATTTTATTTATTTGTTTTTATAAATCATCTGTAACATTTTGAAAAGTGGTGTTGCTGCTGACGGCTTTTATTTGGTACAGATTTCCCATTAATTTGCTCAAAACAATGCATTATTATAAGAAATTATAGAAGCAAATCATATTGTTTTCCTTTTAAGGCTTATATTCATTTTAAGATGAGCAATATGAATTAGACTTAGTGATTAAAAGCTTACAAAAGTTAACATAATTTAGATTTCATAATCATCTCAGGCCTGTTATTTTTTTCTTTTAAACCTAATGTAATTTCTCTACTAATATTATTAATCACATATTAATGCATTCATTATATTTACAAAATAAAAAATCTTGCTTATGTAGTTAAGTTGTCAGGTCAACAAGAAACTTAAAGGATGCCAAAGGAATATAATTGACTATATTCATGATTGATGCTTTCAGGAATTAATGCATCCTGCTTTGGAAAACAATGCTTGCCTCCTTGAGGGGACAGAATCCCAGAGAGCAGTTTACAGGCTCTCGGCCTCATGTGGAAAGGTGCTGTCTTGGTTATTAGATGGCCATCAGCTGTAATTGCATGGCCATCCGCTGTGGTTGAATGGCCGTCAGCTGTCACTGGTTAGCCAGTAGCCACTAGGATAACTGCCGTGGCTACATAGGGGGTTGGTTGGTTGGTTGGTTGGTTGGTTGGTTGGTTGGTTGGTTGGTTGGAAGAGAAGCGGTCGGAGGATTGTGGCTAATAAGTGGGGTTAGCAAGTATGGATGGCAGATTGTGGATCATGTGGATCCTACTCCCTGTGTCTTGCTCAGCCGCCAGCGAGACTAGGGTGCAGGAAGACCCCTTGTTGGGGTACTGGCAGATGTTTGCTTTTGTGTCTTAACCAGCCACCATCAAGAATATAGTGATATGACTCCCCTATCTATGGCTCCATTGTTATTCCTTTTTGGCTTCACCATATCCTGCATTCTTGTGCGGGGAGTAGAAGCAGAGACCCTGCATGACACTCCTATATACCATGTGGAATACAGTCATTCATATGTCAAATATAAGAGGTAAGACAAGTGTGTGAAAAAGTCTTACATACCTCATTGCTGAATATCACTAGGGTCACCTTCAAAGTACTCCCCTTGGGAAGCCATGCACTGATGCCAGTGCCTAGTCCACCCTTCAAAGCAATTTTGGAACTCTTTTTTTGGAATGGCAATCAGAGCTGGTGTCGTATTACCCTTGATGTACTGCATGTCATCAAAATGTCTTCCTTTCCATATTTCCTTTATTTTTGTATAAAGAAAAAAGTCATTGGGGGCCAGATCAGGTGAGTAGGGAGGGTGTTCCAATACAGTTAAGTGTTTACTGGCTTAAAGCTCCTTCATAGACAGTGCCGTGCGAGCTGGTGTATTGTTGTGATGCAAGAACCATGAATTGTTGGTGAAAAATTCAGGTGATTTTATTGAAGAAGCATGGGATCTATTTTGAATAATGTGTGAAATGGGGAAATGAGAGTGATGGAAGCTTGCATACTCAATTTATTGTAGGACACGGAGGGGATTTTAAAAAGTGATTGAAATTGTAGTATTAAAGGGTCTTAGAAGTAGACAGAAAGTGGGGTGCTTGAACCTTAGATTAAGGAAGGGATACATGTAATATTAATGACAGTGTCTAGACTATAATCTGAGAGTAAGATGGAGTGCGATATTTGTGTTTGTTTTTTTTTGATATTGCTTATCACAAATTATGATACTGAACTCCTAACAGATTTTACCTTAAAAGTTACTATTATATTTTTACCGAGAAGAAAAATACTAATTTCAAGTAACACACAACAGATTAAAACATTTGCTTCTGTCCTAGAGCCATTTCCAGAATTAACTCAAGAACTAATTTTCAAATAATCTTGTACTTCTATTGTTCCGCCAGCTGTTTGTGCTCAGAAAGTAAATGAAATGCCAAAGATGTTTACATAATGAAACCTGAATTACTGAGTTCTGCTTCCCAAGAGTCAAGTGGTATTAATTCCAAATGAGCCTATTAAGTTCTTTTTTCGGAATCATATCCAAGGCTGGGACCTTTCTTTACCGCTATGCATCATTGCTTTAAATCAAATCTTTCTTTCTTTCTTTCTTCCTTCCTTGCTTCCTTCCTTGTTCCTTCCTTCCTTCCTTCCTTCCTTCCTTCCTTCCTTCCTTCCTTCCTTCCTTCCTTCCTTCCCTCCCTCCCTCCTCTCTCTCTCTCTCTCTCTCTCTCTCTCTCTCTCTCTCTCTCTCTCTCTCTCTCTCTCTTTCTTTCTTTTAATTGGTGACTTGGTTAGTAAAATTATATAGGTTTCAAATGTACAGTTCTATAATACATCATCTGTATTTTACATTGTGTGCTCACCACCCAGAGTCTATTCTCCTTCCATCACCATATATTTGACTCCCTTTATACTCTTCTACTACCACCCCCTCACCCTCTGGTAACCACTAAACTGTTGTCTGTGTCTATGAGTTTTATTTTCAGAAATTGTATCTAAGTTACTGCCTTTTGTTGTTTTGTTGCTCACCATTCCATCACACCAAGATTAAAGCCAATATTAAAACACACACACACACACAAATATTTGTTTTCACAAAAATGTAATTCATTATAACTTTAAAATATTATATAGTTTTATTTAATAGTTACTCATGTAAGATTGCATGATCTTCATTTTGTAGATGGACATATAAAACTTGTAAAGTTAAGAGCTGGAGTCAGAGAGGACATTATATTCTCCTGAGCTTTGATTTAGTATTATAATATGAAATTCAAAGTAGGGTCCGTCCACTGATTTCCTCAAAAAGACAGTTTGAATGGATTCAGGCTATAGAAGCGTTCAGACTGCCCTGTTAGTTAAACATTGCACCTCTATTTCTTTTAAACCAGTAAAATACTAAGATGATCTTGAAATTCAATGTCAATAATAATTCAAATAAGACAGTTACTCAACTACGTATGTAGGTAAAATTCTGGGTAACAGGCCCAGTATATCAAATGTGAAAATCTAGAGCTACACTCCAACTCCTCCTTTGTCTTGAGCAGAGAGAATTTATCTGTCTCATTACTATTTCCTGCTGAACCTAGCCTCAGATTTTGTCTCAAGAAGCTTTATAGACAGCCAAAACTAGTTCATGAACATTGACACACAAGAAGAAAACTATTTTCCATTCAGGCTTTGGGAATTATACATTTGAAAGAATTAACACCCCAAAATATCCCCCTTATAACCAAAGAGTAGTATGAGTACTAAAAAACATCTTGGCTGAATAAACATGTTTAAATTAGGCAGGAATTATTGCCATTTATTAGACATGAGCTATGGGGAAAGCATAGGATATACATATAGTAGTGTTAAATAACATAAATATAAGCATCTATCCTCAGGGGTCCACAGTTTTCCAAAGGATGTTGGGTGGGTAGGAGTTTGGACAGACATTAAACAATTACATTACAATTACAAATGGTGATCATTTCTATGAAAAAGGAAATCATACTATGAGAATAAAACGTGGAAAACAGTTTTTGTGGGTGGAGTTAGGGAAATTCTCAATGTAGAAGTCACCTGAAAATTGAGAATTTTAGGATGAATGGGTATTGACCATGGCAAGACAACAGTGCCTGTGTGCTTATGTGTGTGTGGTTGAGGTTCATGGGGGTAGATGAGGAAAGTGTTTCTCCTCAGAGCCTCAGGAAGGAACATGCTTCGCATGTCATAGGAACAGAAGAAAGGCCATTGTAAGGAGAAACGCCAAGTAAAACAAAAACCTGAGCAAGAATATTATGGTCTGTCTATGAAGCAAACTAAAAGGCAACTTTATTTTAATTCATTGATGGAGAGTAATAAAGGATGCTCCATTTAATCTTTATGTGGTTTATATAGTATAGGTGGAAGTAGAAAGCGGTTCTTTGAATGATGTGAGGCGAGCCAGTAGAGATGGCTTATAGAAAGAACTCTTCTGAAAATCTTATCTTTGCAGATGACTTAGCTAGAAATTTTGCACTATAGTAACTAGAAAAATTTTCCTAAGTGTAACTAAAAATGAGGATTTATGTAAGAATTTTATGGTCTCTAAAGGTTTGTCTTCACATCAGAAATAGACTGGAACCAGGGATTGGAGCTCAGTGTAGATTCCACAAATCATTCTGTATCTTTCTTGTACCATGCATCGAATCCTCAATGTACCTCTGCTGGGTTCTTATTTTTTTAGTGAACACTCTTTGAGTGAGACCATATCTCGACCAAGAAAACATATTGTTGTTTTTTAATATAGTGATACATTTTAAATTGCATAATTACACAAGAGGAAAATTTACATTCATATGGAGCTAAAATAGTGAAGGTGTATTTATTCAAGTCAGTCATATGAAATTCAAAAATTCAAAAGTTTCAGTAATGACCATTTGGTTGATATTAAAATAGGTTCAAAACTGAAAGGGTAAGTTAGATTCAAAGTGCTTATTGAAATCACAAGTTCAAGAGTTATCTTTCACAGTAAAAATTACAATTTCATTAAGTGGAATATTTTATTTGTTACCAAAGTCATCCAGTTCTCAACATATATAATAATTAGAATGAGAATATTGGTATCAGCTATGGTCATTATAATAGCTCACCAACCTCAATATGTATTTCAAGTAAGTTCATTTTCTGTCTTTATGGTGATTTTCCAAACTTATCAACTGTTTTCAAAATTCTGACCCATTCTTTCTTGAACTCATCAATAAATGTAGAAGTCTTTAAATGGATGTGTTCCTTACTTATTTTCCTTATACCAAACTCAAACCTGCCTACAAAAATAAAATAGTGAGAGGAATCTATAACTGAAGGGAGAAGTGGGTAAATAGGAAAAAAATTTAAAAAATAGTATTGGAGAAACTGGAACATGTTGAATATTCTAGTTCAAAAGCAGTAGAGTCAGTAAAAAATAAATGAGAGAATGATGTGAAGAGAGAGGAATATTTGATGAGTATCATCCTGGAAAATGAGAGAATGATGTCCATTGACCCAAGTGAAAAGATTGGCCTTGGACATTATCTCCTTTGTATCTGGGGAAGAGAGATTATAAGGGTTCAAATGTTGCATAACCCATATTTTGGTTTCTCAGAGGTAGAGATATCATTTGATAACTGCTTTTATTAAAAATGACTGATTCAAGGTTGTCTCATTCATATTAACAATATAAAACTTTGATATTTTAACTGACAATATAAATGATCTAATTACTTTGCAGGGGAAAAAATACAATAGGTCCTATCTAGAGCAATTCCTGAAGCCTACCTCAATGTAGCCATAAATTAAGAACAAGAATTCAAGTGGACATTTAACTTTATGTAATTAAAATTTATCTTTTACAGTAAAACTTCACTAAGAATGTCCAAAAGCTTGGTGTCTAATGTCTTGGTGTAGAATTAACCCTGACTGTTTGCAGAATATAAAAGCATTTACGATATTCTACAAGAGTATCCAGAGAAAAGAGTTATTGAAAGTCAAAAAGGGAGAGACAGAGCTCTGTTTGGAACGGGCAGAAGTTTTGCCAGGGAAGTCTGAGAGGGAGAGCTGCGGAGACAGAGGGACAAGAGAGAGATACTGGCAAATGGAGTTGTGCCAGAGTAGAGTCCCATGGGAGACAGCTGCACTGAAGAGAAGGAGTGCTGGGGTTTCATATTTTTCTAAGCAGGATGTAAGAGGCTTGTCAACTTGCATGGGGGCTGCCGTTACAATTGTCTTTTTCTGGGAATTGTCCTGTTCCCATCTATGATGGGTGATTGTTAGTTTGCAGGGCATTGCCATTGCAATTGGGAACTGTTTGTTCTCACCTACTATGATGGATTTAAGGTGCTTGTCAGCCTGCAGGTGCAGTGCTGGCCAGGGGAGTCAGAGTCAGGTGGTTAAGGTTTAAGCTCAGTCTTGTTAGCTCACGAGCTTACTCCTGTTAGCTCTTTACTTGTCTCATCATCTAACACATTTTCTTTCAAATAATACACACAATACTTGCATGTTGGGTTCTTGGTAAGTTTCCAGTGAGAGTATTTTTACTATTTATCCCTTGTCAAACTTTAAACTAAATGAGGTGTCCACTTTTAATTATTCCTGAATTAAGACAAGATTTGAAATGTTTTATATCTACTTATTTCAGTAATACCCCACAGAATTGTCTCATTAGAAGTATGTTTGAATAGTTTAGTAAAACATACCAGTATATATAACATAACACTTTTTAATTTTATTTTTGCAAATTCAATGAACCTATGAAAACTATTTTTTTACTTCTGTAACAGGAATTAGTACTCACCTCTCATAACTGTTATTGATATGTAACTTGTTTGCTCTTTTCACGCTTCCTAATAGTAATTTCAGAATTTAGTTTTGAATTTAATTCCTATAGTTTTCTTAAGCCAATTATTCGTTTTCTATTGCCTGTGACATTTCCAGTTTTATGGTACCTCACCCATCACAGATGGTTTTAGAAAGGAGACAGGTTATTAGTAAGCTAATTGATTTAAAACAATAGCCACTGATTAGCTTATAAATCTATTTGATTTAACTGATGTCTATTACTGGCATAAGATAAAATTCAATATTATTAATAGCATGTTGAATAGTAAGACCATAGTAGCAAATTATAATTGGGGGTTTGTTTAAAATATAACTTCAAAGTCTAAGGGGTATTTTGAAAAAGTAATGAATTATTGCTTAAAACAGTTTCAAAATAATCTGTTACAGTAACGTAATCAAAGAAGCTTTTGTACTTGTGCAATAATTTATGTCACCTTGAATCATTGAAGAGAGGACATTGAAACCTTGTTCATTTTAGCAACCTTTGTTTTTCAACCTGACTAGCAGAGGTGTATTTAATATTCTGTTACAGTATATACAACAAAAGCTTATTTAGTTGATATATTTTCACTTTAGAGCCTCCTTTTGGTGGGTTTTTCTGAATATAAGTTAGAGTGTGCAATACATAGTTTTAGCTTATCTCTGAACTTAATTCTTTTTTTTTAAACTGAAATGTATTGGGGTGACAATGGTAGTAAAATTACATAGGTTTCAAGTGTACAATTCTGTAATACATCATCTATATATCACATTGTGTGTTATTCTTATAATGACCTCACATTCTAGTACTTAAAAAGTGGTAGGCCCTCACTACTTCACTACCACCTTCTGTTGTTTCCCGATTGATTCATGTTGATAAACCTGTCTCATGGAGAGTTCATGAAAATGTGATCTGTGTCTCATTTTTCTTTATTTTCTTAAAAAGGATGGTAAATGTCAAGTTTTGAAGATAGAATAGAAAGAAAAGCAAGTGATTTATCAACAACCTGGAGAAAAATTGTTTTAATCAGCACAGTGACCCAGGAGGTTCTGTTTAACAGACATGGTCAAAAAAATTCTTGAAAGAGTAAATGAAGTAAGATTTATTATTTATGGTAAGTTGTAGAGTAAAATCGTAAGTCAAAATTATTCTTTATACTTTATAGTTCAGTAGAAAGCAGTGTGTATTTTATGTACAGATTGAAGATCAAAAGCTAGCTAATATCAAATGTGATAGAATAATAAAATATTAATTAATTAATTGAATTTTCTTTTATCCACTGCTGCTAATTTCCTAAGTTGCAGTTACTAAATAAATAATCATAAGCTGCTTTAAAAATGTACTGATAGATAAAATAATGGTTTTATTTTATAAGTGCCTTTACATATTCATGAGGCCCCATTTTACATACATGGAAAACAGACACCAACATTCATTTTTAAAGTATTTTGATCAATATTGTGATTAAATGGTTTTCTATATGTGAGTAAATAATTAATTAGACTTTGAAACTTGAACTAAAAATAAATGTTTCTTTTGTGAATTAAAAATTTTAAATCTAAATAAATATTGGCTTATCTGCCCATTTAGGCCAGTTATTTAAAAGTGTCATCAATGACAATTTGACAAATTAGTTACTTTTGAAGATAAAGCTCGTCTGGACTTGACCCATGGCAATAAACTATACTTCCAGTTTGGGATGTGCCACAAATGTCTACTGATTAATAGTAATATGGAGTCATTATTTCCACTGAAAAAAACTTAAATCAGACACCACTTGCTTTTCTTAAGAAATATGTATTGAGTGCTTCCGAAATACAAGCACTTTGTATGTACTACCTTGTGTAATATTCACGCCAAACTTAAATCCCATTCACAAATGGGGAAACTAGGGCTTAAAGAGGTTTATTAGCTTTCCAAGGTCACATGACTAATAAAAAGTGATCCTTGGATCTGAATTTAAGTTTATTTGATTCTTCAAGGCTTAGTCTTTTCTTTACATTATACCACCTTCCATTTTTGTATATAAAGGAAAAAGCGATTCTTACATTGATGTTTGTAAAAGATAACCAGATTCCTTTATGATGCCTCAAAAACACAAACATGAACACATTTTAAACCCTTTTCACATGAACCACTTTTGCTTTAAAAATCACTGGTAATTTTGACATCCTTGAACTATAAAATCATCCTTTGCATTTTATTTGAGTTTTCTCTCTTAATAGATAAACAGTTGTGCACTAATTGGAACACTGAGCCAGTTTTGCAAATAACTTTTTGCTTGTTTTCTGCATGGAAAATGCAGAAAAATAATAAATAATAAAATAATAAACATACAATGTCATTCCAAATTCTAATCTTTAATTTATCTCAAACCTCTGATTTAAGACTAAGAATTAATTAGCCCCCTTCCATTCTCTTTATCACCCTCACAAATATTAGCAACTGGCTTCCACTTGTTTAATTATTTATTTGATGATAGGAGGTGATTTTCCACTTATGAACATCAAACAAGTGAATAACACCAAGAGAACATGAATCCACAGTGACATTTGGTTTAGGTACTGAGAGCTAAGCATAATGATTTGTGTTGAAGACAAACTGTAAATTACTATCTGTCATTGACTTTGAGTTTACTTATAAATACTCAACAATGAATTTTAAAGCTCTGATACCCGCGTCCACCCTAGATGAAACAAAAAGCAAGACAGATGGTAATCTGTACCCCATGATTATTAGAGTGTAAAATTTTTATAAATATTCACAAGTAATTCATCAAGTAACTGAACCTATTGAATTATTCTGAAATCTAAGGTATTTAATAGGGAAACAATTTTGAGATTGATTCAAG
The DNA here is from genome assembly GCF_964194185.1 of Rhinolophus hipposideros. Lineage (NCBI taxonomy): Eukaryota > Metazoa > Chordata > Mammalia > Chiroptera > Rhinolophidae > Rhinolophus > Rhinolophus hipposideros. The sequence goes on from NC_138049.1 coordinate 37,962,635, forward strand.
TCTAATCCAGATATTACAGAATGTTTTTTGAGGAAAGTACCAACATTCATATTTAATTGACTCAATGACTAAAGGAACCCTGAATTCCTATAATACGTTTATGGTTTGTTTTGTTTTGTTTTGTTTTTTTTGAGGATTTAAAATTAAAACACACACAGATACTTATGGGACTCACTAAGAATTAATAATTAAAACAGGGATTATTTACATCTTTATGTATTTACAGGTAAACTATAGTTTTAAAAATAAGAATGAACTTCAGGTAATTTATCAAAGAAACAAGTGTGTGTGTGTGTGTGTGTGTGTGTGTGTGTGTGTGTGTGTGTGTATCCCTTGAAAATGTTCATTTCTCTAATATTGGAGTGCAGCCTAGTATATCATTTTTGCCAATACTTATTGAAAAGGGAAATCCATATAGTTGTGTATAACTGTCATGGCTTTAGTTTCCAACAGAGTGCACTAAAAAGTGTAGCAAAGTCTTTATTTAACAAAATAAAACCGCATAGCCATGTTCACTGCTTCTGATTTGTCACCATTATTTTTGACTTGGAATATTCCTCCCTTGACATGCTGTTTCATGTCTTGTGATTCAGAGTGTCCTTTTATAGCATGTTGCAGTACTTCAGAAAGGAGACGGCACCAATTCCTAACATTGCCATAAATCAGGAACCCTGTAGATGTGGTAATAAGTAGTTTCCCTTTATCCATAGGGGATATGTTCCAAGACCCCCAGTGGATGATGGAAACCGCGGATAGTATTAACTCGATATATACACATACTATGTTTTTTTCTATACATACATACCTATGATGAAGTTTATAAATTAAGCATAATAAGAGATCAACAACAATAACTAATAATAAAATAGAATAATTATAACAACATACTGTAATAAGTTATGTGAATGTGGTCTCTCTCTCTCTCTCTCTCAAAATATCTGGAATTTTCCATTTAATATTTTCTGACCATGGTTGACCATGGGTTAACTGAAACCACAGAAAGCAAAAATGCACATAAGAGGGAACTACTGTATTTGCAAGATTACCCAATCTTACAGTCTCTGAGATTTTGTTTTTCTTTTATCATTGAAGATGGGTACTGTTACAATTTTCTTCTAGAGGGCTTAAGTATAACAGCAGCTTGTAGGTCATTTTTTTAAATGAAAGAAAATTTGCCTGTTTGGACTGTTTGCACTTTAGTCTTAGATATAATTATTTCCCTCATCTATCTTTTCATTTCCACTGTCCCTCATACATAACTTCCTATATACATAACTTCCCACACCAGAAACACTCCTTTTCCTTACTTATACTATTTCCCTTACTGAGAGTGCCTTGCTCAAAACTTGCTTTAATCATTTTTTTTTCTTACATGTAGACTGATAACTTATGATATGTCCCCTTTTATGGGCATTGCATTTTAATAAAGAACACGAATATAAAAATTTTAATGGTGTCATTTTAGGCATTTTGGCAGGCAGCCAAAGGGATAATTTTGGCCATGAGTCTCTTTTGGCCCTCATGCCACAGCAGATCAGAAATTGTGTAAATCTTTAAGTCTATCTTGCTGTAGTCTATCTCAAGAGAAAACTATTCTAGTGTCACAAGTATTCCTGTTACTTTTGTCGCTCTGCATTTCTTTATGCCTACATTTCTTTTTGATATGTGTATCGAACATATTTTGTTTATTATTTCTATTCTATTTGACATTATTTCTATTCATATTTTTTTTTGGTCCAACGATTAGACTTTGTCACTGCTGTATGTAATTTCTCCCTTGTTTCTTCTATGAGAAGAGTATGATTGACATACCTATATTGATGTTTGAATACTATAGCAGAGTAACCATACCTTTATATACAGCAAAGTTGGCTTGTGTCAGCAGAACATACAAGTAAATAAAAAAAGTATCACAAAATTTTGAAGCCAGCATTAATGGAAAGATAAGCAAGAAATAACTTATTAAATAAAATGTATTGCCAGAATATTATTGTGCAGTACAGATTTCTAAATAGTGAAGCTATCCTGTATGAAATGGTGTATACATGCCATTATTGTCTAAGTCATAAACTGTGCAATACTGCGAGTGAATCCTAGTGTAAAATGTCGTCTTTTGGTAATGATTATGAGTCAATGTAGGTTCATCGATTAAAACAAATGTACCATTCAGGTGAGGGATGTTGATAATGGGGGAGGTGATGCATGCATAGGGGCTGAAGTATATGGGAAATCTTTGTATCTTTCCCTCAATTTTGCAATTTTTCTTTTTTTCCCTCAATTTAAAACTACTCTAAAAAAATAGTCTGCTAAAAAGTTAATTAAAATTAAAAATAGCAAATATTAATGAATTGCATTATTTCATTGTGAGAAAACAAGAAAATTACCATACAACTGAAGAAAATGGAAAGAACAGTAGCTCTATTTTTTGCATGAACTGGAGTGACTCAGTTAATTAAATTCTCTCAGTGACCCTATAAGAAGAGATCATTATTATCCACTTTCACTGATGAGAACCTGAGGTTAGGATTGTTTCATAATACATACGGGTTACACAGCTTGGAGATAGAAGAACCAGTATTTAAACCCAAGGCTGCTTGACTGCAGTATCTAATCTTTCACTCACTGAGCTATGTACTTCTGTTGTGTATATTTTATATTTATATTAGAACATGGAGAAAGAACTGTTAACAGTAGGAAAGAATGGAAAACAGATGGAGGTAGCTAGTAGTTTCATGTTTTGGTATATGTGTGTATATTGAACATTTTATATGGATCGTGTATTTTGTGTATAATTAAGACAACATTGCTTTCTAATTCCCTCACCTTCTCCCTCATCCCTATTCTCCTCCCATCTAGCAACCCTCAGTTTTTCCTCTATAACTCTGAGACTGCTTCTGATTAGTTAATTCATTTATTCTTCAACGTCATGAAAATGGCGGCATGTGGTGAGCCTCTGTAAAACTCCCCTGTAATTGACAACTAATCTAACAACAATAACTCCACAAAGGACTCCCTGCACAGCAGACAGACAAGACAAAGAGGCCCACTACTGAATTCACGTAAAGGTGGGAGAATCGTACCAGTGGGGAGGAGGGAAGGGAGAAGTGCGGAGACGGAGCCGGGCTGGCGCAGGACGCAGACCTAGCTCAGTGCTCCAAGCTCGCTGCATCCTGGAACTACCACAGCTGTGGCAGAGGGAAGAACTCGGGCTGCTAGGGCTCCGCTTAAGGGCCACAGGGCTGAGGGGACAGCATATAACATGGCTGAACCCAATGCTCACGGCAGAGACCTCAGAGAAAAGACTGAGGGAAGAAGGCTGAAAACGGTGGTTTAAGCCTTCACTGCCCAGCAGAGAACGGAAGCCTTAGGCACTGAGACTAGCCGACCCCTCCCTACGCTCCCAGAGCTCGCCCTGCCCCCATCTGCCCAGTGCTAGAAGTTGAAAAGTAGCAGCTTCAGCTCAAAAGAACAGAATATTTGCTGTTCTGAGAACTGTGTACCGCAGACACAGATTCACAGCCCAACTAGTTCCGGCAAAGGGAAGGGAGCTGTGGAAACAGGACTGGCTGTGGTGGTGGTCACTGCCATTGCTCTGGGTCACCTCTCACAACTCACCCCGCCCCTGGCCCCACCTATCTGGCCAGATCCCTGAAGGAGTAAACAGAACTGCTGAAACATAGGGGCTGTGAATCTGGTGCAGAAAGAGCTTTGGAACTTCAAAAGCTCTCCGCATCCCCACAGGGACTCGGTGCCCTATGACCCGGGTGAACTGTTAAAAGAGGAGAAGCCCGTCTCCCAGGGAATCCCCCCATTGTGTGAGAAGCTGGAATAGTGTAGATAAAACATAGCACTACTGTGTGAGAGAGGAAAAAAAAGGGTGCAGTCGGAGAGAAAATAAAACATTCTACCAACAGTACTGGAAAACAAAAGAAACAACTCTTCTTATCAACCTGTTGCAGAGCCACTCCTGTAGATGTCTAGGAACAGAGATAATAAATCAGTAATTGCTATGAATAACCAAGGCAACAAGACAGCTCAGAAAGAAAGTGAAAAGTCTCCAGAAAAGGAACTTAAAGATGTGGAAATATGTGACTTAAATGACAGAGAATTCAAGATTGAAGTTCTGAAAAAACTCAGTGAGATGCAAGAAAACACAGAAAGAAAATTTAATGAACTCAGAAACACAATCAAAGAACAACATGAGCAGTTTACGAAAGAGATTGAGATTTTTAAAAAGAACCAAATAGAATTTCTGGAGATTAAGAACTCAATAGAAGAAGTTAAGAATGAAATAACCAGCTTAGGTAGTAGAGTTGACCAGATGGAGGAAACAATCAGTGACATCGAAGATAGAAACCTGGAAATTACACAGATGGAAGAAGAAAGAGACTTGAGACTTAAAACAAATGAAAGAACTCTACAAGAACTTTGACTCTATCAGAAAGAGCAATATAAGAATAATGGGCATACCAGAAAGAGAAGAAAGAGAGAAGGGAACAGAGAATATATTCAAACAAATCGTCGATGAGAACTTCCCAAACTTGTGGACAGAACTGGATCCTCGAATCCAAGAAGCAAATAGAACACCTAATTACCTCAATCCCAACAGGCCTTCTCCAAGGCACATTGTATTGAAGCTGTCTAAAATCAACGACAAAGAAAGAATTCATTTCTTCTTTAGATTCCACATATAAGTGAGATCATGTGGTATTTGTCTTTCTCCGTCTGACATATTTCACTTAGCATAGTGCTTTCTAGGTCCATCCATATTGTTGCAAATGGTAAGATTTCATTCTTTTTTATGGCCGAGTAATACTCCATTGTATAAATGTACCACAGTTTCTTAATCCAGTCATAGTCGGTAACCACAAGATTGCCACAGGGATACGAAAGACAGTTTGGGGAATATAATCAATAATGTTGTAAAGATTTTATAGGGTATCCGATGGACACTTCTCTTATTAGGGAGACCACTTCATGGATGGTGTAGGTGCCTGACCACTGCAGTGTACACCTGAAGCTAAATAATAATGAATGTCATCTACAGTTTAATATATATATATATATATATATATATATATATATATATATATAGTCACAGGATGTGGAACATAAGGAATAGAGTCAGTGAAACTGTAACAGCTATATACAATGTCAGAGGGATAGTAGATTGTGTGAGGGGGTTATCACTTTGGGAGGTGTGTAAATGTCTAACTATTACATTGTTTTGTATATCTGAAACTAATAATTAAAAAAAAAGGCAACAGTGATTCATAGGGAAAAAAAATCATGTCAAGGATAGGAATTTTTTTCCAAAATTTATTAAAGTCACCTTTCATTAATCATTTATTTAAGATAGAAATAAAACTAATTCATCAAGGAGAGTTATAATACACCTTGCTCTAAAATAAGGTTAAACCAAATCTTAGAGTTTTTCATTTGTGTCTTATTTTCTTCTTTTCTGTTTTCTTCTTTTTCTCCCTCCTTCCCTCCCTTCCTTCTCTCTCTTGCTTGCTTTTATCCTTTTCTCTTTCTTTCCTTTTGAATACTTTGGAAGTCTATCACTTCAGTAAATGAAAAGAAGAAAAACTAAAGGGAAAGAATAATGTGTGGGTGTCAATCTGAAGGTCAGCTTCAGAAAGGATGACTTATCATGTACCTACAATCTCACTGATGATAGGAACAAACTAACCTATACATTTGATAGTGATCCCTGTTTTTGATAGATAATAGATAAATATTACATGAATAACTAAAAGGCCATCTTTACTACTCCCTTTGAATAGTTTTGAAGTGCCTCATACCATGTTTTATTTAGTTGGCTTTCATAATATGTGCACTTTAATTGACTAAAGGACAAAGGTATTCTTGTGTAGATTGTGACTCATTTAGTGGACATATTTGTATTTACTACATACAGACTGTATTAGGAGCTTATGATGCATCGTCACCTATCATCTCAACAACCCAGAATGATTGGTATTAAAATCTTAGTTTATAGTTAAGGAAACTTAGGCAGATAGTTATGGTAGCCTAAGGCTGCAGTGAAAATAGCAAAGCTGAGATTCAAACCCAAGTTGGTATGTCTTCACAGCCCATTAATAATATTCTGTTTTTCCATCCCCCACATACTATCCTGTATTTTAATATTCAGAATTATCCAGCTGTTTTATCGTTTCTTTGGGAACCACTAAATATCTTCAAACATCCAAGATTTCTGAAGGAAAAAGGTTGCATGTTTTGGTATCAGTTGTGCTAGGCCATGTTGCTTACTCTTGACCTAAAATTATATTCATAACCTGATGGTGATTAAGTACAACCTAAGAGAACAAAAGAAGCAGTCTAGGGTTTGTGGTTTGTCTTCATTCATCTATAGGGAGAGCAAATCAGATCAAATGTGATATAGTTTCTATCCAAATGAAAATAATGGGAGCATTCTGGAATGCATGGTAATAATGTAGGGGGAATGTTGAAAGACCTGTCAGCATCTTTTAGTGAAGCAGTAACAGTGAAGCAGTGCACAGAGGCCTTACAGCTTTCAGAAACAGAGCCACACACAATTCTTGAAAATGGGAATGGAAGGAGAAATACAGTACAGGCTCTCTATCTCTTTTCTACTTTAAAACATTCTATTCAGCAAAGCTATTGAAGATTTTGCCTCCCACCAGGACAGTTATTGTTGTTGATCTGAGATACAATTGTTATAGCTCTCTCATTGAACAGGCTCTTACTTATATGAGGAATGATTTAGGAAAAATTGGGCTATCCCGTAAGCAATTAAAGGTACTTTAAAATATTACAATTCTTTAAATGAAGATCTGTGTTATAAATGAGCATAAAATGAAACCAAATCATGCACATTGTTTAATTCAGCTACATAAGCTAGAGATTTTTGCAACAGATGGGATGGGATGGAATGATGGAAGAGAAAGCTTTGTCAATTAATTTTTAAATCTAATTCTTTTTTTTTTTGAATTGTCTTTTTTTTTGCTACATTGATTTGGAATCCAATATATCAATCAGAATTACTTTCCAAATTTTATTTGTTCATATCTACTGAATTCACATATATCTGAGTGCATTTTGAGAAATCTCCCAATTGATTCTGATATCTATCTGTTGTTTGTTATACACACACATTATGTACATGTATGTATAACATATTTATATATCTACATCTACAGTCTATATCTATATCATCTATTTATATTCTCTCTAGTATGTAAACACCTAAGGGAGAGTAGTGTCTTACTCATTGTTGTGTCCCCTGTGCCTAGAACCAAGTGCCTGTTTTCAAGGAGCCTCTCAGAACATATTTCAAATAAATCGGAATTCTCAAAGGGAGTTGGTGGGAGGGGCAGTGTCAGCAATCCAATTATCAGATTATCCATGATTAAGGCAACAGGTTGTAATCACTACCTTAGTAGATAATATTGTGAGACCTCAAACCCTGGGGATAAAGCAAAGGGTATTGAGAAAGCCAAATGGCAAAGCTATTCTTGCTAATAAAGGGGGTAGTGGTGGAGGGGTGTGAGGAAGGGTGAAGGAGGGTGGAGGAGTGAGTGAGATTTTGCGATTAACACTCTATCAGTACTTCTTTCTCTCTTAAACTAGTTTTATCTCTGGCATTCTAGGTCCTGATAGTTGATGCTGATCAGCTTGTTTTTCTTCTTTCCCTTAATCTTTCAAGGTGGTTGAGTCTGGAGCTCATACTGTAGTTTTATCATGGTTAAGATTCCTCAGAATATTAAGAAATGTTTTGGTCCTATATGACATTATATGGAAATCAGTTATTTCCTGTCTGCTTTGTTTAATAATGTATTTTAAACAATTAACGGAATGCCTAATACATAGTAGAGACTCAATAACTATATCATTTAAGAATTAAAATGATACTTTACCCATCTTTATGGCGATTTTAATTAAAGGTTAATTTTCCAATTTATGTTTTATAGAATATTGTTATAGTCTTCAAAGGTCTCATTGGGCTCTTCCAATAACTGTAGGAAGATAAGCATTTAACTATCCTGTTTTACAAAAGAGGAAACTAAGGCACAGAAAGGTCAAATTTCTCCCTTTATTTCATAAATTTATATAAGTTTAGGATTGGAAAGACTTTAAATATCATCTGGTTTACATCTAACACATTCCCAACAAGTTGCTTGTGCTTGAGTTCTTTCAATGACGAAGAAGGCCATACCCCTTAAAACATTTTCATTTATCTTCTTATAACTCTTAACATTTTCTTGCTTTTATGTCTCTGAAGTTATCTTCTATACAATAGACTTTCAACATTTGGGATAAAAAGTGCCATATGCCTTCTGAGGATTTTCTTGTCCTGGCTAAACTCTCTGGTTCTTTCAGCCATTCTTCATGATACCTGGTTTTGAGACCGTTTAACTACCTATTTATTCCCTTGCTTCTGCATATGCTTAGTTAGTTTAGTTTCTTTAATAATTATACTCATATCTTAGAATAACTGCTATTTATGAGTCCCAATTAAGTTCCACACAATTTATCTATACTATTTTATTTAATCTGCAATAACTCAGTTAAATAGTTTTAGTGAAGGCTCTGGTTGTAGGAACAAAAATCCATCTGACCTAGCTTAAGGAAATTAAAGACAAAAAAGAAAATCAGGATTTCATGGTATGGACTCTCTGGAATTCAGTGAGAACTTCTGAAAAGTGGTAAGTTGCCTGGGTATGGAGCTACATGGTGAGAAATTCGGACAAGGGAAAAGCAGCAGAACTGGCCTTTTCTGCTCCTTAGTAGGAAGTGTTGACAAAAGCGCTTGGCAGAATTTATACACAGACAGTTATCACATTTGTTTCATAGATAAACTCTCAAGGTTTTCTTGATAATTGGAATTGTTTTCTTTGATACACCTAGTTGGCCTGCTTAAGGATATAATGCCCTGATTGACATTTTTACTAACTGACAGCTAACCAATTTACCCTGAACATGTACAAATGAGATTTACTATTCCCATAAGGCCTATGTTTTTCACTCCTTCTTCAGTCTCCCAACATGTTCTACACCCCTAGACCCTGAGGATTTTCACTGAGGTAGACGTCTACTGAATTTTAGTTGGATTTATTTTACACTCATTGACATGCAGAGGTTTTACCAATAACTCTACAGTAGTTACTATCTCTGCTACTTCTCACTCAGCAGATCTGCACAACTTAATTGCAGTGACAGACTCTGCAGCAGAGGCCTCACCCCTGGAATCTTGACCTGTAGAAACTATGAAATAATACTTTTTTTTGATGGACACTTGTTTTATTTCCAGTTTTCTTTTGACATTCAATGTTATTTTATATTAATTTCAGGTATAGAGCATAGTGATTAGAAATTTACATAATTTAAGAAATGATCCCCCTGACTAGTCTAGTACGTAGCCACCTAGCACTATACGTAGTTATTACCATATCATTGACTATATTCCCTATGCTTTACATTACATCCCCATGACTATTTTGTAACTACCAATATGTACTTAATGCTTTCACCTTTTTCGCTCTTCCCCAACCTCCCCCCATCTATCACCCCCCAAAATCCAGTACCCATCTGACACCATATATAGTTATTCCAATATTATAGACTACATTCCCATACTACTTTATTTTTACTTCTTAATCTTTTTTCCTTTATTCACCCACACCCTCAACCCCTCTCCCATCTGGTTACCATCAAAATGTTTTCTATATCTATGTGTTTCTGTTTCATTTGTTTATTTTGTTCCTTAGATTTCACATATAGGCAAAATCACATTGCATTTGTCCTTCTCTGTCTTACACTCCACTCAGCATGATACCTTCCAGGTTCATCCATGCCAACACAGATGGCAAGAACCCATTCCCTTCCATGGCTAAACAATATTTCATAGTAAATATGAACCACCTCCTCTTTATCCATTCTTTCATCGACAGACACCCAGGCTGCCTCCACATCTTGGCTATTGTAAACAATGTTGCAATGAACATATGAATGCATACATCCCCTAGAAGTAGTGTTTTGGGTTTCTTCAGATAAAAACTCAGAAGTGGGATTATTGGGTCCTTCTTTGTCTCTTGTTATAGTCTTCATTTTAAAGTCTACTTTGGTATAAGCATTGCTACCCCAGTTTTTAAAATTTTTTTATTTCCATTTTTATGAAATATCTTTTTCCATCCCTTTACTTTCAGACTCTGTGTGTTTTTCAATCTGCAGTGATTCTCTTGAAGGCAGCATATGTAAGGGTTTTGTTTTGTTATCCGTTCAGCCCTCTTATGTCTTTTGATTGGATCATTTAATCCATTACATTGAAAGTAATTGTTGATAGATATGTAGCTATTGCCATTTTATGATTTGTAATTTTGATATATATCTTTTTCCATCTTAGAGAAGTTCCTCTAAGATTCCTTGTAATGCTGATTTGGTGATGAACTCTTTTAACTTTTATCTTGTCTGGGAAGCTCTTTATCTGTCCTTTGATTTTAAATAATAGCTTTGTTATCATTTAAGGTAGAGTAATCATGGGTATATCCGTCCTTGCTTTTTATCATGGTGAATATTTTGTGCCAATCCCTTCTTGCCTGCAAACTTTCTGTTGAGAAATCAGCTGACAATCTTATGGGAGCTCCCTTATAAGTTACTATGTAGTTGTTTTTCTCTTGCGGCTTTTAGGATTCTCTCTTTGTCTTTAATCTTTTTCATTCTAATTATAATGTGTCTTGGTGTGGGCCTGTTTGGACTCATCTTGTTTGGGACTCTCTGTGCTTCATGGACTTGTATATTTATTTCCTTTTCCGAGTTGGGGAAGTGTTTCATCATTATTTCTTCAAATAGGTTTTCAGTTCGTTGCTCTATCTCTTCTCCTTCTGATACCTCTATGATATGTGAATGTTCATATGCTTGATGTTGTCCGAGAGGTCCTTTAAACAATCCTTACTTTTTGGGAGTATTATTATTATTTTTATTATATTGTTTCTTCTTCTTCTTCTTCTTCTTCTTCTTCTTCTTCTTCTTCTTCTTCTTCTTCTTATTATTATTATTGTTTTTCTCCTATGATTGAGTGTTTTCTATTATCTTGTCTTCCAAACTGCTGATTTGATCCTCTTTTTCATCTAGTCTGCTGTTGATTCCTTCTAGTGCATTCTTCATTACAGTTATTGTATTCTTCATTTCTGACTTGTTCTTCCTTATTGTTTTTATGTCCTTTTTTATGCTTGCTATCTCTTTGTTGAAGTTCTAAGTTTCTTGAGCATCCTTATAACCATTGTTTTGAACTCTGTCTCTGGTAGTTTGCTTGCCTTCATTTCAGCTAGTTCTTTTTCTGGATTTTTCTCCTATTCTTTCATTTGGGACATATTTTGTTTCCTCATTTTGGCTGCCTGTCTGTGTTTGATTCTATGTGTTTTGTAGATCTGCTATGTCTTTTAATCTTGGCTGCATGGCCCGAGGCAGTAGGAAACCTGTGGGGCCCTGACATAGTCTCCTTGGTCTTTGGTTCTGGGTACTCCACAGGCGTCCCTTGTGTGGGCTGTTGGTACCTTCTTGTTATAGTTAAGCCTTGATTGCTATTGGCACATCAGTGGGTATAATTGACCCTCAGGCTGATTGACTGTGTCCACAGCTTATAAGCTGCTGTGTGGGGGACTTCCCCCACTGAGTGGAATTTTCCCTAGCACACTCAGGTTCCTGTTGAGACCACCCTTTGGGTAGGCTGTTTGTAGGGCTAATTGGGTGGTGCTCTGCTATTGTCTGAAGCCAATCTCCAACTGTGTTATTTCTGGGGCCTCTGGTGCAGGCCCAGGATAGCCAATGCCTGTGACCAGCCAGGGAGTAGCTTGTAGGAGCTACAGTGATTTTTGGTTGTTTGCTGCCTGTGCTAAACTTGGAGGCATGTGGGAGAGGCCATGCTGTGAACTGAGGATGTCTCCTACCAGTACCTGGCCTGGGGTAGGTCTGTAAAAAGCCAGACCACATTGAGGCTTGCTGCCACCTGCCAGCTTCCTTAAGGTTCAGCCAGTGACAAAGCCTTATGCGGTATGCAAGTTAGGTGAGGCAGAGTCTCAGGAAATCACTAGACTGGGGAAGAATTGCGGTCACCAGGTTAATGTAAATTCTGGTTTGATGCCAGTACTGAGCCTGGAGCTACTCAGCAAAAGTCTCAGAGCAAGCAGAGGTCAGTTATCACCCACCTGGGCTCCATGTACTCTGATAGTTTTTCAAGAAAGAGTGCAATGTGGGTGGGGCTGGCTGTTCAAGGAAAAAGTGCCTCCAGTTTGGGGTGAGTTGGGTAGGGTGGGTTCCCAGTGAGTCAGCAGAGTGGAGCAGTGGAGCTCACCAGGCCAATTCAGATTCAGATTTGGCCTGTGGGGGAGGGCTTAGCACAGGAAAGACATTGCCCTCCTGCTGGCTGCATGGGACCTGTACCCCTCACTGGGAAAATGGCAGCTATCCTCCAGCCCTCAAGTTGATGCCACACACCTAAGTCTGTCCCTCGTATGCCTCTGATGCCCCCAAGTTAGTGTTCCTTTGCCAGATCCCAAGGTGGGTGCCTGCGAGTGAGAGAGTCTGTGTGTGTGCCCTTTAAGAGAATGTCTGGGTTTCCCCCAGCTTTCCATCCCACCCGGATAGTTGGAATCCCCACTGGTCTTCACAGCCAGATGTTGTGGGGGCTCCTCTCCTGTGGCGGTCCAGCCGCCACGAGTCGAACGGTACCTGGAAGGGGGAGCGGGAATGCAAAAAGAGACAAACACATATATGATGATGCGGCCGGTCTCCAGTGATAGTGGAGCGCTTTCTTTATTTTCCTTCACCAATTTATATCCTTTAGGTACATGCAGTTTAACATTCACTGGCTTGTGTTATCTTACAGAGAGTAAATTTTCTAACTTTTTCAAAGAAACTACAAATCACTACAAAACTTCTCCAAAGTAATTACCACAAGAAAGAGACTACCAATTATCCTGATAGTCACCAGTTATCTGTGTCCGGGGAAACGGCCACTCCCCCCTCATTCCTAAGCAACTTGCAAAAACACTCTCAAGGTTTTTATTGCAGAGATAAGGCCTTAGCCATAAATTGAGCCAGACCACCAGACTCCAGAGCAACAGTAAATAATGGCTCCCCACACTCTCCCAGCACCACTACTCTGTCCTGGGGAAACTGGTGTGGGGCTGGGGTCCCTCACTCCTCTGGGGAGAACCTTTATGGCCAAATATCCCTTCTAATTCTCAACTGCAACATGGAGGTTTGGGGCCAGCCTATTTCATGTCTCCATCCCTACTATCAGTCTTGATGTGGCTTCTTCTTTATATATTTAGTTATAGAACTTCTGTTCACCTAGATTTCAAATGATTCTCCAGGTCAATTGTTCTATAATTTAGTTGTAATTTCAATGTGTTCATGGAAGGAAGCAGGCACACTGTTTATTTAGTCTGCCCTTTTGGATTTCTGATACATGTTGTTTTAGTCACTTATAGTCACTTTTAGTCACTTTTAGTTTTGGGGTACTTTACTATGAAACATAGGTAAGTTATTCAACTTATATAGTCCATCTTTTAGATAAATACGATAGGCTCAGTTCACTCTATGCATCACCTTCCTCCTTCATTTCAGTCATTTTAGATAATGAGTAATAAATATGGCATATCGGAAAGATGACTACTTAGTTAATATTCCAAATTGGAGCATTTTTGAGAATAAAAACTGGCATGATTAACAATTAATAAGCATAAACAGAACTCTCTTGGACTAGTGGAGAGAAAAGGTCACCCAATTTATAGGGCGATCAGTTCCTGGGCCTACGGAAAGGACTGGCTAAACTAGAAGAGAAAATTGAACATATCAGGTAGTTGGTTCACCTGTTTGATTCATAGACATTATTTTCTCCATTTCCTAACTCAAAGCTGAGACTCAGGCAAGTTGTCTTTTAGTTAGCAATGAATCATGCTAAAACTGGTGATCTGGGATTCAAAGCTCTTTCCAGAGCTTGTATGGACTTCCCACTTGTCATTGTATCTCTGCAGAACTCAATGTGCTGCTTTAGTGTTGTCAGATAGCCAGTGTAAAATTATCATTACTCTTTTTCCAGATTATCTAGAACCACCTTTATTCAGTGGTTCTCAATTTGGGTGCACATTTGAATCAGCTCGGGAGCTTTGAAAATATGAATGCCTACTCTTCTGCTCAAAGCTATCAAATCAGAATCTTTTGCAGAAGGATAAGGCATCGGTATTTTTAAATCTTGTCAGGTGATTCCACTGTGTAGCCAGTTTTGTGATGAGTCTTATATGACTGGCAGATGGGGAATTGACGTGAAGACTTTGGACTGGGAAGGATGTTGGTGGTCATAAGGTCAAATTTTCTTACGTGGCTTGTCTTTCCCTTTGACTTCAAGAATGGTCCGGAAATCTGTATTTTAAGCAAGTGTCTCAAAGAAATCAGGCAAGTTTGAGAACTGCTGACTTAATCCATCTTCAGAAAAAAGCCTGCTGTATCTAATTATACTACCTCATTTCTGCATTAAAGGACCTAATAATCACTTAAGCGTACCATTTAGATTTCAGCATTACCTTCTAATTCCTTGGGGGAAAATGGCTTTCCGCAAAACCATTTCTGAAAACTTATAAATAGGTGTGGCTGGCCAGTATTTCTACTAGTGTAGACATCCTTTTGACACTGGGAATGAAAAATGTAGATCTAATGTTTTTTTTCAGGTATTGCAAAAATATCAGATTTTAACAAGTCTGCTTTTTCTGTTATTAGGAAGACTCAAGAATATCAAATATTTATAAATAGTCTGTTGAATCATCTATCTTTTCATTGAAAAAGGGGAGCCTCTTACTTTAACCTTGCTTAGTTCTTTTTCATCCAGAAAGAGAATAACATACTTTTTAGAAAAGTGTACTTCTTTTTCTATGAATCTCTCAAATTTTAACTCAAAGTGATGTATTTCTGCAGCTATTGAAAATAGGCATAGGGATATGATTTAAGACAGGAAGTATAAATTGTTCAATTAAAAGTACAGTGAGGATATTTTTGGAGAAAGTAATTGAGCTGGAACTTAGCCAGGAGAACAGTTAATGCTCCTACTCATATAAAGAAGGAAAATGAGAAATGAGTAATTCTCCAGTCGATCCCTACCCCCACCCCTTGTGTCAGAATGTATTACATTTATGTTCTTGTTGCTGTGTACAACCCAGATGGGAGAGGAATTTATTACCAGATTTATAGAAAAAGACATGTGGGTAGTTTGTACCTCATAATTCAAAAGCCATAGAATCTAGCAAAAATCCCCAAACAGAAATTTCTCTCTGTCTCAGAGTGTTTAAGTGGTGTACAAAATGTGAACCAATAGCCACCAGTCAGGCATCATGCGTTGCGGCATCCACCAGGCACAAAAAAGTATTATATTCAAGATTCATAGGAAACATGGTCTTATCATTTCCCTATCAAATAAGTAGAAGTTATAAATATAAAATTATTATGGCAAGGATAATAATTATGTCATCACCAAAGTGTTTTTCTCCCTTTCTTTTATTCTATCCTAACATTATCTGTCATTTGCCTTAAAACTATTTTAATTTTTAACTTGTATGGTAAAATTGACTTTTTTATTTTATGAGGTTTAACACGTGTAGGTTTGTGTAATCATCACCACCATTATCATGACATGGAATAGTTCTATGACCCCGAAAACTGCCCTCATGTGTCTTTTTATATTCATGTGTTTCCATCAAACCCCTAACGACCTCTAATTAGTTTTCCATCATGTGGTTTTGCCTGTTCGGGAATGGCATATATATGGAATTTTTTTTAAATTAAAGTTTATTAGGGTGACAATGGTTAGTAAACACATGGAATTTTTAAGTATGTAACATTTTGAGACTGATTTGTTTCAAGGTTTGGAAATTATGATATAGCTGCTATAGACATTTATATACTCAGGAGTGGTATTGCTGGGTCAACTTGTAAGTGTATGTTTACTTTTATAAGAAACTGTTTTTCAGAGTGTCTGTATCACTGTGCAATCCTACCAGTAAGGCAAGAGAGCTCCAATTTCTCTATATCCTTGCCAACACCTTGGTATTACCAAGTGTACTTTTTGTTTTTGTTGTTGTTGTTTTTAATTTTAGCCATTGTAATAGTATGTAGTGCTATCTCATCATGGCTTTAATTTTCCTTTTCCTACTAGCTAATGATATTGAACATCTTTTCATGTGCTCGTTTACCATCCTTATATCCTCTTTGGTGAAGGGTCTGTTCCAAGTTTTTAACATGTTTTTAAATTAGTTTTCTTAATTTTGAAATTGAGAGTTATTTTATGTAGAATATAAGTTATTTGAGAATTATTTTATGGAGAATATAACTTTGTGGATTATGTGATTTGCAATTTTTTCCAGTTTATAGCTTATCTTTTCATTCTCTTAACAATGACTATTAATTTCAATGCAGTCTTATTTATTTATTTATTTATCCTTTTAAGCATCATATTTAAACAACTCATTGCCTAAGCTCAGGTCATGAAGATTTTCTCCCATATTTTTTTCTACATTTTTTACCTTTTATATTTTGAGTTATAATCAGTTTTCTGTTAATTTTTGTGTAAATTGTGATGTTTAAGTCAATGTTTAATTTTTTTGCATATAGTTGTCCAATTTTTCCCCAACATCATTTGTTCAAATCTTTCCTTTCTATACTGTTACTTTTTCACATCTGTGGAGAATCTATTTGCCATATTTGTGTGGGCCTATTTCTAGACTCTGAAAATGTTCTATTGGCCTATGTTTACATCTCTTTGCCAGTACTGCACTGTCTTCATCACACTAACCATAGTGTAAGTCTTAAAATTGGGTTGTATGACTTCTTCAACTTTGGTTTAAAAAAAAAATTATTTTAGTTGTTTCAGTTCTTTTAATTTTCCCAATATATTTAAGGTCAGCTTGTTTATATTTACAAAAACTTCTGTGAGATTTTGCTTGCAGTGGCATTAAATTTATAGGTACACTTGGGAATATTTAACATTTTTAGTATGTTGAATTTCCTATTAATAAAAATGGTATGTGTCTTTATTTAGTTACACCTTCTTTAATGTCTTTTTTTGGCATTTTGTATTTTTTTTTATTAAACAGATCCTGTGCATGTTTTGGTCAATTTATACGGAGGTATTTATTTTTCTGGAGCTACTGTAAATATGATTTTCTTTTCAATTTTCTTTTAAATTAATTGTACATTACTAGTATGTAGATGTGATTAATATACGTGTTGACTTACATCCTGTAGACTTGCTAAACTCACTTATTAGTTCTAGAAGTTGTTATGTAGATTCTTTCAGATTTTTACATAATCATATTAAATATAAGAAAGGACAGATTTATTTCTTAATTTCCCATATAGGTCATTTTTGCTTGTTTTTCTTAGCTTATTATACGACTGTCTTCCAATACCATGTTGAACAATAGTGGTGTTCAACCTTGTCCTGTTCCCAATTATGGAAAAATATGTAGTCTTTCACCATTAAGTATGATATTTGCTATAGTTTTTTTGTAAATGCTTTTTAAAGGTTGCAGAAGTTTCTTTTGTTCTTAGTTTGCTCAAAGTGTGTTTTAATCATAAACAGAGATTTAATTTTTTAGATACTTTTACTATGTAGGTATGACTATGGAATTTTACTTTTTGCATTACTTGGAACAAAACTCATTTGGTCATGGTTATGTGTACATGTGTATGTATGTGTGTATATATGAGTATATAAACAAATTAAATAATATATATATTTTTTCAGTTTGTTTGTTTTTGTTTGGTTTCTTTGGTTACACTTTCTGCCTTCCACTGTGTTAGTTGAACATTTTTTTAAGTGTTGCATTTTAATTTTTCATTGTATTTTTACCTATATATTGTATTTTTAATATTTGCTATATGGATTACTCTATACATACTTAACATTTGATAGCGTACTTTGAATCAGTTATTTACCACTGCAAGTGAAATGTAGATTTTACCACTGTATATGTCTCTTTAACAACTTACCCCCTTTATGTTTTAGTCATCTCATATATTGCATATACATGCACTGAAATTCTCATCTGGCAATGTTATAATTTTTGCTTTCAACTTTTAAAAATATTTTGAAGAGCCTAATAGAAGAATAATGTGTTACATTTACTTAGATACTTACTATTTCTGTTGTTAATATTTATTCCTGATTTTTAAAGTTTACTTCTGATAATATTTCTCTCTGATTTAAAAACTCTGCTTAGCAGTTCTTCTAGAGTAGGTATTTGGTTATAAATTTCTTTGCTTACCTTCATCTGAAATTGACTTTCTTCCTGCTTCGTTCCTGAAGGATATTTTTGCTGGAAATAGAATAATGGGTTGAAAATTCTTTAAGTACTTTAGAAGTATTCTACTTTCTGGGTTCCAGGTTTTCTGATGAGAAATCTACAATCATTTGAATTGTTCTTCCCTGTAGGTGATGCATCATTTTCTTTGGTTGTCATAAAGATTTTTTTTCCCTTTGTTTTCAGTTTTCAGACATTCGATTATGATATTTTTTGTGACTGAATTTCTTTGAATTAATGCTTTGGGCTTTCATAACATTCCTGAATACGTAGGCTAATATATTTCACCTAAATTGGGACATATTCAATCACTATTCTTAAAAAAAAAAAAAAAAAAATTAGCACCACATTCTTTCTCCTGTCATTTTAGGACTCTGAAGACATAAATGTTAGACCTTTTGTTATTGCCCCACAGGCCATAGGGGCCATATCTATTTATTTTTAACCTATTTTCTTGCTTGTGTTCAGATTTGACAGTTTATATGTATCTTCTTCATGTTCACTGATTCTTTCTTCTGTAATCTCCATTCTAATCTTAAGCCTATCCAGTTAATTTTGTTTAACTCCTGTTA
Source organism: Rhinolophus hipposideros (assembly GCF_964194185.1). Classification (NCBI taxonomy): domain Eukaryota; kingdom Metazoa; phylum Chordata; class Mammalia; order Chiroptera; family Rhinolophidae; genus Rhinolophus; species Rhinolophus hipposideros. The sequence goes on from NC_138049.1 coordinate 37,981,542, forward strand.
TGTATATTTCAGTTATAAGATTTCCATTTGTTTTTCTCATCATCTATGTATTTGATATTTCTCTATATTTTTTCATTTATTTAAAAAATGTTTAAAAAATTGTCTGTTGAGGTATTTTTATAATGCACACTTTAAAGTTTTATCAAAGGAATCCAACATTTTGTCATCCTGTATTGGCCTCAGTTGATTGTGTTTTTCCACGCGAGTGAAATTTTCCTTCTTCATATGCCAAATAATTTGGATTGTTGTCAGAACGTTTTTCATATTATAAAATTCTGAATCTTATTTTAAGTTTTTTCTAACACATTGATAATTTTGTTTTTGCAGACAATCAACAAAGTTAGTTTTAGGACACAAGATCCAGCACACCTTCTGTGTGCTCTGGTTTCAATATGCGTTCAATTTTGAAGCCTGTTTATGTCTATTCAAATGGAAACAAAGTGTGCACCACCTAGTGATCAGGGACCAGGGTAGCAGTCTGTACATTCATTCCTCGAATCTTTGGAAGGGAATGGTCAGATCTACACTTGTGCAGTTTGAGGGTGATCCCATGGAGTTAATAAACAACTTCAAGGGCTTGTTTTCCCGAGCATCTCTCTCTCTCTCTCTCTCTCTGTCCTCTCTCTCTCCAATTTTTCTATTACTTACCAGTATTCTGCGGCTCCTTTTTCCAGTATTATAACCAGTGAGGTGGTGTGGTGCTTTTCTGACCATGCTTTGCTACATGCTTCTATTACTACACCCACACCTGGAGAACACAGAGACACAAGCAATCGGTAGTATGACCTACCTTCATGGGATCACAGCTCCATCAATCAAAAAGGAAGTTTCTCCTCTTTAGAATTTTGGTTACCGGCGGCTCCAGATCCCACTGCTGCTGCTACCTCACCACAAGATTTTGTGTGTACTGTGGTTGAGAGACCAGAGAGAAAAACAAAAAGGCATTTCCATATTCTTTCTGTTTTAGGAGTTCCCTTTTCTGTTTCTTGAGCCTGGACTAGAATTCTTCTTCTTGACCTCTGTCTGTACCCCAGTGCTGATTTTTGTTTTAGACTACATTGAGATGAGGTTGGGGGATACTGAACGGGAGCTATTAGCACTGATGTGGTGATACTTTACATTTTGATCTTCTTTTCTTATCTATCTGCTATTATTTACTTTCCAGAGATATCAAATAGTTACTTCATACATTCTGTCCAGGCTTTATAATTCATTTAGTAGTAGAGACAGAGTTGAATGTACTTACCCTATACTGAAACTTTGTTCCTCAACTCTTATATTTTAAAATTCTTAGTCAAAGGCAAATAATTTGCTTAGTTCTTGCCTTACAATTTTATGAAAATTGATCAACTTAGCAGTATGTCCTTTTATATACACATATATACAAAATATAAATAATCTGTTACTGTTTACTTGTTAACAAAAGGCATTGAGAACAACTTTGAAGTAGATTAAATTATTGTGTAGTTTAGTTATATGTAGTTCAGTCCTACATTGTCAACAATCCATTATTTATTCTGCAATAAGAGGATAGAAATGAATACAGACTGATTTCATTAAAACATGTACAGAGTAGTTTGTTCTCAGAAATGCACAATATGATATCAAGTAAAGGTGTATTTATAAACATATTTTATATTCAAGAACTATGCCCATTGAACTGAAAATGCTTAAAATACGATGGCAAAAAAGGCGTAAATGCATAAAAAACAAATTCTGCAATACTACTTTATATTAATTTTGGCTCCTGGTTTTATATATATATAAAAAGAGTGATACAAACAGTATGTACTATGAATTCTGAGGTAAGATACCCTGGTAGGACCTGGGGAGGATTTCTAGAGAAATGGCATTGTGAGCCTGTGGAATAGGAAAATGTGGGTCAGAGAGAGAGAAAGACTCAGTATTTACGACCACAGTGGAATGAAACCCAGGAGATGTTCCACACGCGCTCCTATTGAAGTCCAGACTTTTCCTTGGGCCCCTCTGTCAGTTGATGTGTAAGGACGAATTTGTTATGAACTGAGTGGGACCCTTTATTATCCAGCATATCTAAGTATTCAATTGCTAACACATGATCCATTTTTATCCTAATGAGACAAAAATAAATAAAACTGCACATTTGTTCCACATTTACAACTTTATTCACTATATTGCTAGGCTCAATGAATTTAATTAAAATTCTAATGAGTTTTAAAACTTCTAATGAAAAATAGTTTTCATGAGTAATTAGTGACTTCAATATCATATTTGTAGGATAGAGCATTAGCATACAGGAAGAAAATTATTAATAGTCATCAAATTTGGTTATGCTCTACAAAAAGTTTCAACATTTATTAAAAATAGTAAGAACAATAACAACACTGTAGCTATTTAGACTATTCTGTCAAAATCCGCCATATCCCTTGTTTATTTAAATATGCAATACTAAGTAGTTTCATAATTAAAAAAAAAAATGAAACCAATATATGGCACTATCAAGTTACACTCTATCTCTTCCTTCTAACTGGATTTCCTGGGTCCACTGCTGAGGTCAAATAATGGGTACCATTTCAGTGTTAAGCACATCATAATTACTTACTTCATTCCTATATTTTTAGATATGTGTTAGTCTGGATATAGATTTGGCTGCATGTAATAGAGACCTAATATAGGAGTGTTTTAGACAAGGTAAAACTGTTTTTTTCTTTCTTAAAAAATTATCTGTGCTAGTATGTTGCATTGCTTCATGAAGACACCAAAAAAGTAGGTTCCTTCTATCTTGTTGCTTCCCTAGATGATGTCATAAGAACTTATCTTTCAGAACTTCATCTATGTGTTGCCACCATCCTGTCCTTATGTAAGGATGACTGTCGTAGAATCTCTAAGCCTTATATTTCACACCAAAAAAATCCATGGAAAAAAGAAAGCTGCTCTCTCACCAGAGCCCCAGGAAAAAAACATTCATTTACTCCATCCATCCCTGAACTCCACATTTTAGCCAGAGGTATGTTTATACACCTCTGGTTAGAGGTGTATAACTACACCTGTGACAAACCAGGAATAGAGGAAAACTTTCTCAACCAATTAAGAACATCTACAAAAATCTATGGCTAGCTCAATGATGAGAAACTATACATATTTCCCCTAATATCAGTAACAAGACAATGATGTCCCCCTCTTACCACTCCTATTTAATACTGTATTGAATATCTTAGACAACACAGTTTAAAAAAGGAAATAAAAGGTATACAAATTGTGAAAAACTAAAACTGTTTGTTCACAGATGACATGACTGTCTATGTAGAAAATGTCAAAGATCAGTAACAACAAGAGCTCTAGGAAATAAGCAGTTATAACAAGGTTGAAGGATACAAGCTTAATATACCAGTCAATTGCTTTCCTTCATACCAGCAATGAAAAATAAAATTTGAAATTAGAAACACAATATAATTTACATTAGCACAAAAAAAGTAAAACTGAAATCTAAATTTAACAAAATATGTTCAGGATTTGTATGAGGAAAACTACAAAACCCTGATGAATAAAATCAAATAATCTATATATAAATGGAAATATAGTTCATGTTCAAGTTTCCAGCTGGGTATAGAGATTCAATACAATCCCAGTGTAATTCACAGCAAGTTTGTTTGTTTGTTTGTTTGTTTGTTTTTGTGGATATACAAACTTATTCTAAAGTTTACATAGAAGAGCATAAAGACCTAGAATAGCCAAAATACTGAAGAAGAACAAAGGTGGAAGACTGACACTACCTGTAAGACTTAATATAAAACTGTAGTAAATAAAACAGTGTAGTGTTGGCCAAATCATAGACAAATAGGTATCTCAGTGGAACAGAACAGAAGGCCCAGAAGTGTACCTGTGCAAATATAGTCGACTAATCTATTAGAAAATAGCAAAGGTAATTTAATGAAGAAAAAAACAGGTTGAAAAATAAATGGTGCCAGAACAAATGGGCATCTATATGCAAAAAAGAAATGAATGTAGAAAGAGAGTTTCACATTTCACAAAAAATAACTTGAAATTGATCATAGACCTAAATGTAAAATGCAAAAAATGTAAAACTCCTAGAAGATAACAGGAAAAAGAAATCTAAGTGACCCTGAGTTTGGTGATAAGTTTTTAGATACAATACCAAAAACAAAATCCATGAAAGAAAAATTAGATTGGACTTTATTAAAATTCAAAACTTATTCCCTTAAAAAGATGTCATTAAAATAAATGAAAAGACAGGTCACGGACTGTGAGCAAATACTTGAAAAACACATATCTGATAAAGGATTTTTCTCTAAAAGTGTATAAAGAACAGTTACAACTCAAAAATAATAAAACAAACAACCCAACATAAAAATGGGCAAAATCTCTGAACAGACACATCAACAAGGAAGATACACAGATGGAAAACAATCATATATAAAAATGCTAAACATCATATGTTTCTAAAGAATTACGAATCAAAACACAAATGCAATGATACTGTAACCCTACTAGACTGGCTGAAGTCCAAAAAACTTACAACACCAAATGCTGGTGAGGATGGGCCCTCATAGAAACTTACATTCATTGCTATTAGGAATGCAAAATAGTGCAGTCATTTGGAGGACAATTTGGAAATTCCTTATAAAGCTCAACATGTTGTTTCCATACAATCCAGGAATTACCATCTCAGGTATTTACCCAACTGCATTGAAAACTTATGTCTACACAAAACTCTATACATAAATGCTTATGACAGTTTTATTCATAATCACCAAAGACTGGAAGCAATAAAGTGCTAAGTAGGTCAATATATAAACTATCTGTGGAATATTAAATAAAAAGAAATGGGCTATCCAGGCATGAGAAGATGTGGAGGTACTTGGAATACATATTATTAGGTGAAAGAGGTCAGTGTGGAAAGCCCATTCATACTATAATGATTCCAGCTATATATAGTACATCCTGGAAAAGGCAAAACTATAAAGATCGTAAAAAAGATCATTGATTGACAAGAATACCTAGAGAAGAGGGAAGAGATGAATAAGTGAGGCACGGGATTTTTAAGGTGAAACTATTCTGTATGATACTGTCATGTTGGATTCATGACATTATGCATTTGTCAAAACTCAGAACTGTACAACACAAAATGAACCTTAATGTAAATTATGGTCTTTGGTTAATACGTATCAATACTGGTTCATTAATTGTGACAAGTATACTACACTAATGTATGGTATCAATAATAGGGGAACCCTTGTGCAGGTTTGGGGATATATGAGATTTCTCTGTAGTGTCCACTAAATTTTTCAGAGAATATAAAACTTTTAAAAGTGAAGTCTATTAATTCAAAAATATACCTATGTACTAAAAATTGCACAAATCTTAAAATTTTTACATATGCATATACCCATGCAACTACCACCAAACAAGATTTGAACATTTTTCATCACCATAGCAAATTCCCCTTTGCCTTCTCCCAGTTAAAGATAACCGCTCTTTTGGCTCATATTACCATACTATGACTA